>NC_134881.1:37973409-37985909 GCF_041734735.1 Babylonia areolata | reverse complement strand
CGCTTTCTTTGACACTTTATGTCTATTTGTAAACGTGCATGGCGTGTGCGTATGTGTTTGCGTGTGCGTTCTCAACCACGCAGAAAAAAAGGGTTGTGGCTTTGCTTGTGGGCCTGTTATCACGGAGTCCAATATATCATAACGCCCCATGCTAACTCACACCGAACCAGACAGTTTATTTTCAACATCGACAGAGCGAAGTGATATAAACATGGAGTGTGTTGAAGTGAGTGCCTGAGGGGGAGGGTGTGGAGGTGTCTCATTGTGAACGTCAGATTCGTGGCGTGGAACTGCAGGTGTCAGATATGTCATACATCATCTGTCATGTCCTCGGGAAGTGGGTCGAGTTGCAGTGTGTTTGCAAGTCCCCCTCCCTTGGGGGGCGGGGAGTGGGGTATGGTGGAGGTGGAGGTAAGGGGGGCAAACGTTTGATATCTGTCTGTCTGTCTGTCTCTCTCTCTGTCCGTTTCTCAGTCTTGTTATATATCCCCCTGTCTCACTCTCTCTCTCTCTCTGTTTCTCAGTCTTGCTCTGTCTCTCTCTCTCTCCCTCTCTCTCTCTCTCTCTGTTTCTCATCTATCTCTCCCTGTCTCCCTCTCTCTCCCTGTCTCTCTCTCTTGCTGTCTTCCTATCTCTTACTCTAGTTTTCTCTCACACCTTCTCTCTCCCCCCTAACTTTTGTTTTCTTCTCCCTTCCCGTACTCTCTCTCTCTCTCTCTCTCTCTCACTCACACACACACACGCGCGCGCGCGCGCGCGCTTTCTATCTCTCCCCCTCCCTCTCTTCCTCTCTCTCTTTCCCTTCTCTCTCTCTCTTTCCCTTCTCTCTCTCCCCCCTCTCTCCCCTTACTTCTCTCTCTCTTCTTCCCTCTCTCCCTCCCTTAGATAAACAGCAGTATTGTTATTGCTATGCTTAATTACCGCCCCTTCAAGACAAGCCATGGCCTGTCACAGTATAAGAATAAGAATAAGAGAATAAGAATAACTTTACTATCTCCAACTGGAGAAATTTGGTCAGGTGCATTATCACAACATAGACAAGTAAACAACATGGGGACCATAACTGTAAAAGTCAACAACAGCTTTTACGAATATTACGAAGACACAAATGTAAAAAATATCACATACACCGTTTCATACATACATCCACACACTGCAGGTAGTAACTGATATTCTTGATGTAAAAACAGAAAGAATTAAGAAACATTATTTTGAATATAATTATAAGCATAGTTTACTATATTGCACCTTGATTATAATAGACAGATAAGAATAAAGATAAATTGCGGAAAACCACAACCAGATAATCAACACACACCCGCATCCACCCACCCCTGGACACGGATTACTTGATTAAACAAGAGTAATAAACATATGTTCTTAAATAAAAAGCATTTCACATATTCGCTTTTAAAACATTACAATTAATTATTACATCGTAATTATTAACAGAAATATATTTAGAATATGGACGTTAGCATTTGACATATTCCATTGTACATTCATTCTGCATATTGCACATTCATAATAACCAGTTGTCTCGTTTTTAAGCTCAGTAAACACACACACAACTAGAACAAGGTACAACCTATCATACACAGACTTTCACACGTCTCGCATGAGAGTGCGCGCGCGCACACACACACACACAGTTCTCAAGAATTTTAAAGGTGGATTCAACGTGGAATAAAAGTCTTCAGAGCTCTGGATTTCAACTTAAAAGTTCTGTAGCGTCGTCCTGATGGCAATAGCTCATAATACTTTGCTAAACTATGGGTGTTGTCAGTTGCTATTTGCCTGCTTTTTTTGACCACTCGACTTTCATACAGCTCTTGCATACTAGTTTGTTTCACTCCCACAATTTTACTGTATACACTCATGGCATCGTTCAAAACACGCTTACTTCCCCGCTCACTCCCAAACTTCCTTACCATTACATAAAAGAAACTGAGCATGGACTCGATACAACATGGATAATAACTTTGAAGAATAGTTGAATTTATACCAACATTTCTAAGCTTCTGTAAACAAAAAATTCTAGATTGACATTTCTTATGAATGGAATCAACATTTCTGTCAAAAGTCAGCTTATATTGTCTAAGATGGTCCCTAAATATCTATATTCATTGACCCTCTCCACTGTTTGACCATCAATAAGGTTAGCTACAGGCAAGGGGTCTTTCCGAAAATCTGTTAACATTTCTTTTGTTTTCAATACGTTGAGATCCAGATAGTTTTCCTCACACCAAGAACAGAACTTTTTAATTTCACTGAAATAAATAGCAACAGAGTTGGACAGATCTTCAATAGCTGAATCATCAGAATATTTTATGACAGGAGTTTCCTTCGTGCCTCTGTAGTCATTTGTGTACAGTGTAAATAGAACAGGGGACAGCACTGTACCTTGGGGTGCACCAGTAGAAGTAGAGTTTAGAGAAGAGTGGGCAGAATGAAAGCGGACGGACTGAGTTCTATTGAGAAGAAAACTTACTATCCAAAGAGTAAGCTTCGGATCAACATCCAAGCCTAGCAGTTTGAGGGCAAGGAGATGAGGTTGTATTGTGTTAAAAGCAGAATAGAAGTCAACAAAAAGGATACGAACAAAAGATCCCGTGTTATTCAAATGAAGGAAAGCATTATGAAGGAGAGTTAGGATAGCATCGTCAGTACTTCTGTGTGCTTTATAAGCAAACTGAAGAGAGTCAAGCTGCTGTTCAGTGAAAGAAAGAAGATGGCGGAGAACAATTTTTTTCAAAGCATTTCATCACTATTGAAGTCAGGGCAACAGGACGGTAATCATTTAGTGCGGCTGGGTTCTTTTTCTTGGGGATAGGACAGATAGTAGATTTTTTCCAGATGCTGGGGACAGAGCAGTCCTTCAGAGACCAGTTGAAAATTTTACAGAACACGTCACACAACTGGGAAGCACATGTTTTCAGTAATCTTCCGCAGATATTGTCGGGGCCAATTGCTTTCGTGACATTCAGTTTCAAAAAATAAAGATTCAACAACTTTTGCATCGATCTCAAAGTCCTCATCTGTGTTCCTATCTTTGATCTTTTCCTGCAACTGTGAGATAACACTATCCAGTTCCCTTCCCAGATCATTCCTTTCAAAGCGACAGTAGAAATCACTCAGTTTGTTTGAAAAATCAAGCTGTTCATCCCTTTTCATTTCACAAGCTACTGTTTTCCTTGTCGTTTCTCCAGTGATAATTTTTAGCCCATCCCATGCACCTGCCATTTTTCCTGTCTGAAACTGTTGCTCTACTTTTGATTTAAACTCTGTCCCCTTCGTAATTCCCCTCTAAGCTTCTTTTTTATCAGTTTCCTATCCTTCTTGTTCCCTGACTGAAATGCTACCTTTTTCTCGTTTAAAATTGTTTGAGAGACTTTGAGATCCATGGTTTGTTGTTGGGGAAAAGTTTAATTATTTTTGTCGGAATTGTCATGTCTTCACAGAAACTGATATAAGATGTAACAACATCAGCTGCTTCATGAACATTCTCACATGGGTCAGTCAACACACTCCAGTCAGTACAATTAATAAATTATCCCGAATTTGAGCTCTCTCTCTCTCTCTCTCTCTCTCTCTCTCTCTATCTATCTATCTATCTATCTCTATCTCTTTCTCTCTCTCGCCTTTCTCCCTCTTCCGCCACCCCCTCCTTTTCCTCCTCCTCCTCCCACTACAGCTTTTTCTGTCTGTCTGTCTGTCTGTCTGTCTCTCTCTCTCTCTCTCTGTTGTTACTGTTGACCCTTTTGTATTGTGAGAACTATTTGAGCAGAAACCTATTTGTTGCACAGATATAGCCCATCATATTTACTCGGATGACATGTAACATTCTGGATCTCGAAACAGATAAATACATAGAGAGGTGCAAATTTTTGCAACAAATTGATATCCTCATATTACCGATACACTCGTCAAATAGACTTGTGTATGGGAAGACAAGGAGGTACCCTCCAGCTATCTTCCCTACCTTAAAAACATAAATGTATCATATCTAAGTGCTGACTGAAACTGATCAGGTTATCCCAACAACGCCCCCCTCCCCCATCCTCCCCCTCCGAAACATGCACAAGGGTGTGTTTTTGTTGGTTTTTTTTGTTTTGTTTTGTTATTGTTTGCTTGTTGCTGATTTTTGTTTTTGTTTTTTGATTGTGTGTTGTTGTTGTTTGGGAGGTGTTCGTATTCATCCCCCCTCGCCCCCCTCTCTCTCTTTCCATTATCCCCTCACCGCCATGCCCCCCACCAACCAACCCCCCAACCCCTCCTTCTCTATGCCACCGGAGGAGTCTTGGCAACTTTCTTTGCAGGACTGATCGAGCGAGGGAACGTAAAACTTGCTGGTGGGGACTTACCTCCCTGCTTGTGTTTAATGGCTTGTCGGCATGGACAGCCAATGGCCATTAGCTGTCCCACGGCCAGTGTGTGTGTGTGTGTGTGTGTGTGTGAGTATGAGTGTGTGGGGAAGGAGGGGGGATTTGGGTGTGTGTGGGGAGGTGGGTGGGGAAGTGTGTGTGGTGAAAAGACCTCTAACGGATTACATAGTTACCGGCTTGTTTGTTGACAAAGGTAAACTCCGGTTGCTTGAAGGAGAGAGGGTTGGGAGGTGGGGGTGGAGGTGAGGGAGACTGAGTGTGTGTGACTGTATGTGAGCTCGGGTGCGTGCGTGTGTGTGTGTGTGAGAGAGAGAGAGAGAGAGAGAGAGAGTGCGCGTGTGCGTGTATGCATGTATGTATGTATGTATGTATGTATGTGTGTATGTCTGTGTCTTTGTGTGTGTGTGTGTGTGTGTGTGTGTGCGTGCGTGTGTGTGGAGAGGAGCGGAGGATGTTATGTCAGAAACGTAAACAGAAACAGGGTTAGAGACTCAGGGGGGGGGGGGGGGGGGGGGATTTTTTTTCATAATTCAAACTTTCTGTTGTTTTTCTGTGGTTGTCTTCACTGCGGAACACAATGTTAATAACAAAGTGGAATCAACGTTTTAACTGTCATGTCACGCTTGTACGCACGCTTGCAAGAACGCATACACACAGGCAGGCCTTCCCCTTCCCCCTCAATCCCCCCCCCCCGTCCACCCCCCTCCCCTCCCTCTCACCTCTCCCCCCCCCCCCCCCCGCCCCACAATCTCCCCCCACCACCACTCACACACACACACACACACACACACACAGGGGAGGGTGAAGAAAGGTGGAGGGAGATTGTTTCTTTCCACGAACTCAGGGAATTTATTTGTGCGATAAAAGGTCTGTCAAGAGTGAGCATTGTGTCAGCACCATTTGTCACACTGAAAACCCGTCACACACAGTCTACACTTTCACACTCAGCACGGACGGTTCAAGTTTTCCGGTTAGCAAATACGTGCATATTTCAGGCTAACTGATCGGTCGATGGGATCGATACATCGATAAAGGGCACAGGGGGGGGAGGGGGGAGGGGGTAGGCGGCTTAGTGCTGGGAGGGATATTGAGTTCGGGGTGGCTCGTAAGGAAACAGAACTGCTGCCGTTACTAAGCAATGGTCGACTGGTAGTACACTGTACGTTTCCGTGTACAACGCTCTGGTCTGCTCCATGGTCCGAGTCTGAGTCATTCTGCTTCTGCCTCCCCCCTCCTCCTCCGCCTCCTCCTCCTGTGTAAATTTGTGTGTGTCTATGTGTGCGCGCGTGTGCGTGCGCATGTATGTGTGTGTGTGTGTGTGTGTGTGTGTGTGTGTGTGTGTGTGTGTACTCACGTACACCTGAACACGCGCGCCTACATGCATCTCTCTCTCTCTCTCTTGTCAAAATTCCTTGATTACCCGAGACTGCAGGAGTATCTGGTTACTAAACCTTGCATGTACCTTCGTAAAGTACTATGCCTTCCTCTCAGCTGGATTTCCGAGTCAGGTGTGGTTGTTTCCACCCAGTTTTCATGTCATTTATGTTCAAGAGAGCAAAGAAATATATCGCCTTGCGTCAGAAGACATTGAACGTGAAGACGGTGACAGGCGGTGTCGTGGTAGGTTGTCTCCTCACGTACATGTTCTGGGACAGTTTAGAAAAGGAATAAATGATTTATTACTGGATAAGTTAATCAGTGCGGTAAATAACCAAAGAGAATTTTGGGACGCTGTACATAAAATTTCATTTAAAAAGAAACAAGTTAGGAATGATTTAACAGTCGATGACTGGTTTGTGCATTTCAAAAGTTTACTTGAATTTGAGACATCTGCAGATGAATTTTTTATAACTGAAGATGGTGTTGATGTAAACCACAATGGTGATAATGAAGGGGACATTGGTTACATGAACCGGCCCATATCAAAAGAAGAGGTATTACTTGTTATTAGAAATTTGAAAAATGGTAAAGCTGCTGGACCAGATGGTGTAATTGGGGAAATGTTTAAATATGCTGGGGATAGAGTGGCTGACTTTTTCGTCAAGCTTTTCAATGTCTTACATGATGAAGGTACTTTTCTGGAAAATTGGACAGACTCTGTTGTACTCCCTTTGTCTAAAAAAAGGTGATATAAATAATCCAGGTAACTATAGAGGTATAACATTATGTGATGTAAGTAGCAAGATATATAATGCAGTTAAAAATAATATACTCCAAGAACTGATAAATGAACATAATTTGACAGGTGAACATCAAGCAGGATTTAAAAGGGGTTATTCAACTGTTGATCACATGTTTACGTTATTGGCACTGATACAAAAACACTTTTCTTTTAATCGTAAATTGTATATGGCCTTTATTGATTTTGAAAAAGATTTTGATTCCATAGAGAGAAATTTATTATGGCCTATTCTTTTGAAAAGCGGTATTAAGGGTAAGATTTTTCGTTGTATTTATAGTATGCATATTAATGTTAAAGCCAGAATTAGATGTGGTGCCAGATTAACGGATTACATTAATTGTACCCATGGTGTAAAACAAGGTGATGTTTGCAGTCCTGTTCTGTTTTCCTTATTTATAGCATTAGAAGTAATCAAGGAAGGTAGACATGGAGCAACATTTATGCCTGATTATTTTGAATTATTTATACTGTTATTAGCTGATGATGTTGCTATATTTATCCGAAACTGTGATAGGTTTACAAACACAGCTTAACAACCTATATCATGCAGCTTCAGCTCTACGTTTAAATGTAAACATAAATAAAAGCAATATCGTTGTATTCAGGAAAGGATGGTATTTAGCTGCCAGGGAAAGATGGTTTTATAATGGTGTTGTAATGCCATTTATTAAGGCATATAAATACTTAGGAATTTACTTTTCCACAAGGTTGAGTTTTGGGGCAGCCTGCAGCAATCTCGACAGTATGGGAAAAAACGCTTTATTGTATATTTTGCAAAAATTATCGAATCTGAAATGTAATTCTTTAAATACATATTTAAAGCTGTTTGACTCACAGATTCAGCCAGAAGTCCAGTGTGGTGCCGAATTATTGGGACTTGATAAAGCTGCATTTCACTGTGAAAAGATACATTTCTTTGCACTTAAGAAATTCTTAGGCGTAGAAGAGCGAACTCCCAATGATTTAATATACGGGGAAACAAACAGGTATCCTATCTATATAAATTAAGTTATAAAATGTATTAAATATTGGTTAAAGTTACTGAGAATGCGTGAGTCTAGACTGCCTCACAAAGCCTATAAAATGTTATTTGATCTTGATGCACGTGGCAAAAGAAACTGTACTTCTAGGGCCAACACTCCAGCCAAACTAAACTTGTCGACCAGTGGCTCAAAAATGTATGTAAAGAAATAATGAAATCACTGCTGTACTTGTAGATATCATGAAAGCATTCGATGTAATGCTCTCTTCTTTTGGAAAAGTTAAAATTGTGTGACTAATCTGGAAATATACTAGGAATCATGTCCTTTGTTATCAGAGAGAAGACAAGTTGTTGAATCAATCAATGAATCTACATTATATCTACTGTCTATCAATCATGGTGTACCACAAGGTTCAACATTGGGTCCAGAATTATTTTCCATCTATATTAGTGATCTGCCTTTCTTTGATCTGCTTTATGTGAGATGCTTGCAGATGATACCACAATACATGTACATAGTACTAAAATAGGCCATTTTCATACTCTGCAACAACCTAGTAATGACATAGTGGAATGGTCTGATTCATTTTAAATCACACGCGTCTCCATTAAAAAGTGAAAAGAATGAAACGAAAAAGAAGAGAAAAGCATGTCTACCAAGAACGCTAAAACTTTTCACAAACCTTCCACTTCTTTCCTTAAAAGGTCAACCAACAGAAGAAGTTGACAATCATATAATTCCTGAAGTCATCATTACATTGATATTAATCTTTCCTGGTCAAATCATATTGAAGGAGTCTCCTGTCAGACCGACGGACGAGCAGGCAGGCAGGCCCACCTGCCGGTGTGCGTCCCCACACGGGAGAAGAGGCCGACTCCGGATGCGCAGCACTTCCCACAGGTGTCGCAAGGGAAAACATCTCCAGAAGCTGAGCCCCGCCCCCCTCGCCCACGCCTCTCCCCAGCGGCCAGCGCTCCCCTGTTCTCAAACGTCCCCATGCCACCAGAGCACAGCATCCTCCAGCGAGAGCGGCCAAGGGCATCAGCCTCCCAGGAAGCGACGCCCATGCCACAGGCTCTGAGCTCGTCGTTCCGGCATTAGCCTGGTTGCCTGACCAGCACAAGTGACTTTTTTTTTTTTTTTTTAGTGAAGAGTTGTGCAGTCCCTTCCCCACTCTCTCGCCTACCGACGCTCAGATATTGACACGTATAGAACGGCCTCGGTGGGTGCAGGTTTTTTCTTCGGAGTTGCCATCTCCTAGGAGAACTTTCAGCCAAGGATAAGAGCAAATCACATTATTACGATGCGTAAAACTCTTTTCAAAAAGATTTAACACTTATCATGAATTAAACATTTTTTTCGATTTACATTGTCGGAAATTGTTTGTTGTTGGGTTTTTCTTCTTATATTGAACATCATGTTAATTATGCTTTGACAATTTGGGATTCATCTAGTGAAAACATACCCAAACCATCACTGAGTCTGCATGGACCACTGTCATCACTGGCTTCTTCTGACTTAAACGCTTAAATGTTCTTCCTATAACAAAACAATATTTATGTTCAAAATCTTGTCTAACCAAGCACCATCTTTAAGAAATAGATTTCCAACCACGCTCATCCACCAAGCACACAAGATAAAGATCCCCTCCCAAGAGCGGATCTTTTCTTTTCTTTTTTTTTTAATCCAAACTCATTTATTCAGGCAGTTGTTGGTGTGATATCGCATCCACTTTTAATTGGCAGAT
Source organism: Babylonia areolata (assembly GCF_041734735.1). Classification (NCBI taxonomy): domain Eukaryota; kingdom Metazoa; phylum Mollusca; class Gastropoda; order Neogastropoda; family Buccinidae; genus Babylonia; species Babylonia areolata. The sequence continues at coordinate 37,976,612 of NC_134881.1, read as the reverse complement.
AAATATTCGAACATTCACAAAAAAGTATCATACACACCTCATGAACAATTATGCTAACAATGCTACGCGATTTTTAATTTCATTAGTAACATGCATAGGTAGGTATATATCTGCTATACTTAACACACAACCTCAGACATTTTCCAACATTGTTTGTTTTGTCATGTGCATGTTTCAGATAAAACGTTTGATGCTCTCTCCCTCCCTCCCTCCCTCTCTCTCTGTGTGTGTGTGTGTGTGTGTGTGTGTGTGTGTGTGTGTGTGTGTGTGTGTGTGTGTCTGTCTGTCTGTCTGTTTGTCTGTCTGTCTGCCTCTCTCTCTCTCTCTCTCTCTCTCTCTCTCTCTCTCAAGGGAAAAGAAATAATTTGTAAAGGTAACCCCCTGTGTGTGTGTGTGTGTGTGTGTGTGTGTGTGTGTGTGTGTGTGTGTGTGTGTTTACGATCTTTCTGTGCCCTAGGTGTGTGTGTGTGTGTGTGTGTGTGTGTTCACACAAACATTTGGCCACCAACCCTGTGTACTCTGTACTGAGTGGCCATACAGGTCTGGGACAGCTATCAGACTGTTGACATGATCGTTTTGTCAGCAGAAGGGTTGTCAGAATTTATTTCACGTGTGGTGAAATAGCTGATATATATTTTTCTTGGATGGTGTCACAGTTTCAGTTTCAGTTTCAGTTTCTCAAGGAGGCGTCACTGCGTTCGGACAAATCCATACACGCTACACCACATCTGTTGAGCAGATGCCTGACCAGCAGCATAACCCAACGCGCTTAGTCAGGCCTTGAGTGCATGCTTAAATATTTGTGTACCTATGAAAGTGGATTTCATTTTACGTAATTTCGCCAGAGGACAACACTCTCGTTGCCATGGGTTCTTTTTCAGTGCGCCAAGTGCGTGCTGCACACGGGACCTCGGTTTATCGTCTCATCCGAAAGACTAGACGCTCAGTTTGATTTTCCAGTCAAACTTAGGAGAAAGGGCGAGAGCGGGATTCGAACCCACACCCTCACGGACTCTCTGTATTGGCAGCTGAGCGTCTTAACCATTCTGCCACCTTCTGCCACCTTCCTGGATGGTGTCACAACGAGGTAGTGCGTTCATGTTTTGACGAGAGTCATTGTGCCCAGTTGAACAGATATTGTGGTGATATTGAATGCATGTCCGGGTAGTTTTTGAAGGTGCGTAAGAGTTGAAGGTTAACTGTGTTTAATTGAGTCACTGATGCCAATAGACCGCGACGTGTCACGGACCGAAATGTTGCTTTCTTGGTCTTCCAGCATGCTCTTTTCTCTCTCTCTTTCTCCCTCTGTCTGTCTATCTGTCTCTCTGTTTCTCTTCTCTCTTTTTTTTCTGCATATACGTGTGTGCATCTGACCCGTCTCTATCTCTTTATTGCATTCGTGTGTAAGCCTCTCCCCCTTTCTCTCTCTCTCTCTCTCTCTCTCTCTCTCTCTCTCTCTCTGTGTGTATGTGTGTGTGTGTGTGTGTGTGTGTGTGTGTGTGTGTGTGTGTTTCTATTTGTTTCTCATTATCCGATTTTCTTTCTCTCTCTCTCTCTGTGGTTCTCTCTCTCTCTCTCTCTCTCTCTCTCTCTCTCTCTCTATATATATATATATATATATATATATATATATATATATATATATATCTGTGTGTGCGTGTGTGTGTGTGTGTGTGTGTGTATGTGTGTGTGTGTGTGTGTGTGTGTGTGTCTGTGTGTGTGTGTGTGTGTGTGCGTGTTTGCATTTTTCTATTTGTTTCTCAATATCTGGTTTTCTTTATCTCTTTGTCTCTGTCTCTGTCTCTCTCTCTCTCTCTGTGTCTGTGTGTGTGTGTGTGTGTGTGTATGTGTGTGTGTGTGTGTGTGTCTGTGTCTGCGTCTGTGTCTGTGTATCTGTGTGTTTCTATTTGTTTCTCAATCTCTCTCTCTCTCTCTCTCTGTATATATATATATATATATATATATATATATATATATATATATATATATATATATATATATATATATATATAGCTTGTCATGACTGAGTTAATGTAGAATACCACGTCACACGTTTGCGCGACACACGACCTATTTCCATGGGCAGTGTGGAAGGCAATCGGGGTACTGGCATTAACGTCAAGGCACTGGGTGAACTGTGCAGCCTCTGTATTAGCTGTGCGACCTGCACTCATGCCCCATAGACTGTGACAGATCGTGACAGGGGGTGATCAGCAAAGGTGTTGCTGGAAGCGCTCTGTGTGTGTGTGTGTGTGTGTGTGTGTGTGTGTGTGTGTGTGTGTCCCTGTCTCTCTCTGTCTGTCTGTCTCTCTCCCTCTCTCTCTCTCCCTTCCCTCCCCTTCTCTAGTTCCCTCTCTCTCACCCCTTTCTCTCTCGTTCCAAAAATAGATAGATAGATAGATAGATAGATAGATATGCATTTTCGTCTCTTTAAAATGTTAATATATGATAACATTGTGTCAGTTTCTAAAATTACGGAATGTACTTGTATTTGCAGTGATCGCTTCAGTGTGATATACCTTAATTCTCAGTCAGTTACTCTCTCTCTCTCTCTCTCTCTCTCTCTCTCTCTCTCTCTCTCTCTCCGGCCTTCTCCATCTTACTGTTTCTCTGTGTCTTCCTCTTGTTCGCCTCTCTCTGTTCCTCAACGATTCTCTGTCTGTTTCTCTCTCCGTAAGCGCAATATGTAGTTGAATGATTATAAGCTTGTTTGTGAATTAGAAATACTGGTAATTGTAGTTATACTTCTGAATGCTTGATCACACTACCCCTAAAGGAGGGGCCATGGCTAATATTGAATAAAACATCCATATCCGTATCCGTATCTTTGTTTCTTTCTGCCTCTCTTTCTCTTCCTCCCTTTTACTTTCTTGCTTTCTTTCTTTCTTTCTTTCATTCTTTCAATCATCACCAGAGTCGTGTGCAATTGAAGCTTTATCACATCCCTGATGGTTTGTTCCACACTTCCCCTTTGTCTCACACACGCACACACACACGCACACATGCACACACGTATATGCACACGCGCGTACGCATGCTAACACACACACGCTCGCGCGCACACACACACACACACACACACACACACACACACACACACACACACACACACACACACACACACACACACACACGTACACGCACGACAGACATGCAACAAATATGCAGTCTCACAGATATGAAAGCACAAACAAATGTACACA
>NC_134881.1:37905909-37970909 GCF_041734735.1 Babylonia areolata | reverse complement strand
TCTGCGAGCTGTTTTGCAGAAAGAAAAAGAAAATTCCAGAAACTACACTTATTTGTTTGCAGCACATCTCCAGAGAGAAAGCTGATGTTATAAGTGGCATACCACAAGGTATTAGGACCTATACTATTTACTTTATTCATAAATGATCTCCCTTGCGAACTAAAGAGTACATGTAATTTTTTTTGCAGATGACACAAAATTATACAACTCTCCAAAATTCTATCAGGATTTACAAAAAGATATTGAAACATTAGTAAAAATGGTCAGACACATGACATGGAATCTATATTTTAATGCTAAAAAATGTAAAGTACTTCATACTGGAAAATCAAACCCAGAGAAAGAATGCATAATGAAAATCGGAGGGAAAGAAATAAAAGTATCAAAATGTGATGAGGAAAAAGACTTAGGTGTAGCATTTCACAAAAATTCATCATTTGACAAACATGTAACAAAAAGTATAAAAACGAAGCGGACAGAATGATTGGAATAATAAAAAGAGCATTTACATTTATAGATAAGGTTACATTTTTTACGGTTATATAAAACATTAGTCAGACCTATCCTAGAATATGGATACACTGTATGGTACCCAACGCAAATAAAGCAGTCACAAGCCATAGAACGGGTTCAAAGAAGAGCAACAAAGCTGATCTATAGCATAAAAGATTATTCCTATCAAGAAAGATTAAAGTACTTACAACTACCATCACTTAAAGCAAGAAGAGTAAGAGGGGACTTGATACAGACGTACAAAATATTTAATGGGTTTGACGATGTAAACAAAGTATGCTTTTTTTGTACTCCAAAGGTAGACACTACAAGAAACAGTACAGACAAAATATTTCAACAATATTCCAGAACAAATTTCAGAAAGTTTACATTTAGTAACAGAGTAACAAATTATTGGAACAATTTAATTAACAAACAATATTAAACGTGCACCTAGTATGAATACTTTTAAGAACCTCATAGATAAACATGAGTTATTGAGAAAAAAAAAAGAAATACGACTTTGATGGATAAAATGACTGAGCTAGTCAACGACCTGACCAACAATAAAATGGAGTAAAATCTGAAGGGGCATAAAAAGCCAAAAAAATGGCTAAGTTGTATAGATAACAAACGCCCCAAATCCTGATCCTGAGAAGTTACCCGAGTGTATACCAGTCATCTGTGTAACTATTAAAACTTAAATTGTGTAAGGATTTTTAAAACGGTTCGCCAAACAACAAGATGAATATGGTTACAAAGGCGAAAACATAAATCTGCCGCATGTTTGGAATGCCACGACCAGGTCCCTGCCAGCAGAAATAATAAAAGTGACAATAATAATGACAATAGACTAGGGTGCCCTAGGGACTTCAGGGAGGGAGGGGCCTGGAGTTGCCTTATGCAGCCTGGGACTGGCTAGCTCGGAAGGGCGAAAGGTGGAGGTGCAGTAGCTCTGCTGGTAACACCCACCTAGGGTAGCTGTCCCTGATACACTTTTATTCCCAAATCTTTTTCTCTTTTTTTTTTTTCACAGCTATAGTGGCAGAGTAATCAACTGGATGATTGTGGCCGCCAAATGGATGAAGAGGAATGATGATAACAATGGTGGTGGTGGTGGTGATGATGATGATTATGATGATGATATAAATACGTAGCGCGGCAGTTTGTGCAGAGATTTATCAAAGCGCTTCCACACCAGTCATTCACACGCAGGGCATAACCCTGATTGGTCACGACTTGTAACCACTTGTAACAATATATATATATATATATATATATATATATACTGATAATACACACACACACACACACACACACACACACACACACATATATATATATATATGTATGTATATATGTATGTATGTATATGACGTGCTGTGATGTTCACGAAGCGGCAGGGTTATAATACCATAATCCTATGATGTGCTGTGATTATATATATATATGTGTGTGTGTGTGTGTGTGTGTGTGTGTACTTTTGTTTCTATTCGTGCATGTGTTGCATACGTGTATTTCTGTGTTTTTGCAGCCAACGGGCCTGTATTTGTCGTGTGAGGATGATCACGATACAGTGATACTGTGACGTGCTGTGATATTCCAGAAGTGGCAGTGTCAGAATGTTATGATCATACTGTGACTTCTGTGATGTTCTATAAGTGGCATGATCACAATAATTTGATAATGATGTGATGTGCTGTAATGTTCCAGAAGTGGCAGGGTCACAATACTAAAATAATACTGTGACTACTGTGATACTCCCGAAGTGGCAGGATCAAAATACATTTCTAATACTGTGACATGTTGTGGTGTTCCAGAAGTGGCAGGGCTATAATGCCATAATCCTGTGACGTGCTGTGATGTTCCAGAATTAGTTGGGCTATAAAGTATAATACCATAATCCTGTGACGTGCTGTGATGATCCAGAAGTGGTTGGTTTATAATACCATAATCATGTGACGTACTGTGGTGTTCCAGAAGTGGCAGGGCTATAATACTATAATCCTGTGACGTGCTGTGATGTTCCAGAAGTGCCCAGCCCGGTGGGGAAGAATAGACGATACAGAAAGAGAGTCATGGCGACCAGAAGCAAGTCTGACCAGGAGGTAATGTACATCATGGCCGTGTCACCTGTAGACAATGGCTGACGTCAGAAAACAAACGAAAGAAGAAACAAAATATACGAAGGAAATAGAAAGTGTATAGTGTTGACAGTTCTGCGAGTTTGCAGACAATAAAGTTTGATCTTATTTCAAATCTTGGCTTAGCTCGAAAAAAAACGTATATTCCCACATGTCAGAATACAGCAGCATTTCTTGCCCTACCGCCCCCCTCCCCCCCCCCCACCACCACCCACCACCCCACTTCCCCAACCCCACCCCACCACCCCCTGATACTGGTGGCTATTTCAGTATAAATAGCATCACTGTCTTCTGTGCTGGGAATTCCTTCTTTTTACCGTTCACTTTGTTTCTGACCTTTTCCTTACTTTTCTTTTTGCTGCTCTTTTTGTTTTTATTGATTCTTTTTTTCTTCTTCTTTATCTATCTATCTATATATATATATATATATATATATATATATATAACTTTCTGGTCCATCCACCACTTACGTTTATGAGTTGTTGTTTTTTTGTTGTTGTTTTTTTGCTGTTGTTGTTGTTGTTGTTGTTTTTTCAAGAAAGCCTTGAATATCCTTGTCTTTTTCTGGATTTGATAATTCGGCAAGCGTATTGTGCTTTGATTTCCTGTGCGCTTAGGGCGTGTGAGATGCCCGCTAGCTTTTATTTATTTATTTATTTATTCATTCATCTATTTATTTATTTTCATAAAGCTGCTGTTATGTGCACTTGTGTGTGTTATGTATAATTATGATTATTCGGTGGGTTTTTTGTGTTTTTGTTTGTTTTTGTTGTTGTTATTACACTCTGGCGAAAATAGACAGAACGGTCAACGTCAGAGAGATGTCCCTGGTCAAAGTGCTTGTGCGTGTGTGTGTGTGCGCGCGCGTGTGTGCGTGCGTGCATGTGTGCGTGTGTGTTAGTGAGTGAGAGAGTGAATGAGTGAGCTTTTTTTCTTCATGTTCTTTGATATCAGTATTGGTAGTGTTTTCAGTCCTGATATAGCCCTTTGTGGTGGGCTGGACAATAAGCAACAATGATAACTAAATAAACAGATACGGTATGGTTCTGATGGATTTTTCTTTATAAGTTGTCATCAGTTAGGTGGATCAGGCACCTGCTTTTTTTTTTTTTTTGTGTGCTTTTTTTTGTGCTTTATTTTTACAAAGGAGATGTGCAACGGTGACGGATCCGTCTGCACGCTTTGACAACACCTCAAACTGAAAGTAAAACTGGGTGGATCCACATGATTTTACAAGCTGTAAAAATTCAAGCAGTGTGTTTGCCCAACACTTCTTCGTTCGTGGGATGCTACTCATGCATGGAATTTAACTTATATGACCATTTTCCCAGGGAGCCAGTGCCCTCACTGTCATCATTGTTGTGTGTGCAGCTTCTGGACCAGATGACAGCACGTCTGATAGATGGCTACGATGGTATACGCCACATGTTCCGGACCTATGACCCTGTGGGAGAAGAGTGTGTCACATCGTACGTCTTCCCCCTCCTCCTCCTAGTCAGCCTCTTTCTCCTCCTCCTTCTCTTCTTCCTCCTTCTCCTCCTTTTTCTCCTCTTCCTCTGCTTTGCTGGTCATGGTGTTTTTTTTGTGTGTGTTTTTTTCCCCATATCTTTTTATTTCCATATTTTTCGTTTGTTCCCTGATGTCAGTCAAGCAGATACTTTGGGTGACAAGATTCTCCAGACCCTGCTTCGATGCTCTGGCCATGTCATCCGCACTGAAGGGTCCAGAATTCCCCTACAGCTCTTCTGTGGGAAGCTGTCGCATGACAGTCTCAGTCAGCCCCCCACCTCCTCGGCCTACCGATCCCCTTCCCGCCGCCCCCCCCTCCCCAACCCCTCCAAGGAACAACAAAAAGCTGGAAAGGTAACCTCAAGGCCAACCACAAAAGGGCAAACCTTCAGCATTGACATCTTGAGACTGCTGCTGCTGACAGAAGCTGAGGTGTCCTGGTAAGAAATACAGCCAGGACATCCGAGGAAGACCGCCGCCACCACCTTGCAGCTGCTCAAGATCGGCGTACTATGCCCCACCTGCATCTGTTTGTGTGCTTGGGACTGAGGGTTCTAAACCCACATGCGTCTTCACCGTTGCCAGAAGTTGTGGTTTTAACACGTCTTGACACTCTGTTTCTCATTCGCAGGAATGGAAAAAAAAAAAAGAAGAAGAAATTATGGATAGACCACACAGAATGATACTGTCTACACCATCTGTATGTTTATTGCGTACCAGTGTATTAAAGCGCACACTGAATTAACTAGAATAAACATGCCATACATTCCATTCGGCGAAACGACAAGTAAGTCGTACGTAACGTCCACTATCTTGCCTGAAAAGTCGCTCACAGGGGGAATTGTTCAGCATACGACACTTTTGTTACGACGTGTCTGAGCGGTAAATGTCGGAAAAGACCGGAATAGGATTAAAGGTTCGACAGATACAACCGTATATCTGTCTGTAAATATTTGTTTTTAGACGGTGAGCAAACAGTGTACTTCAGATCAACGTGTGCAGTTTACTTATTGTCTGATAGCAGAAGTCAGTTATTAATACGAAAGAACATAATCCTATAACTGTGGTCGTAAAAAACGAGATGCCGATAGACGTTAACTGCTTTAGATTTGATTGTTCCGTTTTCAGCACACAACATGTGACACCCTCCCCCCACCACCACCGCCACCCACACACACCCTCTGCACCCCGCCTTTCTTCCCTTTCCCTCCCCACCTCCTCCCCATCCCTACCCCACCACCACCACCACCACCGCCACCCACACACACCCTCTGCACCCCGCCTTTCTCCCCTTTCCCTCCCCACCCCCTCCCCATCCCTACCCCACCACCACCACCACCCACACACACCCTCTGCACCCCGCCTTTCTTCCCTTTCCCTCCCCACCTCCTCCCCATCCCTACCCCACCACCACCACCACCACCGCCACCCAGCACCCTCTCCTTCCACGTCTTGGGTTCATTGATTGTGTTCAGATCGGCAGGAGTGACACCATCAGCCATGTACACTTTTCCTCTTGTTATTTGTCATAACGGAGTTCAGGTTTGAACCCCAGACTGGGGTGAAAACAGGTCGCGTGTCATTTCTACGGATAAAAGCGCAGCCTCACCCTATGTCCAGCATGCTACTTTTCGGGCCAACTGCTAACGGTCCATCCTCTCTCTCTCTCTCTCTCTCTCTTCCTCCCTTTCTCTCTCTCTCTCTTCCTCCCTCTCTCTCTCTCTGTGCCAGCCTATTTGTCTGTCTCTATGTATCTGTCTCCCTTCTTTTCTTTTTCTCATCTTTAATAGGAGTTTTCCTTTATATTTTTCTTGTTTGCTCACTTCTTTTTTCTCTTTTTTCATTGTTATTATTATTCTTTATTCTGTTTGTCTGTTTTCAAGAGGCGGATGAAGAAAAACATGTATGCTTAGTCTATTACTCTCAGAAAAGTTTTTTTTAAAATTCCTTCATCCATGGAAATGCTGACAACAGTGACGAAACCAATGTGTGTGTGTGTGTGTGTGTGTGTGTGTGTGTGTGTGTGTGTGTGTGTGTGTGTGCAGCGAGTCACTGATACACGTCATGCATAATACCCTTGGCTACTTGAGCAAGGAGCGTTTCGATGGACTGATGAAAAAGTACGTATGAGTGAAGAACCAGTGGTTGGTAGTGGTGGGCACTAGAGTAGCAGGCGAAATGGAACATTGCGCTGTGTTTGGGGTTCGTGAAGACAGTCATCTGATGAGAGAAATACTTTGTCTTTTTGGCTTACTTGTGTAAACAACATAAGTCTTTGTAGTAACCCAGTTTTGATTGTCCGTGTAAAAGTGTGTGTTGTGTGTGTGCGTGTGTGTGTGTGTGTGTGTGTGTGTGTGTGTGCCATTTTCACCTAAGTTCTTTCTCTGTCAACACTGAATGTCGCTTTCAAATTGAGGCAAATGAGTCCCTTCCATACATCCCAGCTGTGGTGTCATTGCTGGGTATGAAGGCCTTATACGATTTGCTGCAGCATGAAAGGTCATGTTTCGGTTTAAACGTGCACAGCGTCCTTGGTAACGATTAGCCTGTTTAATACCTTGTCTTTGCACAGATGATTCGAGGGCTGTTTCCAAATAGTGTGAATGAAAGCACGACATAACACAAACGTCCAGATTTCGGCGCACATGGTGAGTAAAGGGTGGAGGGTTCTTTCTCCGATCTCCCAGGTCAACATATGTGCAAACCTGCTTGTACCTGAACCCCCTTCGTGTGCATGTGCATGCAGAAAATCAAATATGCACGTTAAAGACCATGTAAATCCATGTCAGCATTCGGTGGGTTGTGAAAACAAGAATATACCCAGAAATGCACACCTCCGAAAACGGAATATGGCTGTCTACATGGCGGGGTAAAAACGGCCGTGCACGTAAAGGCCCACTCTTTCATACAAGTGAACCACGGACGCGGAAGAAGAATAATTCATCTACATCACCTGTGACATTGAAAGGAACAGAGACATGTCATTGTGAAGACACCAGCCATTAAGCACCAGTGCCTAAACCAACAGTAGGCAGCAGGGCACGGTCTGGAACAGAGCATCGGGCTGTGAATAGTGTCGACAGATTGCTTGAACATTGTATTGAATGTTGACGAAAGCCACTGAATGTTATTCGCGAAAGGCCTCTTCGCTTCTTTCATGGAAACGTTTCCAATCCAGCACACAACTGTCGGTTCGACGAAATATTGTTCTCTGGTAGTGAGCTGAGAAAAAATGTAACAAAGTATGTTCATAAACTCTGAAAGGGCGTACAAGTAGTTGTAAATTGAACACATGCTTTTCTGTGTATTTTGATGAATTTTTGATATTGTGATTTGCTACCATTATCGGTTGTTAAATTTTTTTCTTCCTTTTTTTAAAATTTTTTTTATAGAAGCAGTGCAGTGTTACTGTGTCCACTGCACCCTACGAGGGGCAAAATGATGAAACGCGTGTGTGTGGTGCGGTGTGTGTGTGTGTGTGTGTGTGTGTGTGTGTGTGGTGCGGTATGGTGTGTGTGTGTGTGTGTGTGTGTGATGAAACATCTTTGATTCTCGTCCGTTGCTGTTTGTTTGCAGTCTCGGTCTGGACAAGAAAGAAACCGTTTCCTTCGACATGTTTGTCTCCCGCTTCAAGGAGTATGCTGTGAGTCGCGGGAGTCGTCTCCTGGATTGTCTGTCTGTGTGTTGGTCAGTGTGTCTCTGTGTGTTTGGTCGGACTGTCTGTGTGTTGGTCCATCTCTCTGTGTGTTGGTCGGCCTGTGTGGTGTGGAGGTGGGGGTGTATGCGCGTGCATACAAAGGATGTATTTCGTTAACAACTTGATGTGTTGACATTGTCCTCCAGAGCAGGAGCAACATGAACCAGTCGCATCACGGATGAACAAACCCCTATCCTCTCCACCCCCCACACCCCCAACCCTCAACCTCTCATGTCAGTGTATTCCTCCCACAGTCCTATACAACCCACAGCCGACCTTTCACTGTGTGTGTGTGTGTGTGTGTGCTTGGTTATTCGCATCCTCCTCTCCGTTCTCCTTCCCCACCCCATTTTTTTGTGTTTCTGTTGTTTTGAAACATTTGTTTTTTTAACCGCATGAAACATTCATGATTTATGTCTCTTTGTATGTGTATGTTTACGTGCGCGTGTGTGTGTGTGTGAGTATGTGTGGGTGTGGGTGCGTGTTTGTGTGTGGGTGGGTGGGTGTGTATCTGCATGCTTGTGTCGATGTGTGCGCATGTTTTTGTGCGCGCACGTTCACTGAGCGTGGTCCATTTTTGTTCTTGTTTTTATAACAATCGTTTCCTTTTACATATCTTTCCCTTCACTATAATTATTTTTTCATGTATTTACCAGCATGTTTATTTTGTTTTGTTATTGTAATTGACCTTTATGTTAGTATTTCACATAAGCCAAGGATATCCTCTCAGGCCTGATCAGCATGTTGGCTTTCTGCGAAGGTCGGGCTTCAAGTTGTTTTTTTACACAGGTGTAGCGTGTAGGAAGCTATCTGCACGCTCTGATGATACGTTGAAATTGAAACTGAAACTTTCACTTCCTGACTTCTTTCTTTTTGCCTCCATTACTTTGTTCCTTATTTCCTCTACCTCTTCTTCTGTTCGTTTTGCACACATCAGAAATCCAGGCAATGCTAAGTTGCCGACACACGTGGCCCCATCCGGGATGCACGGCCACCAGCTGTCTTTTCTGCAGTCTTCTTTGCCTGCCTTGCCCTTAAGAAACATTGAGGCATTCGGATCCTTTCTTAACGATTTTTGTTGTAACCTAAGGATGATGTATTGAGCGGAAGGGTTGACATCCCCAGCGCAGAGGTAAGGAGCTTCATGGTCAAGACAGTACGCCATGAGAACTGTGTTCTTTTGCAGATGTAACAGTTTTGTGTTTAATGCTGTTGGGTTTCTCTTTTACTTAGTTGGGCATTCCTGTCATGGCCTTGTGTGGTTTGCTGGACTTTAATGACCAATGTCCAACACCAGGACTGTAATGGCCAGTGCCAAATGACCACTATCAGGACTGTAATAACTAGTGTCCAGAGTCCACTATCAGGACTGCAATGACTAGTGTCCAGAGTCCACTATCAGGACGGTAATGACTAGTGTCCAGAGTCCACTATCAGGACTGTAATGACTAGTGTCCAGAGTCCACTATCAGGACTGTAATGACTAGTGTCCAGAGTCCACTATCAGGACTGTAATGACTAGTGTCCAGAGTCCACTATCAGGACTGTAATGACTAGTGTCCAGAATCTACTATCAGGACTGTAATGACTAGTGTCCAGAGTCCACTATCAGGACTGTAATGACTAGTGTCTAGATGTCCAGATGACCAATGCTCACCACCAGGACTATAATGACCAATGACCAATGCTCACCACCAGGACTATAATGACACTGACCAATGCTCACCACCAGGACTATAATGACCAATGACCAATACTCACCACCAGGACTATAATGACCAATGCTCACCACCAGGACTATAATGACCAATGACCAATACTCACCACCAGGACTATAATGACCAATGCTCACCACCAGGACTATAATGACCAATGACCAATACTCACCACCAGGACTATAATGACCAATACTCACCACCAGGACTATAATGACCAATGCTCACCACCAGGACTATAATGACCAATGACCAATAATCACCACCAGGACTATAATGACCAATGCTCACCACCAGGACTATAATGACCAATGCTCACCACCAGGACAATAACGACACAATGACCAATAATCACCACCAGGACCATAATGACCAATAATCACCACCAGGACTATAATGACCAATGCTCACCACCAGGACTATAATGACCAATGCTCACCACCAGGACAATAACGACACAATGTCCAATACTCACCACCAGGACTATAATGACCAATGACCATTGCCCACACTAAGGACCATACTGACCAGTGCACCCTGTCCCACACTAAGGACCATACTGACCACTGCACCCTGTCCCACACTAAGCACCATACTGACCACTGCACCCTGTCCCACACTAAGGACCATACTGACCACTGCACCCTGTCCCACACTAAGGACCATACTGACCACTGCACCCTGTCCCACACTAAGGACCATACTGACCACTGCACCCTGTCCCACACTAAGGACCATACTGACCAGTGCACCCTGTCCCACACTAAGCACCATACTGACCAGTGCACCCTGTCCCACACTAAGCACCATACTGACCACTGCACCCTGTCCCACACTAAGGACCATACTGACCACTGCACCCTGTCCCACACTAAGCACCATACTGACCACTGCACCCTGTCCCACACTAAGGACCATACTGACCACTGCACCCTGTCCCACACTAAGGACCATACTGACCACTGCACCCTGTCCCACACTAGGACATCCAAAAGAAGTGGGTGCCGCCCCTGAAGCGAGAGGCGGAGGCAGAGAGGCAGCAGAAGGCCCACCCCGAGGAGGAACTGAGGGACAGTGAGGTTGCGGAATGGGCCCAGCTCAAAGTGGCTCCCGAGGCTGACCTACTGCTGAGGAAAGCGCTCAAAGAGAAGTGGGTCGTTCTGCTGGTTGGGTGATGGTGGGGGGAACGGGGAGGGGAGAGTGTGTGGGAGGAGGGAAGGGTATGGGGTAGTTGGGAAGTGGTGGATGGGTGGAGTGTAACAGAGAGAGAGAAAGAGAGAGAGAGAGTGTGTGTGTGTGTGCCATTATCTGCTTACATAGTGTTCAGAATTTGATAATCTCAAAAATAACTTTACCCCTGAAAATTACATGAAACCAAACTCCGCTTTCAAATTTTGCAATTTAAGCAAAGCAAGGAGGGGAGCTTGTTTAAAGCTGGGAAAATTCACACAGAACGGAACGATTGTTGTGTCACCTGTTCTTATCTTATCATTGTATCGCCGATTACATGTGTTCGAATGGCTGTTCAGATGGGTTTTTTTTTTTATTGCTTTTTAAACAACCAAATCAATTTGCTTAAATGACTTTAATGCTTTCAATGATTTAAGCAAAGCATGTATTTTGAAATGTGTGCTCAACCATGCTGTGTGTGTGTGTGTGTGTTTGTTTGTGTGTGTGCGGGGTGTGTGTGTGTGTGTGTATGTGCGTGTGTGTGTGTGTGTGTGTGTGTGTGTGTGTGTGTGTGTGTGCTTGTGTTTGTCTCTGTGTGTGTATGTTTGTGTGTGTGTGTGTTGTGTGTGTGTGTGTTTCTGCTTGTGTGTGTGTGCGTCTGTGTGCTTGTGTTTGTGCGTGCGTGTGTGTGTGCACAGGAAGATCGACATGCGCTCCATACTGCCTGACGAGTGCTATGAGCCACAGGGCGTGGTGACCAAGGTGCAGTTCCGCGTCGCCCTGCAGGAGATTGGGGTCAACCTCACTGACGATCAGTACAGGCGCCTCTGGGCTAAGTCAGTCAGTCTGTCTGTCTGTTAGTCTGCCTGTTTGCTTGTCTGTCTGTTTCTGTGTCTGATCCTTTCTGCCTGCCTGCCTGTCTGCATGAATGAATAAATGATATGGATACATTTATAGCACCTATCCTTGGTCGGACACCAAGCTCTAAGCGCTTTACAAACACGGGGCGTTTCATTCAGCCAGGTTCAGGCACGCAGACATACACACTCATATAGACATGTCTGCTTTTATGTCTGTCTCTACGTCTGCCTTTTTCTCTTCCTGTCTGCGTGCCTACCAGTCTGTATGCCTGTGTGTACGTCTGTCAGTGTGTGTGTAGGTCTGCATGTATGTCAGTTGATAGTGGAGCTTCTTTCTCCCTCTCTCTGTCTTTCTCTTTCTCTCTCACTCTGTCCATCTTGCTCTGTCACCCTCACTCTCTCTACCTCCTTCCTATCTTTCTCTCTCCCTCCTCTGTCTCTCTCTCTCTCCTCTGTCTCTCCAGTGTATTTTATTTCCTGGCTGTGTGACTGTGTACGTCCCCCCACATCCCCCCTCTCTCTCTTCCTTCCTCCTTCCCTCTCACTCTCTCTCTCTCTCCATGGCTCCTCTCTTTCCCTCCCTCCCCCTCCCCCCCCCTCTCTCTCTCTCTGACTGACTGTCTGTCTGTCTGTCTCCCCCCTCCCCTCTCTCAGTGTACATGGGCAAACAGAAATGAGTATCTTACTGAAGACAGCCATCGCCGTTTTGGTCGTGAACTTGTCACATACAGACAGAAAAAGAAAGGTGGGTTGCCTCAGTAGTGTGTTGGGCTTTGATCGCCAGGTACGACAAGACGGACTTGGGCTTTCTCCCGCGGGACCACCTGTACGGCATGCTTAACCTGGACCCGGACGGAACTCCCATCGATGTGGGCCCCAAGGTTCGAACCCCGGTCGAGGTCGTGCTCAAATGCCCGCCACCTCCTCCGGCCCGCAACCCGGCCAAGGCGGCCCGAGAGTTCGCCATAGGGAGGCACAAGGTGCGGGGGGACCCCTGGGCCCTGGAGGATGGCATCAAGGGGCTGGGGATCCAATCCCCGGTCAATGCTGGCAAGGTGGATTCTGGGGACGCTATTGGGCCAGGTAGGTTGGGAGGGGTGTGTGTTGTGTGTAGGTGTTTGTGCGCGTGCGCTTGAGTGTTTGAGAGAGAGAGAGAGAGACAGACAGACGGTGTACGCTCGCGTGTGGACAAATATTCGCGCACGCATCTCCATGTCGGCGAAACGTTGCATGTGTTGTTGAGGTTAAAGCGCTGTGTACTTGAATGTGACTTGATCACGGAATTAACTCACTCAGTACGGCCAGTCCTCTCTTCTCCTCTACACAGACCCCTCGGATGTCCAGTAGGTGTCTGAATGACCCAACCTTTAGCTTCCGTCGTCAGAATTGTGGTATTCTTTGTCAACATTCACCTCTTCAGTATAAGAGCCTTCCGCTTGCAATATTTTGATGATGGTAACTGGGGTGAAACGCTGTTAACGTCGTCTCTTTCGCCGTTCGTATGGAGAGAGTTAAAGGATTTAACCAGACTCACATGTAAGTTTGAAGTTAAACCAGACTTACCCGCATGTTGAAGTTTGACAAGAAGCGCCCATTACGCAGACTGAACTGCGATATACCTTTAGCGGTTTCAAACAACGGGTGTTCCAAAGTGGATGTAAAACTGAAGTCAGTCACATGTATACGAGGAATACAAACGCGCATGAACAGAATGATGCTAGCTGTGAAGTGTTTGGTCACCAGACAAGTCCGACACGAACTGATCGACCCAGACGTCAAGCACACACAGTCAAACCGACCAGAGCAAATGGTTGTGTGTGTGTGTATCATCTGACCACAGCAGATCAGTGTGTGTTTGTGTGTGTGTGTGTGTGTGTGTGTGTGTGTGTGTGTGTGACAAGGTATATGTCATCTGAAGACAGCACATGGATGTTTGTATCATCTGACGACAGCACATGGATACCGGATGTTTGCATCATCTGAAGACAGCACATTGATAACAGATTTGCATCATCTGACGACAGCACATGGATGTTTGCATCATCTAAAGACAATACATGGATGTTTGCATCATCTGACGACAGCACATGGATGCTTGTATCTTCTGACCACAGCAGATGTGTGTGTGTGT
This sequence comes from Babylonia areolata, assembly GCF_041734735.1. NCBI lineage: Eukaryota > Metazoa > Mollusca > Gastropoda > Neogastropoda > Buccinidae > Babylonia > Babylonia areolata. Next base: position 37,957,191 of record NC_134881.1, on the reverse strand, counting down.
GTCATCTGACGACAGCAGATGGGTGTGTGTGTCATCTGACCAGAGCAGATGTGTGTGTGTGTGTGTGTGTGTCATCTGACCACAGCAGATGTGTGTGTGTGTGTCATCTGACGACAGCAGATGGGTGTGTGTGTCATCTGACCAGAGCAGATGGGTGTGTGTGTGTCATCTGACCCCAGCAGATGGGTGTGTGTGTCATCTGACCCCAGCAGATGGGTGTGTGTGTCATCTGACCACAGCAGATGGTTGTGTGTGTGTCATCTGACCCCAGCAGATGGGTGTGTGTGTCATCTGACCCCAGCAGATGGGTGTGTGTGTCATCTGACCCCAGCAGATGGGTGTGTGTGTCATCTGACCCCAGCAGATGGGTGTGTGTGTCATCTGACCCCAGCAGATGGGTGTGTGTGTCATCTGACCAGAGCAGATGGGTGTGTGTGTGTCATCTGACCCCAGCAGATGGGTGTGTGTGTCATCTGACCCCAGCAGATGGGTGTGTGTGACAGGGGGTGTGGAGGAGAAGCCGGAGTCACCGGCCGCAGAGGCAGCGGCCCGCAGCAAGATCCGTGCCGTCATGACATCCACCTCCCACACCATGTTTGATGACATCATTGACTGCCTGCATCATAAGGTCACTAATTGTCCCTCTGTCTGTCCCTCCGTCCGTCTGTCTGCCCCTCCCTCTGTCTGTCCCTCTGTTTGACTGTCCCAATGTCCACCGGTCTTTATCAGTTATGTCTGTCCTTCTGTCCATCAGTCTTTATGTCTGTCCCTCTGTTTGTCCTTCTGTCTACCGGTCTTTATGTTTGTCCCTCTGCCCACCGGTCTTTATGTTTGTCCCTCTGTCTATCCCTCTGTCCACCGGTCTTTATGTCTGTCCCTCTGTCTTTATGTCTGTCTTTATGTCCCCCTGTCTTTATGTCTGTCTTTATGTCTGCCCTTCTGTCCCCCTGTCTTTATGTCTGTCTTTATGTCTGCCCTTCTGTCCCCCTGTCTTTATGTCTGTCTTTATGTCTGCCCTTCTGTCCCCCTGTCTTTATGTCTGTCCTTCTGTCTCCCTGTCTTTATGTCTGTCCTTCTGTCCCCCTGTCTTTATGTCTGTCTTTATGTCTGCCCTTCTGTCCCCCTGTCTTTATGTCTGTCCTTCTGTCCCCCTGTCTTTATGTCTGTCTTTATGTCTGCCCTTCTGTCCACCTGTTTTTATGTCTGTCGTTCTGTCCCCCTGTCTTTATGTCTGTCCTTCTGTCCCCCTGTCTTTATGTCTGTCTTTATGTCTGTCCTTCTGTCCCCCTGTCTTTATGTCTGTTCTGTCCCCCTGTCTTTATGTCTGTCTTTATGTCTGTCGTTCTGTCCCCCTGTCTTTATATCTGTCTTTATGTCTGTCGTTCTGTCCCCCTGTCTTTATATCTGTCTTTATGTCTGTCCCTCTGCCCCCTCCCCCTGTCTTTATATCTGTCTTTATGTCTGTCCTTCTGTCCCCCTGTCTTTATGTCTGTCCTTCTGTCCCCCTGTCTTTATGTCTGTCTTTATGTCTGTCCTTCTGTCCCCCTGTCTTTATGTCTGTCGTTCTGTCCCCCTGTCTTTATATCTGTCTTTATGTCTGTCCTTCTGTCCCCCTGTCTTTATGTCTGTCGTTCTGTCCCCCTGTCTTTAAGTCTGTCTTTATGTCCCCCTGTCTTTATGTCTGTCTTTATGTCTGTCCTGTCCCCCTGTCTTTATGTCTGTCTTTGTGTCTGCCCTTTTGTTCCCCTGTCTTTATGTCTGCCCTTTTGTCCCCCTGTCTTTATGTTTGTCCCCCTGTCTTTATGTCTGTCCGTGTCTGTCTGTTCCTGTGTCCTTCTGTATGTATGTGCCTCTATGTTCATCTGTCTGTCTGTCTGTCTTAGTGTCTGTCCATTTGTCTGTCTGTTCCTCTTGTCTGTATGGCAGTGTGTGACCTCATGACCCAGACCCCCACACCACGTTACTCTGTCATTGATTGACTGTATCACAAGGGGATTGCGGAGTTGCTTCGCTGCCTATCTGTACCTGCCTGCTGGTCTGTGTCTTTGTGTCACGATGTCTTACACCTGCTAAGTTTGACTCGAATTTTTTTTTTTTTTTTTTCTATCTGTCTCTGTCTCCACCTCTCTGGCTGAATGTCGTTCTGCCTCACCCCCCCTCTGTCTGTCTCTCCCTCTCTGCCTGTCTTTCGCATTGTCTTTCCTTCTCTGTCTGCCTGTCTCGATAGCTGGCTCGCCTGTACAGACTCTCGTTCTTCATAGTGGTTCAGAGGCATGTAGAATAGTTCATCATTGAATACAGGGGTGGTGTTACAATGGGAATGACGTCATGCTGTGACAGGGTAGAGGTGGTGTTACTATGGGAATGACGTCTTGGTTTGACAGGGTGATGTGATATTACAGTCGGGAATGACATCATTGTGTGACAGGATGGGAATGACGTCAAGTTGTGACAGGGTAGAGGTGGTGTTACAGTGGGAATGACGTCATGCTGTGACAGGATGGGGAGATGTAATGGGAATGACATCATTGTGTTACGGGGTAGGGCAGTTTACAATGGGAATGACGTCATTGTGTGACAGGGTGGGGGGGTGATGTTTCAATCGGGAATGACGTCATGGTGTGACGGCGGGGTAGTTTACACTGGGAATGACGTCATGGTGTGACACGATGGGGTTGTTGTTACAGTCGGAATGACGTCATGGTGTGAACGGTTACTGTGTTACAGTTTGAGGAGCAGTACAACAACATGATGTCAGCCTTCAAGCTGTTTGACATCCACAACGACGGCTCCATCATGCGCATCGACTTCCGACGTGTGCTGCGCGAATATGGCTTTCCCGTCACCGCCCTACAGCTGAGGCCACTGATTCAACAGTATGTACATGCTTTGTGCACACCCTGCTCCCCCCCATCCCCCATCCCCCCAAACCCTCTACACACACTCTCACATCTACTGCTGGAGTGCTCGCAGGCACACATGTGCACACGCAACACGTGTTCGCATGCACGCACACATACATACATACACACTGACACACAACACACACAAACGCGCGCGCGCACACACACACACACACACACACAAGTAATTGAAAATAAAACAACTAGCGGATGATACGACTCTTTTTCTGAAAAACAACGACATGTTAAAAGCTTCCAACATCATACATGATTTCTCAGGCTTGGTATAAAATCAAAAGAAAACTAAGGCCTTGAAACTGGGAACAGGTTATGAAGACCAAAAACCTTCCTTTTGAAGTAACAAAAATGATAAAGATATTAGGTATTTACTTTCAAAATGGCATCAGAGCCCAAAACATCGAAAAGAATTGGGAGGGGAGAGAGTATTTTGAAAAGGTAACAAATCTGATAAAGACTTGGAGTCGTAGAGATCTAAGCATACATGGAAAATAGTAATTGTGGTATGCAAGCAATTGGTTTGCCAGAACAGAATAACTCTCTCCATACGAACGGCGAAAGATACGACGTTAACAGCGTTTCACCCCAATGACCATCATCAAAATATTACAAGCGGAACGCTCTTATACTGAAGAGGTGAATGTTGACAAAGAATACCACAGTCCTGACGACGGAAGCTAAAGGTTGGGTCATTCAGACACCCACTGGACATCCGAGGGGTCTGTGTAGAGGAGAAGACAGGACTGGCCGTACTGAGTGAGTTAAAGAAACACCTGTAGGTGCTGGGGAAGATCCAGAGAAGCACTGTCTCCACCCGCCCTCGGAACAATCCTGCACCACCCTTGGAGGCCTGCGCTGTGCAGGCACGCACAGGACACTCCATTAAGAATTCAAGGGCCATATTCTTACGAAAATAAACAGAACTCTTTACAAGTTCATTTGGCAAAGAAAACACACAGACAAATAGAAAAGCATATGAAAAAATAAGAAGGAAGGTGATGGGAGGAAATTATGACACAGGGGGGTTAAGAATGGTAAATATGGTCAGTTTACAGAAGTGTTTTTTTAATTTTTTTTTTATCTGCAATGGGTTGGAAAACTTTTCAACACTGCAGACGAAAACTGGAGTTACATCCCAAAATGGCAGTTTAAACAATTTGGAAAATGGTCAAAGGTTCTTGACGTAAATTGCAGACCTAATCAATCAAAAGAAATTGACAATATTGCAAACGATTTCTGGAGAAAAGTTCTCCGTACATATTTAGAAACCAAACCAATAGAATCGGCAGAAAACGTACATTTTCACAATTTTCAAAATCAACTTTTGTGGAATAATAGTCTCATACAATTTAAGAAAAAAAGTATTATTCTTTCCTAATTGGTCTAAGATTGGAATAATCAGAATTATGGATATGATTAAAATAGAAGATAAAAAGACCGTTCAGATTGGAGGAAATCCAAAGGAAAGTACTTCAAAACAATGCTGTCACTTATTTTGAATATCATGCTTTAATGAATACTATTCCAGCAGAATGGAAAGAATGGATCAGACAGGCAGACACACAAATTCACACTTTGACAAATGAAAGATATTTTGCAAACAATTTTATTGATAAACCAAAAGTAATATCAAAATATTTACATGGAAAAGAAAATTTGGCATTGAATTAAATAAAGATATCTGGCTAATCCCTTATTTTGCAACAAAAGAAGTAACACACACACACACACACACACACACACACACACACACACACACACACACACACACAACACAACACAACACAACACAACACAACACAACACAACAGCATACCACACCACACCACACCGCACTACACCACACACTACACACCACACACAACATAACAATTCAGAGAACGTTGGTAGCAGATGTCCATTGATTTCGATTCATTTATTCTCCATGACTCATCTTTCTCTGTCTCATTCTCCTTGACTCTCTCTCTTTGTCTTTTTCTGTCTCGCTCTCAGTCTCTCTCCCTCTCTTTCCCCCTCTCTCTGTCTTTCTCTTTCTCTGTCCCCCCCCCCCCCTCTCCCACTGCCCCCTCCCCTCTCTCTCTCTGTGCATGTTTTACTAAGAGTGCTATTGGACGAAGAGTGAGGGATGTTGCAGCGTGGGGGTGGGATGGGGGGCTTAGCGGGTAGGGAGTTAAAAAGGGGAGGTGGGAGGGTGTGACAGGGTATGGACAAATGGCCTGTGTGTGTATGCTGTGGGTGTGCATATGTTTGTGTGCTAATCTCTAAATGATTTGATATTTTCCATTTTTTCTTCCATTTTCCGATTGCAAATAATGATAAGAAAAACCCTACAAGTTAGTACTAGTGTGTGTGTGTGTGTGTGTGTGTGTGTGTGTGTGTGTGTGTGTGTGTGTGTGTGTGTGTGTGTGTGTGACAGGCTGGGCCTGAACATCAACCACGGACTGATCAGCTATCGTCAAGTGCTGGGCAAACTGATGAACAGGCATGATGCCTTCACTTCCACCGTGCTGGATGACTACATCACAGCGTCAGTATCACCATCATCACCATCATCATCATCACCATCATCATCATCATCATCACCCTCATCATCATCACCATCATCATCACCATCATCACCACCACCGTTATCATCACCATCACCACCACCGTCATCATCACCATCACCATCATCACCACCACCGTCCTCATCACCACCACCATCATCACCATCATCACCACCACCGTCATCATCACCATCACCACCACCGTCGTCATCATTATCACCACTAACATCCCCATCATCATCACTACCATCATCATACTCATCATCATCACCATCATCATTACCACCATCCTCCTCCTCCTCTCCTCCTCCTCCTCATCACCATCATCATCATCATTATAAACACCACTACCATCACCCTCCTCATCACCATCCTTCTCAACATCATCGTCGTTACCATCTCATCATCATTATCATCATCACCAATATCACCACCATCATCATCATCGACATGATCACCATCACCTTCATCATCATCAACAACACCATCATTATTTATATTGATGAATAGAAGTGATGCGTTCACTTCCACCTTGGATGACCACAACACAGCGTCAGTATAATCGTCGTCGTCATCATCATTTTCATCAGCAGCACCACCATCAACATTATTAACAACAATATTCTTGTTCTTATCACAGTTTTTACCCGCATTCTTCTAGTTATTATCATGATTATTATTCTTATTATTACCCTCGTTCTTCTGATTATCATCATCATCGTCGTCATTCTTTTTCTTCTTCTTCTTCTTCGTCTTCTCATAATCATCATTACCTTTTTTGTTGTTGCTGTTGTGGGTACTGTTATCGAGGCAAGCTGGTAAACCTCCCCATTACAATACCCAGTTACCGACAACCACAGCAGTTGTAGCAGTGACAGCAGGAATGTATTGTCGGCAGCAGCCAGCAGTGTTTTTATTTTGTAGGGACTTTTCTGTTCAGAAACTTTAGAAGTACCAGTGATTAGTACAAGTAGTATCAGTGGTTGTGGCAGTATTTGTATTTGTATTTCTTTTCATCACAACAGATTTCTCTGTGTGAAATTCGGGCTGCTCTCCCCAGGAAGAGCGCGTCGCAATACTACAGCGCCACCCATTTTTTTTAATTTTTTTTTTAGTTTTTCCTGCGTGCAGTTTTATTTGTTTTTCCTATTGAAGTGGATTTTTCTACAGAATTTTGCCAGGAACAACCCTTTTATTGATGTAGGTTCTTTTACGTGCGCTAAGTGCATGCTGCACACGGGACCTCGGTTTATTGTCTCATCCGAATGAGCTGCATTGGCAGTTTTGTCAACAGCTTTCGGGAAAAAAATGTAATAAATGGAAGCTGTAGAAGTCGTGGTGATAGTAACAGTTACGTAGCAAACACACAGGGTAGGTTCACAGCAGGCGAATTCAGTCGGAGCAGTGGTAGCAACAGTTGTGATAGCTGTGTCTTTTTTTTTTTGTTTGCTTTTTCTTCATCATCACCGTCATCAGTGGTCAGCCACATCAGCATTTAGACAACTGTTCCAAGTAGCTGGACGGTCCCAGAACGACAGAACTGGTCAGACATTGTCACTTCCACAAGTGTGTTTGAGGGGAGGCGGAGGGGGGAGGGGGGTATGAATGTGTGTGTGTATGTGTTTGTGCATGAATATGTGTGTGTGTTTGTGCATGAATGTGTGTGTGTGTGTGTGCACGCAGTGTGAAGGAGGGCCGCAGCACGGAGCCCCAGGTGACCGGGGCGGACACGGAGGTGGAGGAGATGACCCACAAACTGGTGCAGACCCTGCACCAAGACTACGTCAAGATGTCCGCCGAGCTCCTGTACGTCGCCACCATAGTGTAGCACGTCTCCCTGCTGACAGACAGGGACAGTGTGTGGTTGTGTGTTAGTGTGCATGGTACACATTATGTGTATAACACGTCTCCATGCTGACAGACAGGGACAGTGTGTGGTTGTGTGTTAGTGTGCATGGTACACATTATGTGTATAACACGTCTCCATGCTGACAGACAGGGACAGTGTGTGGTTGTGTGTTAGTGTGCATGGTACACATTATGTGTATAACACGTCTCCCTGCTGACAGATAGGGACAGTGTGTGGTTGTGTGTTAGTGTGCATGGTACACATTATGTGTATAACACGTCTCCCTGCTGACAGACAGGGACAGTGTGTGGTTGTGTGTTAGTGTGCATGGTACACATTATGTGTATAACACGTCTCCATGCTGACAGACAGGGACAGTGTGTGGTTGTGTGTTAGTGTGCATGGTACACATTATGTGTATAACACGTCTCCATGCTGACAGACAGGGACAGTGTGTGGTTGTGTGTTAGTGTGCATGGTACACATTATGTGTATAACACGTCTCCATGCTGACAGACAGGGACAGTGTGTGGTTGTGTGTTAGTGTGCATGGTACACATTATGTGTATAACACGTCTCCATGCTGACAGACAGGGACAGTGTGTGGTTGTGTGTTAGTGTGCATGGTACACATTATGTGTATAACACGTCTCCCTGCTGACAGACAGGGACAGTGTGTGGTTGTGTGTTAGTGTGCATGGTACACATTATGTGTATAACACGTCTCCCTGCTGACAGACAGGGACAGTGTGTGGTTGTGTGTTAGTGTGCATGGTACACATTATGTGTATAACACGTCTCCATGCTGACAGACAGGGACAGTGTGTGGTTGTGTGTTAGTGTGCATGGTACACATTATGTGTATAACACGTCTCCCTGCTGACAGACAGGGACAGTGTGTGGTTGTGTGTTAGTGTGCATGGTACACATTATGTGTATAACACGTCTCCCTGCTGACAGACAGGGACAGTGTGTGGTTGTGTGTTAGTGTGCATGGTACACATTATGTGTATAACACGTCTTCCTGTTGGCAGACAGGGACTGTGTGCTGGTTGTGTGTTAGTGTGCATGGTACACATTATGTGTATAACACGTCTCCCTGCTGACAGACAGGGACAGTGTGTGGTTGTGTGTTAGTGTGCATGGTACACATTATGTGTATAACACGTCTCCCTGCTGACAGGCATGAACACAGTGTGTAGTTGTGTGTTAGTGTACGTGGTACACATTATGTGTAAGAAACGTCTACATGCTGACAGACAGGGACAGTGTGTAGTTGTGTGCTAGTGTGCATGGTACACATTATGTGTATAACACGTCTCCCTGCTGACAGACATGAACACAGTGTGTGGTTGTGTGCTAGTGTATATGGTACACATTATGTGACACGCAGTAGGCTGCAGGTGCGATGCGTGTTCACCATCCCACATCACGGTGAATAGACCTGTACAGGTTTGCTTACTGTTTTGGACAGTATGGCCAGACCTGAGAATGTTGTTCTGTGTGGTGAGTGTCTAACCCCTGCCCTGTGTGTGGTGAGTGTCTAACCCCTGCCCTGTGTGTGGTGAGTGACTAACCCCTGCCCTGTGTGTGGTGAGTGCCTAACCCCTGCCCTGTGTCCGTGTATGTGGTGAGTGACTAACCCCTGCTCTGTGTCCGTGTATGTGGTGAGTGTCTAACCCCTGCTCTGTGTGTGGTGAGTGTCTAACCCCTGCTCTGTGTGTGGTGAGTGTCTAACCCCTGCCCTGTGTGTGGTGAGTGTCTAACCCCTGCCCTGTATGTGGTGAGTGTCTAACCCCTGCCCTGTGTCCCTGTGTGTGGTGAGTGTCTAACCCCTGCCCTGTGTGTGGTGAGTGACTAACCCCTGCCCTGTGTGTGGTGAGTGACTAACCCCTGCTCTGTGTCCGTGTATGTGGTGAGTGTCTAACCCCTGCCCTGTGTGTGGTGAGTGTCTAACCCCTGCCCTGTGTGTGGTGAGTGTCTAACCCCTGCTCTGTGTGTGGTGAGTGTCTAACCCCTGCCCTGTGTGTGGTGAGTGTCTAACCCCTGCCCTGTGTGTGGTGAGTGTCTAACCCCTGCCCTGTGTCCCTGTGGGCCAGACGTAAGGACCGGACTGACGGGGGAGTGCTGCCCCCTGCTGAGATACGGAGCACAGTGGACAAGTTGCTGGGGCAGAGCATGACGGAGCCCCAGTGGGATGCCCTGCAACGCAAGCTGCCCTATGACGCCCAGGGAAACGTCCGTTACGCTGACTTCATGGTCAAGGGCTTCAACAAGGGAGAGTGAGTGGAGTGGAGGGGGTTTGGGAGGGGTTGGGTGGGCTCGCTTTGGTTTTTGTCTGGCTGCTGTCTTCATCTTGGTCTGTCACTGTCTGTCCGTCTTTGTATCTTGTGCCGAGGGATTTCTTCAGTGAGCCCTAGAACCTCTTTTCGGCCGCCCCTCTGTCACGATGGCCAGTGGAGAGTTCCACAGACACACAATTTTTGGCAGGCGGTGGCCCTCCACCCTGGAGACATGCCCAGTTGCGTCTTCAACAACATGTCCTTGATGCTGGTGACCTCTGCTTGTTCAATTACTTCAGTGTCGGTGACACTCTCCAGCTGATGTTGAGGATGATGTAGAGGCAACATTGGAGGAAATGTTCAAGACGTCTCAGGTGATGATGATGAGTGACCCACGACTCGGAGCCGTAGAGGAGGGTGGGTCTGTACGCACTGACCTTTACATCTTTCTTCAGATGCTTGTCGTTCCAGACATATTTGTACAGTCTGCCAAAAGTGCTGTTTGTCTTTGCAAGCCTGTTGTCAATTTATTTGTCGATTTTGGTATAAGATAAGATAAGATAAGAATAACTTTATTATCTCCAACTGGAGAAATTTGGTCAGGTGCATTATCACAACATAGACAAGTAAACAACATGGGGACCATAACTGTAAAAGCCAACAACAGCCCCAACAAATATTACGAAGATACAAATGTAAAAAATATCACATACATCGTTTCATACATACATCCACACACTGCAGGTAATAACTAGTATTCTTAATGTAAAAACAGAAAGAATTAAGAAACATTATTTGAATATAATTATAAACATAGCCTACTATACTGCACATTGATTATAATAGACAGATAAGATAAGAATAAAGATGAATTGCGGAAAACCACAACCAGATAATCAGCACACACCCGCACCGCACCCCCCCCCCCCCCCAACCCACACACGCGGATAACTTGATTGAACAAGAGTAATAAACATATGTTCTCAATTAAAAGCATTTCACATATTCGCTTTTAAAAACATTGCAATCTGACCATACAGTGCTCCCCAGGTAACTAAACTGGTGGACTGTCTTCAGTTCTGTCTCACAGATGGTGATCGTAATCATCTTGAGGTGCGGGCTGACGGAAAACTGTCTCTTCAGGCTGACTTCCTATCCAAAGAGCACGGTAGCCTTTGCAAAGCAGAATGTTATGTGCTGCGGGCTGTCTGTGTGTGCGCAACGAGGTCCGCATCATCAGCAAAGATTATTTCACGGATGAGATGCTCCAGTGCTTTGGTTTGGGCCTGTAGGCTCCTCAGGTTGAACAAACTGCCATCAGTGCGGTGTCAGATGTGGATACCATCCTCGTCATCAGAGGTCTTCTGTGGCCCTATGGAGGAGCATCATGCTGAAGATTGCGAAAAGAGTTGGTGCGTGACGCAACCTTGCTTTTCTGAATTTTATACGGGGAAAGGCGCTGAGACGGACTTGGCCACGCTGATTTTCATGTTGCTGGATGACCATGCTGAGGAAAGTTGGGGACATCCTAGTCCTTCCATCATTTGCCATAGGACATCCTTGTCCTTCCATCATTTGCCATAGGACATCCTAGTCGTTCCATCATTTGCCATAGACTTTCCTGCTCACAGAATCCAACGTTTTGGTGAAGTCGGCAAACGTCACAGACAGTCCTGTGTTCTGTTCCCAGCATGCAGAGTTATCCCCCGGTAGCTGGAGTGGTCAGATTGTTTCCCATTGTCCTTATTCAGGGTGGCGATAACTGTGTCACGGAGGTCATGTGGTAGATTTCCATCTTCCCGGCTGCGGTTTAAGAACTCGTTGTCAAAGCTAATCACACACATCACAATACCCAAATAATGTGAATCTCGAATCCAAACACTTAAAACCAGTCACACACATCACAATACCCAAATAATGCTCATCTCCCACCAGAAAACGGAGAATGACTGCCAACATGGCGGGGTTAAAAACGGTCATACACGTAAAAGCCCACACGTATATACGAGTGAACATGGAAGTCGCAGCCCATGAACGACGAAGAAGAATGCTCATCTCGAACACTTCAAACCAGTCGCACACATCACAATACTCTAATAATGCTCATCTCGAATCCCATTACTTAAACCAATCACACACATCAAATTACCCAAGTATTGCACATGTCAAATCCCAACATTTAAAACCAGTCGCACACATCACAACGCCCAAATATTGCACATCTCAAATCTCAATACTCAAAACCTCCCATACTCATCACAGTGCCCAAACAATGCACGTCTCCTTGCACTGTCAGGCCCGGGGAATGGAACCAGCTGACCTACGGTGACCTGACGGTGCCGCGGAACAAGTTGGTGATGGAGCCCTCAGAGGAGGTGAAGAGGCTGCAGAAGTCCCCGACGGACTATCCCAAGGCTGTCGGCAACAAGGAAAACCGCCCCGTGGACCAGGTCAGTGCACACCTACACTGCCTGGGGGTGAGATTGGAGGGTGGGGGCAAGGGGTTATATAATTGTTACCTATTTTTGGTGTGCTTTGATGTGCTGGATTATGTTGTGTTGTTTCATTGCGATGTGTTGTACTGCGATGCGTTATGTTGCGTGGCTGTGGGTGTTAATGGAAATTATGGGCTTTGTTGTGCTGGGCTGGGTTGTGTTGCTTACTTTTAATTGAATTAGTGGCAACGGATTTGCCGTAAAAAAAAAACTGCTCTGCGCAACTGATACAAGCTTTAGTTCGGCATGAGCGAGTGTTGTATTTAGAATGAAAAGACCAGCTGAAAGCAACGTTCCCCCACTGTCTGTTACTGCAGTTTGTATATTCGCTGTCTGTTGGTGTTAAACCGGAAGTGAGTTGTATGTGCAAGATGATGACAATCTGCATGGAAAAGCAAGCCCTCACCTGAACTGTCTGCTTCCAGTTGCGTCAAGAGCTCAGACAGTTCTTCACTGATCATCTCCACGACGTGGACAAGGTATGTAGATAGACATTATGTGTGTACTGTCTGTCGTGTTTCTCTGCCTACATTGGTCCCTCTCGCTGTCTGCCTGCCCTGGTCCCTCTCGCTGTCTACCTGCCCTGGTCCCTCTCGCTGTCTGCCCTGGTCCCTCTCGCTGTCTGCCTGCCCTGGTCCCTCTCGCTGTCTACCTGCCCTGGTCCCTCTCGCTGTCTGCCCTGGTCCCTCTCGCTGTCTACCTGCCCTGGTCCCTCTCGCTGTCTGCCTGCCCTGGTCCCTCTTGCTGTCTGCCTGCTCGCTGTCTGTCTGCCCTGGTCCCTCTCGCTGTCTGCCTGCCCTGGTCCCTCTCGCTGTCTGCCTGCCCTGGTCCCTCTCGCTGTCTGCCTGCCCTGGTCCCTCTCACTGTCTGTCTGCCCTGGTCCCTCTCGCTGTCTGCCTGCCCTGGTCCCTCTCGCTGTCTGCCTGCCCTGGTCCCTCTCGCTGTCTACCTGCCCTGGTCCCTCTCACTGTCTACCTGCCCTGGTCCCTCTCGCTGTCTGCCTGCCCTGGTCCCTCTCGCTGTCTACCTGCCCTGGTCCCTCTCGCTACCTGCCCTGGTCCCTCTCGCTGTCTACCTGCCCTGGTCCCTCTCGCTACCTGCCCTGGTCCCTCTCGCTGTCTGCCTGTCCTGGTCCCTCTCGCTGTCTACCTGCCCTGGTCCCTCTCGCTGTCTACCTGCCTTGGTCCCTCTCGCTACCTGTCCTGGTCCCTCTCGCTGTCTGCCTGCCCTGGTCCCTCTCGCTGTCTGCCTGCCCTGGTCCCTCTCGCTGTCTGCCTGCCCTGGTCCCTCTCGCTGTCTGCCTGCCCTGGTCCCTCTCGCTGCCTACCTGTCCTGGTCCCTCTCGCTACCTGCCCTGGTCCCTCTCGCTGTCTGCCTGCCCTCGTCCCTCTCGCTGTCTGTCTGCCCTGGTCCCTCTCGCTGTCTGCCTGCCCTGGTCCCTCCGCCCTGGTCCCTCTCGCTACCTGCCCTGGTCCCTCTCGCTGTCTGCCTGCCCTGGTCCCTCTCGCTGTCTGCCTGCCCTGGTCCCTCTCGCTGTCTGCCTGCCCTGGTCCCTCTCGCTGTCTACCTGCCTTGGTCCTTCTCGCTGTCTGCATGTCTGTGGGAGTCGTCACACGCTCACTCTCGCTCTCTCGGTCTTTGAAATAACTTATGTCTTTTGCACTCATGCTCATGCATACGCAAGCAAGCGCGCACACACACACGCACATGTACACGCATACAGACACACACATTCACACGCATACAAACACACACACGCACATACAAATGTAGAAAAAAGGATTTGTCCCTACCTATGTTGCTGTGATGATTTACTTCCGGGCGGACGTGTGAGAATTGTGTTCTTGTTTGTTGTGTAAATTACAACTGTTCTAGTGCATAGATCTCGGAAAACTTCGACACAGATGCTGATGGACGGTGTGTGAATGTGAAAGTGTTTTTCGTTGTGTCAGAAGGTAGGTAGATTGTCCACAAATACTGTTTTTATTAATTACTATTGTTGAAGAAGGGAACAAAATATCAACACCACTCAAGAAGGTCAACAGATGTTCATTATCGTTCTGTGTCTGCTGCACGAGTTTTTCGTAGGCATATTTGCAGTACGACCTTACCGACTGTTGCTGAACTCCTCACGTGAGCGTGCTTAAACACATCTGTTATTTGCGGTGCACGTGCACTCAGTCAGTGAAACAAGCGTCATTGAACACAGGCGCCTGCAGACGTTAAATTTTGTTTTACATTCAAATTCATTGTTTACATTCAAAAAGGTATTAAACTAACAGAACTCATGAGTTTTACCAGCATTTTGAGCATTTTAATATGTTTTCCCCTGTGCCCTGTGAAAAACGGTCTCCCCCCTCAGCCCATCACGCTCATCAGTATGGAGAGCAGAAGAATTGAGACTGTAGTGGATGTTTTCTGACGCTCTGCAGCCCACCACCAAACTGATGACCTTGCACGATACAGGCCATCAAGGGCATCACAAACATCAAATAAGACTGACGGTCAGTCTACTCCACCACACTTACTGGACTCCAGGCACACTCAGATGGGCAACGTCATCGCCATCAATGGTCGGCATCAAGACACCAGAATGACTGTGGGCCTATTTAACACACAGTCCGTCAGCTCAAAGTCTAAGCGGATACAGATTGTCGACTTCATCAAGGATGAGAATATGGATGATTTTATTTTTAACAGAGACGTGGCTGAAAGCTAGTGGCGATGAAGGCAAATATGCTGACTTAGTTCCGCCAGGCTACAAGCTGAGGACCTTCTCTCGTGCAACACGGGGTGGGGGACTTGCTGTCCTCTACCGCGACCATCTCCCCGTCACCATCACCTCCACCTTCCCCTTCACTCTCACTTCCTGTGAACTGATTCAGTTCACACTGACAGCACCCCAACACATCCACTTCTTCTGTCTGTACATACCGCCGCCAAGCAAACAGAACAAACTACTGAACTCTACATTTCTGACAGAGCTGCCAGACCTGCTCGACTACTGCAACCTCCTGCGTGGGAAGTCAGTGGTGGTCGGCGACTTCAATGTGCACTATGACGTGCCCGCCGATCCACTTACCTCCAAGGTGCTGGACATTCTGTCGAGGTTCGACTTCACACAGGGTGTGCAGGAGGCTACCAACTACAGAAGCGGCCACATCCTCGACTGGGTCCTGCACCGAGAGGCTGATCAACTCATTCATTCTTGCCGGGTCAACCACATGGTCTCCTCTGACCATGCCGCTGTTCTCTGCAGACTTAAAGTGTCCCACCCCAAGAGGCAGCCTGTCAGCGACATCCTGCGTGACGCCAAGAAAGAGCGCCGTCGTGCTGAGAGGAAGTGGCGCAAGAGTGGTCTGACAGTGGACAGTCAGATCTTTTTAATAGCAAAACAGTCAGTCACTGATATTGTTCAGAATCCCAAAGAAGAGTACTGGAGCTCAAAGATCAAAGCCAGTACATCTGTCAAAAACTTATTCTTAACCAGTGACCGTCTCCTTGGCAGGAGCAGAGACTTATCCTGCCAACTGACATTCCTCCTAATGACCTCTCTGATGCTTTCGCTGAGTTTTTCACTACCAAGATAAAGACAATTAGAGATGAGCTCGAAACATTTAGCCAGTCTGTACCCGATCCTCCCTTTGCTGACAAACCCCACTCTTCTTCATCTTTCAACAGTTTTCGTCCTGTCACAGAGGAAGAAGTTAGCAGCAAGTCATTATAAAATCTAGCCCCAAAACATGTGCACTTGACTCAATCCCCACATCCCTTTTGGTTGAATGTGTTGATGTGCTTCTCCCAGCCTTGACCTCTATCATCAACAACTCTCTTCAGTCAGGTACTTTCCCAGATCTGTATAAAAAATCCCTTGTAACACCACTGCTCAAGAAGCCGACTCTCAAAGTAAACACCCTCAAAAACTATTGTCCTGTCAGCAATCTCTCTTTTCTTTCCAAGGTCACAGAAAAGATTGTCCTCCTCCAGCTCTCTGAATATCTGCATCACAACAACCTGTTTCCTGTCTCACAGTCTGCCTACCGCCCTTCCCATAGCACTGAAACAGCTCTACTCAAAGTTATGAACGACTTTCTGCTGTTTGTAGATACTGGTAAACTTTCTGTCCTCACCCTCTTAGATCTCTCAGCGGCATTCGATACAATCGATCACAACATCCTCGTTAATCGTCTTTCTCATTCATTTGGCATCTCTGACACAACACTGAAATGGTTTTCATCTTACCTGTCCAATAGAACCCAGACTGTCGTTACTAACAAACACCTTTCTCAACCTTCTCTTCTGGAATTCGGAGTCCCCCAGGGATCAGTTTTGGGACCTGTGCTCTTCATTTTGTACACAAAGCCACTTGGTACTATCACAGCTCAGCACAACGTCCAAAGTCAATCTTTTGCCGATGACACACAATTATATGACTCATGTACACCTGACCAGATCAATAACACCATTAACAACATTCAAGAATGCATCACTGACATCAAGCATTGGATGACAGCAAATAAACTAAAACAAAATGATGACAAGACTGAAGTCCTCCTGATTAACTCACAGAACAAACCATTACCTGACTCTGCTCCCTCCTCAATGTCTGTTGGTAACACAAACATTCAGTTCTCATCTGCTGCAAGAAACCTAGGGGTAACTTTTTCTGACACTCTGTCCATGGAAAAACACGTGTCCAACATCTGTCGCTCTGCTTACCATGAACTCAGGCAAATCAGTAGCATTCGCCATCTTCTCACTTGTGATGCAACCAAAACTCTCGCCTGTTCTCTCGTTCTGTCTAAATTTGATTACTGTAACTCCTTACTCTCTGCCATTCCTCAATACCTCCTAGACAAACTTCAAAAGGTTCAAAATTCAGCAGCACGACTGATCTTCAGAGTCAGAAAACACGAACACGTACAGCCACTCCTTCAACAACTTCACTGGCTCCCAATCTCTGCAAGAATACAACATAAAATATCCACTCTTTGCTTCACCTCTCTCACTGACCCCTACTTTCCTGTCTATCTTTCTGATCTCCTGCATGTCTATATCCCTGCCAGACAACTCCGCTCTTCTTCATACAATAGAACCTTTACTGTTCCTCGAATCAAAACAAAGACTTATGGCAAGCGATCTTTTTCTCACTTGGCGAAAAAACTGTTTGGAACCAGCTTCCACTCATAACTCGTTACTCTGAAACCCCCTCACAGTTTAAAACTGCCCTGAAGACACACCTGTTCAGACAGTCGTACAATGTTGGATGAAATTGAAATGAAATAGAGGTGTGTGGTTGTGTTGTGTGTGGTGGGTGGAGGGGGGCTTGGGGGGGAGGGAGGAGGCGGGGGGGGGGGGACGAGGGAGGAGAGGTGGTGGCGGGTGTTTGCACGCCCACACGCGCGAGCTTGTGTCTGTGTTGCGTGTGTGCGAGTGGGTGAGTTGGTACGTATGTGTGTGCGTGCGTGCGTGCGTGATTGTGTGTGTGTGTGTTGTTTTTTTCTAATGTATAAATATGTATGTGAGAGATTTTTAACATGAACTGTTTTATGAAGAATTGTTGTAATTTGTTTATTCAGTTGTTCATCTGTTGTGCTTTTGTTGTTGCTGATGAGTTGTGTGTGTGTGTGTGTGTGTGTGTGTGCTAGTGTATGTGGGCGGGATGGAGGTGTGAGTGTTTTTACAATACGTACATTTTTACATTTTCAGGTTTAATTTCATAAATGTAATAATGTACATACGTTTTTACAAGAAATGTTTGATGAATATTGCTTTATCATGTGATGTTGTAGCCTGTGTGTTTTCAATTGTTTGTCATTCGTGTGTGTGTGTGTGTGTGTGTGTGTGTGAACATTTGCTTCATCTTTCTAGTTTTGATCTCTGTGTGTAATGTGGGGTGTTTCTTCAGGGAAATGCTTAGCAGGAACTTTTATGTTATTTTATTTTATTTATTTATTTATTTATTTTATTTATTCATTTTTATTTTATTTTATTTTTTTATATGTAATGTCGTAGTAGTTTGCATTATTTGATTGTTGATCTGTGTAATTGACTGATAATTTGTCATCATGTTATTGTTTAATTATTGAATTATTAGTGAATTACAGAGAGGGCCCAAAATATTACAGAAGGACCTGTAGTTTTCCGCAAAATACAATCTGCTACGCAACAATACCCAGGTGCACCCTTCCACCAGCTAAGAGGAGACAACCTGACTAAAATCCCCAATCCCACGGCTTTCATACAGTAC
Organism: Babylonia areolata; assembly: GCF_041734735.1. Classification (NCBI taxonomy): domain Eukaryota; kingdom Metazoa; phylum Mollusca; class Gastropoda; order Neogastropoda; family Buccinidae; genus Babylonia; species Babylonia areolata. The sequence continues at coordinate 37,938,848 of NC_134881.1, read as the reverse complement.
CAAAGGAATGAATGGCTGTTGGGTTAAACAGTCACTAACTGTATGCAGTCTGGCCTTAGGGCGACACCAGGCTGACGGACTCCACACAGATGGTCATCCATTGCCCTTCCCTGATAAGAGGCTCTGTCAGGGCGACCGAATATTTTCCCTTACCACATAGAACACCCTTCTATGGATACTAACAACACTGTGTCTCGCGTGCACCTCGGGGATCAGCTGCATAGCACGGGACATAAATTCAGATCCCAAAACCACAAAACAGGCGTGGCAAAAGAGGTGGGAAAAGATTGTGCTTAGGTACCAGAATGACAAAAGCAGAGCGGCTGTCAAAGAAATTATTTAGAATCGGCAGTTGGAATTGTTCCAGCGCGAGAATGAGGATCTCAACAATTAAGAAATTGGCATATGATTTGATGCTGACATTTTCTCCAAGAGACCAGGACAAGTGCAGACAGACCAATACAGTTTGATAATTTCACAGTCTTTCAAAGGAATGAAGGAAGAGGAGTAGCAATCATACTGAACAAAAACCTAAAAAAACAAAGTTTCCACCATAAATCTAGAGAAATGGTGCAGCAACTCATGTGAACTAGTGGGTGTGCGTCTTGAAAAACCTGACGGAATTCACAAAAGCATTGTGCTCATCAATGCCTATGTTCACCCAGGAACCTACACAACAAAAGAGAATTGGGCCTTTTTAGAGGAAATAGAGAATGAATTTGGAGACTCAGTCATTATCTGTGGAGACCTTAATGCAAGATCGAAGTTATGGGACCAGCGGAACACCAACCTACAAGGACTCGCACTTGAAGGAATGATAGGGGAAATTCTTCTTAGCCCATTAGCAATCACATCCCCAGCTCGCTTTGGAACAAGACAAGGGGACAATAACAGTGTGATCAACATCACTCTAACATCTCCAGAATTCAGAGCAGAAATGAATGCAGAGACGCTTCCACACCAAGACAGTGACCACCTCCGGTAGTTTTCAGTCTACAGAAACTGTCAGATAAACCCTGTATGAAACCGCGTGATCCATTTCAGTATGAAACCAAAGAGACAACCATCATCGAAAAATTAAGACGCAGAAGAAACAAAAGAAAGGCACCGAACCAGATGCAAACTATTCAGCCCCCATGGTGGAATACCGACACAGAGAGAGCCTGGATAGAAAAACATGCGGCTGTCAAACTTTGGCAAAAAGAAAGAACAAAACCTTCTCCAGACAAAGATATTGAAACAAAAATGAAAGAAAAAACTAAACAGTTTGAAATCATTGCTCAAGAGGCCAAAAATGACATGTGGAAACAGTTTTGCGAGGCACTCAGTTATGATACAACATTGACAGAGTTCTGGCAATTTTATCGTCGCATGGTAGGGAAAACGTGCACAACAACAACCCCAGACATGTTAGACACTGACGGAACCAAGCTTAAGACAAACGAAGAAAAAGGATCCGCCCTGCTCAAACGTTTCATACAACAGAGCGATCAAAGAAACTTAGATGAGAAAAAGAAATATGTTGAGGAGTTAAACCAAACCCTTATGCAGACTGGACCCGATGATGACTTGACAGTAGATGATCTAAACGAAGCAATAGCTAAATGCAAGAAAGAATCGGCTCCTGGCCCAAAGTTCGCTACTCAGACATCAAGGAGCTATCGGAAGAAGACAGAAGCAAACTTTTCAATCTGTATCAAAACAGTTTCCACAATGGACATGTGCCGGAGGACTGGACACACAGCTTCTTAAAACCCATACCAAAACCAGGAAAGGACCATCGTCAGGTAAGCAACTACCGGATCCTAACCATGCAAAACATTGCTGGAAAGCTCATAGAACTCATGATAGCCAGGAAACTTGCAAGGGATCTTGAACACAGGCACATTCTCCCTTCAAATCAAGGTGGCTACAGAACAGGCAAGTCCACATGGGAAAATGCAGCTGCTTTTGCATATGAGGTGTATGAAGGATTTTAAAGAAAAAAAGAAACACTAGCATTAGCAATCGACCTTGAAGATGCCTACAATAAAGTCCAGTTTGCGCACCTCTTGGAGCTGCTACTAAGGTATGGAGTAAGTTTGACACTGACAAGATGGATAGCAGCAGCGCTTCAGGAAAGAACCATCGTCTTACGCCTCGGAGATTGGATGTCTGCACCTTCTAAACTATCCATGGGACTGCCACAAGTGTCTCTACTCTCTCCTGTCCTCTACAATGTCTACATGAAGGGCCTTGCAGACTTAAAACAACAATGGAATAGTTCGGGTGCTTACTCTTGCGGATGATGGCCTGGCCTTCAAAACTTCGAAAGATGCTTAGGAAAGAACTAAAGCCGTCCAGAAACAACTAAACAATATTGCTCAATGGTGCAAAGACACAAGATCTTCTATCAATCCAGCAAAAGCCCAAAAGTTGCTGTGCACCCTCAACAACAGAACCGCGAGCAAATCACCACCACCTGTGTCGTTCGACGGGATTCAGATCGAGAAAACTGAATGCCTACGCTACCTAGGAATACACTTCGACAGGATGCTGACCTTCAGAAAACATACGGAAAATACTGTTCTCAAATGCAAAAAGGGCCTTTCAGTCTTAAAAGCAATGGCAACCAAAGGTATTGAACAACTCCACCTCTTCCTGCGATACCAATCACTCGTCCTCAGTGTGATTGACTACGGACTTGGGCTAACAACACCATCTCAAAGCAACCTCCTAAAATTAGAAAGAGTTCAAAATGAAGCTATGAGGCTGATCCTTGGAACAACAAAAGACACGCCCACGAAAACCATGTGCAGGCCAGAAACAAGTTAGAACAGGTTAACTCACTCAGTACGGCCAGTCCTCTCTTCTCCTCTACACAGACCCCTCGGATGTCCAGTGGGTGTCTGAATGACCCAACCTTTAGCTTCCGTCGTCAGAATTGTGGTATTCTTTGTCAACATTCACGTCTTAAGTATAAGAGCCTTCCGCTTGCAATATTTTGATGATGGTAATTGGGGTGAAACGCTGTTAACGTCGTCTCTTTCGCCGTTCGTATGGAGAGAGTTAAGACCTGCTTCAAAGCATCAGAAAACCCTCAAAACCCACTGCATGACGCAGTCAAAGAACCAAAAGGCAGCCGTCTAGGACGAGGAAGATCATGGATGGGGCAAGCAGAAGACACAATTCAGCTAGTATGCCGACTACAAGACCTGAAAGAAACAAAAGAATGGGAGAAAAACCCCGAAAACCTCAACCATCTGTTCAACACAGCCATTTCACCCACTCTAGGAAGACATTGTCAGGAATGGCCAGAGGGCAAAACTGATGTGGAAGTGAAGCTACTCATAGAAGAAAACAGTAAAGAAGAGGACATAATCGTATACACAGATGGCTCAGTCACTAAAGACCAATCCGGTTGGGGATTCACTGAAAAAAACAAAATGAAAAAACAATTAGGGAAGAGAATGCTGCCTACAAAGTCACAACCTCCAGCCTAACGATGGAAGTTGAAGCTGTGACACATGCCAAAGTTGTCACAGGCAGCAGAGAACTTGTCAACACTGTGTTGCATGTCAGCTTCAGACGCAGCATTGAGAGCACAGTCATCAGCAAACAGGAAGTCGTTGACAGTGTCTGTCCTCACCTTGGTTTTTGCTTGAAGCCTCCTGAGGTTGAAGAGTGAGCCATCTGTGCGGTACCTGATGCCAATGCCGTCAGCGTCTCTGAAGGCATCTGTCAGCATGGCTGAAAACATGAGACTGAACAGGGTGGGGGCAAGAACACACCCTTGCTTGACTCCGTTGGAGACAGGGAATGGTTCTGAAGTCTCTCCGTTGTCTTGGACACGGGCCAGCATCCCATCGTGTAGTTGCCGTATGATGGTGATGAACTTTCTGGGACATCCGTACTTCGCCATGATTCTCCAAAGGCCATCTCTGCTAACAGTATCGAAGGCCTTGGTCAGATCGACATAGGTGGAGTAAAAGTCGGCGTTCTGTTCCTGACACTTCTCCTGGAGCTGCCAGGCAGCAAACACCATGTCGATAGTCCTGCGTTCTTTCTGGAAGCCACACTGGCTCTCTGGAAGGAGACCTTGCTCAAGATGTGCTATGAGACGGTTGAGTAGCACTCTGGCCAGAGTCTTGCCTGCGACGGACAGCAGGGATATTCCACGATGGTTGTCACAGGCCTGACGATTTCCTTTGCGCTTGTACAGGTGTATGATGGAAGCGTCTTTGAAGTCCTGTGGAACTGCCTCATGCTGTCAGATGAGCTGGAACAGCTGATGAAGCTTCTCAGTCAGCACCATACCACCTTCTTTGTAGACCTCAGCTGGAATGGAGTCTGAGACAGGGGCTTTGCCATTGGATAGCAGACGGATAGCTTTCTGGGTCTCCTCCAAAGTTGGAATGGCATCCAATGACTCACTGACTCACCTGGGGGAGTCGGTCGATGGCTTCATCATTGATGGTGGAAGGGCGGTTCAGTATGCTGTCAAAGTGTTCAGCCCATCTCTCAAGGATCCCGTCCTTGTCAGTGATCAGGGTAGAACCATCAGCACTGAGGAGTGGAGCAGATCCGGAGGTGGTGGGACCGTAGACTTCTTTCAGCCCGTTACAGAAGTTCTTCATGTCGTTCCTGTCTGCAAAGCCCTGGATCTCATCAGCTTTGTTGTTCAACCAGGAATCCTGCATCTGCCACAGCTTCAGCTGGATGGTGCTGCGTGCGCTCTTCAGTATGTCTTTCTTTGACTGTGACTTGGGATCTTCAATGTGGGCTCTGTAGGCTTGGCGTTTGTCTTCTAGCAGCTGCTTGATCTCGGTGCAGTTCTCATCAAACCAGTCTTTGTGCTTCCTGGCAGAAGGCCCCAGGCACTCCATGGCAGTGTTGTACACCGTCTCATGCAGTGCGCCCCATGCTGCCTCCACATTCTGGTTCTCCAGCACGGTGGACTCAAGGCGTTCCTCCAGGGTGTCAGCAAAGCTCTGCTTGATGTTGCCTAGCTCCAGCTTGTTGACATTCAGGCGTTTGGGTGCTTTCATGCCCTGAGGCTGTCTCTTGGGCTGGATGTGGAGGTTGAGCTTGGAGATAAGGCGGTGGTCTGTCCAGCACTCGGCGCCACACATGGCCCTCGTGACTCGTACGTCCTGCCTGTCCCTCTTCCTGACAATGACAAAGTCAGTGAGATGCCAATGCCCAGAGCGAGGATGCATCCATGACGTCCTGTTACGGGTAGGGAGGCAGAAGACGGTGTTTGTGATAAGGTCGTGCTTGGCACATGTCTGGAGAAGTAGTTGGCCATTGCTGTTACAGTTACCAACCCATTGCTTCCCAATCACGCCTTCCCAGGAGGTGCTGTCACAGCCAACTCTCACGTTAAAGTCACCAAGAATGATGAGCTTGTCTGCGTTGGGAACAGTGGTGATGACAGCGTTCAGGTCCTTGTAGAACTTGTCCTTGATCTCATTCGGGTTGGTCATGGTGGGCGCATAGCTGACAATGGTGGTAAACTTCTTCCCGTTGCATGAAGGGAGTTTCATCGTCATCAGGCGATCGTTCACTCCTTTCGGGGGGCCAGCCAGCTTGCCAACGAGGGTTGTCTTCACTGCAAAGCCAACTCCAGCCCCACGTCTCTCCTCAGGTCCGCGACCACTCCAAAAGAAGGTGTAGCCTGCGCCTCGCTCACAGAGTTCGCCTTCTTCTGCCAGTCTGGTCTCACTTAAGGCAGCAATGCCAATGTTGTACTTGGCTAGTTCACTCGCAATGAATGCTGTGCGTCTCTGTGGTCTGGCTGAGTCACCTCTGTCCAGAAGCGTACGCAAGTTCCATGTGGCAATGATCAATGGGGTGCTCCTTGTTTTCTTCTTTCTTTCCTTTGTGTCAACCACTTGAGTAGGGTTCCCGTCAGCCGCGGTATGCTGACTAGGGTGGTGTGGAGCAGGCAGTGTTTAGGGCACCTTTTCTAGCCCCTTCCTCATGCCATGGAGGTGAGCAGTGCTGTCCTGAAGAGGGCTGCTCAGTCACTCAGGGGGCTGCCGATCTCAACTGCGCACCATCGACCTCACTCTCTTGTCCGAGACCCTCTGTATCCAGTGGCAAGACGAGGTCAAGACGACTGGAGATGGAAACGGATGCAGTGGATGACCAGGATGTCCTATGTGCCTCATCCTACCCTCAGCACTCCACAGTGCACTGCTGCAACTGCCTTCCTCTCCGTTGAACCATGAAGGTTTTTTCCGCAGAGTCCACCGGATCCACAAGTGAATAATAAAGCACATGTATACATATTACATGGAAAGACTACCACTTGGAAATGCATATGTGTGAAGACCAAACACTGACATCAAATGACATTTCTAATACATTTAAATAGTGCAGTTAAAGTGATTGAAGCTATGCTGATTTAGTGAAAGTACACTGACAGTATAGATTAGGTAAAGCTTATACTGTGTCAGAGTGACTCAAATGAATCAGTTTATCATGTAGCACTATACTGGAGTAAGCCGTATAGGAGAGAGCATGATAACTAAATTACAATTAGACCTATACATTATCAGGTGGTTTTAACCAATAACTGATATTAATCCAACACTATCTTGTAATCATGACAGAACACTACACACATTTTAGAGTACTGAGAATCAGTGAAACACTAACCTTCATCAGTGACAGCAAATGAGAAAGAACGCTCATATGCACTCACTAGAATATTCTCGGACAAACTTCTTCTTCTTCTTCTTCTTCGTTCGTGGGCTGCAACTCCCACGTTCACTCGTATGTACACGAGTGGGCTTTTATGTGTACGACCGTTTTCACCTCGCCTTGTAGGCAGCCATACTCCGCTTTCGGGGGCGTGCATGCTGGGTATGTTCTTGTTTCCATAACCCACCGAACGCTGACATGGATTACAGGATCTTTAACGTGTGTATTTGATCTTCTGCTTGCGTCTACACACGAAGGGGGTTCAGGCACTAGCAGGTCTGCACATATGTTGACCTGGGAGATTGTAAAACTCTCCACCCTTTACCCACCAGGCGCCGTCACCGTGATTCGAACCCCGGACCCTTAGATTGAAAGTCCAACGCTTTAACCACTCGGCTATTGCGCCCGTCAAGGACAAACTATCTGTGTCCCGAGAGGTCACTGACTATGACGTTAAGAAGAATCAAATGGAATACTGCTCCAAGCATATGACGACATGGTGATTATTTAGATCAGTCATAGCTAAGCTGTGACTACATGTCAAAGCAATAACTGAACAAATCAATAACTGAACAAATCAATAACTGAACATACTCATATGAACACAAGTACTGTGTCGAACAATACAATTTACGAATCAACACATTCTACACACTAGTACTTACGGCGATACGTAGCAAGATGTCTGCTGTTGTAGGAACACACGACACACACTCACTCTGCTTGCGACGCAGCAAAAGAGAGAGAGAGAGAGCAGCTCTGGTCAGATGACTGACCAGGTTTGAAATGACCACTCATCACTCACTGTGCCAATTTATGCAAGTTAATCGGACCGCAAAGACAGTCACGTGTGCTGCGAGCAGATCGTCACTAATCAGGCCAAATCTGACAACTGTGTTTCTTACAAGGTGTTCAGTGATAGATTGCTAAATGATTCCTGAACCGTCAGATAAGTTGCAAAAGAAAGAGCTCAACGCCTACTTTCTAATGAGTATAAAATGAAGTGTTGATTATTTACGCTATATTTATAATCTTAATTTAAATCACCTGAATAGGGTCAGTTTTAACGAGCTCGTCGCTGAAAATTACAGACTGCGTTAAATCAGTTTAACGTAGGCAAACACAAATGGAATAGACTGAAAGACGATTCTGCCAGTGTATAATACTTGTAGTTTACTGATCTGACAAAAGATATATCAATTAAATACGGCAGAGCAGAAACACAGATTCCAGGTCAGCCAATAGCGTACCGCGACGTGACACTGGTCGAGCCGCGAATAGGTTGTCTGGCGAGGACAGAATGACGTAAGCTTTACGTTCAAACCAGAAATGGCGTAACACATCTGCCCGGGCTGTTGAAGTCCGGTGGGTTAGTTGCGAAAACGTCGTCTGATGTAGCTCGTGTGTGAGCAGTTTTGGAGCAAGCATAACGCTTGGTCACATATATATCTTTGTATATATGTGTGTGGGGTTGGGGGTGGGGGATATGGGCGTATGTGTGTGTGCTTGTACAAGTAAGTGTTCATCTCTGTGTGTGTGTGTGTATGTGTGTGTGTGTGCCGTGGAAGCTGCGATACGTAGCCTAGAAATGAGTGTGTGGAGGAGGGGGGTAGAGGAGGTGCAGGGTAATGTGTGTGTGGGGTGTGTGTGTGTGTGTGTGTGTGTGTGGCTCATGTACGTTTATGTGTATTTGACTGTGCTTGTATATCTGTGAAACTGCATGTTTGGTGCATATCTGTTATGCATATGTGGGTGTATGTGTGAATGTGTCTCCATGTTTTACATTTATTTGCTTATTTATCATCATTGTTGTCTTTATTATTATTATTATTATTACTACTACTACTACTACTACCTTTTTATATTATATTTATTTATTTATTTATTTATGTACGCTTATTGTCGACTTTATCAAGTTTTTGCGCCTTATGCATATTAGTTGTGGTAGTAGTTGTTGGTTGTTGTGGTTTTTTTTAATGTATTTATCTATTATTTATTCACCCCTTTTTTTTTCTCAAGGCCTGACTAAGCGCGTTGGGTTACGCTGCTGGTCAGGCATCTGCTTGGCAGATGTGGTGTAGCGTATATGGATTTGTCCGAACGCAGTGACGCCTCCTTGAGCTACTGAAACTGAAACTGATCTGTGTTCGTGTGTGTATTGTGCCTGTAGGTGCGTGTATGTGTGTGTGTCACTGAGTGAGTGCGTGAGTAATGTGTCTGGGTATGCGGCTTGTGTTTGTTGGTGCACGCGTGCGCGCGCGCGCGCGCGTGTGTGTGTATGTGTGTATGTGTGCACGTTGTGTGTTTTATGTGTATGTATGTATATATGTATGTATGTATGTATGTACCTACGTATATATGCATGCGCATACGTGCTTGTGTTCTTTCAATTTCAGTTGTCTACTTTTTTTATTATCATTATTTCGTTTTTATCTTTTTCCTTTTTATTAAAAAAAAAATGTTTTATGTGTATATGCATGCGCATACGTGCTTGTGTTCTTTCAATTGTCTTCTCTTTTTTTTTTTCTTCTTCTTTTTTTATCATTATTTCGTTTTTATCTTTTTCCTTTTTATTATTATTTTTTTCTTTTTTTTCCTTTTTCTTTTTTTTATACCTGTTGCATTTCTTGATTTAATCAACTGACATGACTTATTTTAATTGTTCTCTCTTACCTATGTTTCAAATTATATGCATATGTTTGTGTTGGGATGTTTGAGTGAATGTTTTTAGTGCTATTGTAAAGTGCATAGAGCTTCAAGAATATGCGCTATAGCAAGAAGTCTTAATAAATACAAATAAAATGTTTTATTCTGTTTTGTTCAATACCGGGTTTGGTATGAAGCTGAATTCTGGTGATTTTTAGTGCGTGCGTGCATGCGTGTGTGTGTGTGTGTGTGTGTGTTAAGCAGATGTGGTGTAGCGTATATGGATCAGTCCGCACGCTTCGACACCCTGAGACTGCAAGCAGTGCAGCTGAACCGGTGTCGTGTTGTGTTGTTTTGTGTTGCAGCGATTCAAGGAGCTGGACCGGAAGTCCCATAAACGCTTCAGCCAGTGGCAGTTTGGATCCCTGCTGAAATTGTGAGTGCTGTGTTGTGGCTTCGGACAGCCTGGAAGAGAGCAGAACGGAACCAGTTTGTGGTGACAGAAGAATGGATAGTGCCAGATGTGGGCAGTGCTGGTGTTAGTGTTGTCTTGGTCACGGTGGTGATGGTGGCGGTGGGATTTTCGCCGTGCGCTGGTGCAGATGCTGTTGTGGGTGGCAGTGTGGGAATTCAGTGGGAGTGGTGCGCCATCGTGGATTCTCTTCATCATCAGTTTCTTCTTCTTCTTCTTCTTCCTTGTCATCATCATCGTTGTCATTTTCCTTTTTTCTTATTTCTGTTGCTCCTTCTCCCCCCCATTCCTATTCCTGTCACTCATCTTCGTTTTTCTTCTCACTTCCCCTCATGATCTGTTTCCTTCTTTCCCCTCCCCGCCCCTCCTCGCCTAGTCGTCCTCCACCTAACACTTGTGCCACTTCCTTCCCCTAATTCTTCCTCATCCTTTCCTTCTCCTTTTCTCCTACTTCTTCCTCCTCCTTTCTACTTCCTCTTCTCCTACTACTTCCTCCTCCTTTCTACTTCCTCCTCCCCTGCGTCTTCTTACTCCTGTCCTACTCCTCCCCTTTCCTCTTGTTCCCCTCCACGCTGTCCACTTCTCCTTGCAGTTGAGGTGTTCTGACCCATGAGGTCTGGGTCATGCAGGCTGTACACAGCATGTCCTCACCTCACCTGTGTGTGTGTGTGTGTGTGTGTGTGTGTGTGTGTGTGTGATGTTGACCAGGTTGTAACGACCATGGTGATGATGACAGGTGTAATGACCATGGTGATGATGACAGGTGTAACGACCATGGTGATGATGACAGGTGTAATGACCATGGTGATGATGACAGGTGTAACGACCATGGTGATAATGACAGGTGTAATGACCATGGTGGTGATGACTGGTGACCATAATGATGATGATGACTATAGGTATAATGACCATGATCATAGGTGTAACGACCATTATGATGACAGTTGTAATGACCATGACAAGTGTAATAACCATGATGACAGGTGCAAAATGACCTCAGTGTGTTGACAGGTGTAATGACCATGATATTAGGTGTAATGACCCAGTGTGATGACAGGTATAATGACATAATAGGTGTGATGACCATGATAACTGGTGTAATGACATTAGTGTGATGACAGGTGTAATGACCATGATAACAGGTGTAATGACCTTAGTGTGATGGCTGGTCTAATCACCTTTGTGTGATGACAGGTGCAATTACCATGATGACAGGTGTAATGACCGTAGTGTGATGACAAGTCTAATGCCTATGATGACAGGTATAATGACCATGATAACATGTGTAATGACATTAGTGTGATGACAGGTGTAATGACCATGATGGCAGGTGTAATGACATTAGTCTGATGACAGGTGTAATGACATTAGTGTGATGACAGGTGTAATGACCATGATGGCAGGTGTAATGACATTAGTCTGATGACAGGTGTAATGACCTTAGTGTGATGACAGGTGTAATGACATTAGTGTGATGACAGGTGTAATGACATTAGTGTGATGACAAGTGTAATGACTATGATTATGGGTACAATGACCATGATGACCTTAATGTGATCACATGTGTAATGACTGTGATGACAGGTGTAGTGAACTCAGTGTGATGACAGATGCGGGTTCCCCATGACGGAGAAAGAGCTGAAAGACGTGTGGCTGACCCTCAAGTTGTCCGATGACAACATGTCCACCTTCAACAACGTCGTCATGGAGTTCGCCCCAAACTTCACCCCCTTCGAACGACACGTGAAGGGCCAAGGTAATGACATGGATGTCACTTATAACGACACGTGAAGGGCCAAAGTAATGACATGGGTGTCACTTCTAACGACACGTGAAGGGCCAAGGTAATGACATGGATGTCACTTATAACGACACGTGAAGGGCCAAAGTAATGACATTGTTGTCGTGAAGGGCCAAGGTAATGACATGGATGTCACTTCTAACGACACGTGAAGGGCCAAGGTAATGACATGGATGTCACTTCTAACGACACGTGAAGGGCCAAGGTAATGACATGGTTGTCACTTCAAACGACACGTGAAGGGCCAAGGTAATGACATGGTTGTCACTTCTAACGACACGTGAAGGGCCAAGGTAATGACATGGATGTCACTTCTAACGGCACGTGAAGGGCTGTAATAGCGCGCCTGTTGGTCAGAGTTCGCTACTCCCATCCCCTATTCCTGCTCCAGTCTGGCACCATTTCAAGGGTGTCAAAATGTGTGTCTGTGTGTGTGTGTCCCCTCTTGTGTGTGATAATGTTTGTGTGCCCGCCTCTGTCAGTGTATGTGTGTATGTGCGTGTTTTAATGTCACATGCTTGTGTGTCTACCTTTCGTGTGTGTGTGTGTGTGCGTGTGCGTGTGCACTCATCTGTGGTGTGCCCGTCCCGTGGTCTTGGCCTGTGCAGACAGGGAGGAGGAGGAGGAGGGGCAGGAGGAGGAGAAGGTGGTGCAGCAGGCGGGGATCGGGCAGGGGCCGGTGGAGGCGGGAGGGGAGCAGCCTGAAGAGCTCGCCCACTCCCCGAAATTTGATCCCTTCCAGTACCTGGCCCACATCGTCCTCAAGGCCAAACCCTCGGTCAGTGTGCCTGTGGTGTGTGTGTGTGTGTGTGTGTGTGTGTGCATTTGTGTGTGTGTGTCACGTGTGTGTGTATGTTTGTGTCGTGTGTGTATGTGTGTGTGTATGTGTCGTGTACCTGTGATATGTGTGTGTGTGTGTTTATGTGAGTGTTCGTGGTGTAATTGGTGTGTGTGTGTGTGTGTGTGTGTGTGTGTGGTGCGTGCGTGTGTTTATCAGAGTGATGTGTGTAGAGTGTGTGGTGTGGAGTATGGTGGTGTGTGTAGTGTGTGTGCACGCGCGCGCGCGCGTGTGTGTGTGGTATATTTGTGTGTGTGTTCTTTGTATGGAATGTGTGTGTGTGTGTGTGGTGTGTGTGTGTGTGTGCATTTGTAGGGAGTGAGTATGGAGTGTGTCCCATGTGGTGACCACCCGTGTTGGGCGCCCTGATGACGAGTGAGAAGCATCAGCTGCAGCGGTGGGTCAGGCTGACCTGCTGTAACGTCCTGTCCCCTCTGTCAGACCCTCAGGTCGGGGACAGTTAGGAGACGGCAAAAGCGGGGAGGGGGAAGAGCATGGAGCATCGTGTGTGAACTCAGAACTCTCAGAACTCAGAACTCATTTAATTTGTCGTAAAACCATCATAGGAATTATGGACACTATAAACTAAACACAATTACAAAGCAAAACAAAAAGTAAAAGCAATAAGTTGTGAGCACATGCAGGATATTCCATTCTCTGTGTGTGTGTGTGTGTGTGTGGGCGCGTGTATGTATGTGTGTGTGTGTGGGCGCGTGTGTGTGTGTGTGTGTGTGTGTGTGTGGGCGCGTGTATGTATGTGTGTGTGTGTGTGTGTGTAGGTGAAGAAGAACTGGGAGAGACTGCGCCAGTCGTTCCGAAACCAGGATCCTCACGGCTTTGGCACCGTTTCCTTCCAGACTATGCAGGTAACCCACCCCCCAACCTCCTCGCCCGCCTCCTCCTTCCCTCCCATCCTCTCTTTCGCTCACTTTGTTTGGGGGGAAGTGATTTTTTGGAGCAGGAGCAGCGACAGCGATAGAAGAGGAGATGGTCGTTATAGTAAGGAGGCATGATGGGTCAGTCGTTTGACTCACGATATAGTGGTCACCAGTGGTCGGGGTTTGAGGCCCAGTGTCGGCATGGTGTTGTGTCCGTCACTGGGAACGTCACTTACATTTGATTGTCCTCACTCCACCCAGGTGTGAGTGGACAAGTGGTTGTAGTCAGGGAAGGTTAAAGCGGCGAAAGGAGAGGGCTGGGTCCCTGTTTCCTATGCCGAGCCCAAGAAACAGCAGATAGGAATGTGGCACTGCCCATATGGCTATGGGACCTTAACCTGTTTGAGGTACAGGAGTACTAAATAGCTATGTGTTCTAAATAGAGTGTTCGTAAATGTATATGATGTGCTTTTGGTAATCACAAGAAAAGTTCCAAATCACAATTCTGACAAGTCAAATGAGGATATGTGCATGTTCAGTCAGTTAGAAGGTCAGCACATATACATGCACATTGGACGTATGTATGCAACACACACACACACACACACACACACACACACACACACACACATTCTGTGACATACCCCTCCGCCCCATCCCCTACACACACACACACACACACACACACACACACACACACGCATTATGTGACATACCCCTCCGCCCCATCCCCTACACACACACACACACACACACACACATTCTGTGTCATACCCCTCTGACCCATCCCCTAGACACACACACACACACACACACACACACACACACACACACACACACACACAAATTCTGTGACATACCCCTCCGCCCCATCCCCTACACACACACACACACACACACACACACACACACACACACACACATTCTGTGACATACCCCTCCGCCCCATCCCCTACACACACACACACACACACACACACACACACACACACACACACACACACACACATTCTGTGACATACCCCTCCGCCCCATCCCCTACACACACACACACACACACACACACACACACACACATTCCGTGACATACCCCTCCGCCCCATCCCCTGCACACACACACACACACACACACACACACACACACACACACACACACATACGCGCCTGGACAGACAGAAGAATACTCTCTTTGCGGGACATAAATTTACATACTTAAATGATTCATCAGGTGCAATAGTTTGGTGTAAACGTCAGCTTCACTGAAACGAAAAAGGACCTGGTTGCATGTGGCCATGCTTTGCGCTCTGTTTGATTTGTACATGTGCATCCTGTTATCAGGGTGTTTTCTGAATTGCCTTTTATCATGCCTGCTCATGGGCAATATTTGGTGTGTGTGTGTGTGTGTGTGTGTGTGTGTGTGTGTGTGTGTGTGTACTCATGTGTGCCTCTGTGCGTTCGTTCGTTCTCTAGTTTAACGTCTTTTCACTGTAAGTGATATTAGACGAATGTGTATGTGTGTGTGTGTGTGTGTTGTTGATGTGTGTGTTGCTGATGATGTGTGTTCTGCGTGTGTATTGTTGATGATTGTGATGATGTGTGTGTGTGTTGATGATAATGATGATGATGATGATGATGTGTGTGGTGATGGTGGTGATGATGATGATGACGATGATGTGTGTGTGTTGATGATGATGATGACGATGTGTATGTATATGTGTGGATGATGGTGATGTGTGTGTGTGTGTGTTGATGATGATGATGATGTGTGTGTGGATGATGATGACAATGTTTATGTATGTGTGGATGATGGTGATTATGATGATGTGTGTGTGTGTGTTGATGATGATGATGAAAATGACGATGTGTGTGTATATGTGTGGATGATGATGATGATGTGTGTGTGTGTTGATGATGATGACAGTGTGTATGTATATGTGTGGATGATGGTGATGATGATGATGTGTGTGTTGATGATGATGATGATGATGACGATGTGTATGTATATGTGTGGATGATGGTGATGATGATGATGTGTGTCTTGATGATGATGATGATGATGATGATGATAACGATGTGTATGTATATGTGTGGATGATGATGTGTGTGTGTATTGATGATGATGACGATGTGTATGTATATGTGTGGATAATGGTGATGATGATGATGATGTGTGTATTGATGATGATGACGATGTGTATGTATATGTGTGGATAATGGTGATGATGATGATGATGATGATGTGTGTGTTTATGAGTTTCAGTTTCAGCAGCGTAACCCAACGTGCTTAGTCAGGCCTTGAGAAAAAAAAGTAAATAAATAATAGATAAATACATAAAAAAGAACTACTAATAATAATGTTATGTTAAGGCGCAAAAAATTGATAAAGTCAATTATAAGCGTACAAAATATAAATAAAATAAATAATTTTTTTATTATTTTTAAAAAAATAAAATAAATTGATGATGATGATGACGATGTGTATGTATATGTGTGGATGATGGTGATGATGATGATGATTGTGTTGATGATGATGATGATGATGACGATGTGTGTGGTGTGTGGTGAGGGCAGCGCATGGTGGACAGCCTGAGGAGCGGCCTGAGCAAAGAGGAGAGGGACCAGTTGTGCGCCCAGTTTGACTTCAAGAGTATCGGACGGTCAGTGTGTGCAAGGCAGCACAACAGTACACCAGCTAGCCACATAGATACACAGGCCTGGGTGTGGTCACCTTGTACTGTATCGCTCGCACAGACACGCAAGCAAGCACGAGAGAGCACACACACACACACATATACACACACACACACACACACACACACACACGCACGCACAAAGACAAAGCGACAACACAACGTTTATGTGAAGTCACACGCAACTACAAACAGATTGACACAACCACACACACCCCCATCAATGGTACATACACATATGACAGGCTTTTCAGTTCAGTATGTATACGTGTAAATACAAATCGTAATACAAATTATATGAAGTGCATGGTGTGTGTGTGTGTGTGTGTGTGTTTTACCCGATGATGTCCGCAGGTGTAACTACCTGGCCTTCATGAAGATGTTCAGTGACCCTCCCCCTTCAGAACCCAGGCTGGTGTACGCCCCGTACCGCCACAAACTGCAGAAGAAGGTGACTGATGCAGGCCGGACTATCCTCCTATATACATATGTATCTATATATCTCGTCCCCCCCATCCCCACCCCACCCCACTCTCCCGTACCAATGTTCTTGAAATAGATGCGATTTCTGCTTGAATCTAAAAAACAACTGTGAACCCAGGCCTTCAAGACTCACTTGTGACACAGGCTTTATCCAATAAATGAATCATGAGTAAAATGAAGAAAAAAAAAGATTTGAAAAAATCGTTAAAATGGGTTCTGTATTAAATGTTGATAAGCTTTGGAGGGGAAAAAAGTCAGGCTTGCGAGCGGGGTCGAAGCACGGATGTTCTGTTCGGATGCAAGTTGTCCTATCCCCAACGCCACAGTGCATCTGACATCAATTGACCCGACCCCCCCGTTTTTTTAGCACGATAAATATTGTATTCAAGGTAATAACACCATTTAAGTCATGTTTTCTTACTATATCTGAGTGGAGTGATGGCCTAGAGGTAACACGTCCGCCTAGGAAGCGAGAGAATCTGAGCGCGCTGGCTCGAATCACGTCTCAGCCACTGATATTTTCTCCCCCTCCTTGAATGGTGGTCAGATGAGACAATAAACCGAGGTCCCGTGCGCAGCATGCACTTAGCACACGTAAAAGAACCCACGTCAACAAAAGGCTTGTTCCTGGCAAAATTCTGTAGAAAAATCCACTTCAATAGGAAAAACAAGTAAAACTGCACGCAGGAAAAAATACCAAAAAAATGGGTGGCGCTGTAGTGTAGTGACGCGCTCTCCCTGGGGAGAGCAGCCCGAATTTCACACAGAGAAATCTGTTGTGATAAAAAGAAATACAAAATATTTAAGAAATTCTTTTAATTCGCGGTATAGGAGACAGCGTTGACATCGTTTCAGGCACACCGCCTGTTAAGATCAACACAAACCAGTCTACGTGACAACAGGCTGACCGAAAGTGAAAGAAACGATATTCATTTTTTTCTTTTATGTTCGTTCCAGTCAATTCAGTAACCACTTTCATAGTAAGAAGTAAACGCGTTGATTTTGTGGTTAGTGTCACTGTATGTGTTCTGTGCAGAATTTGTATTTCTTTTCTTTTAATTGCAAACATGATGTCATGCCGTCTTCCTACCGGCCAAACAAAGCCTGCGTCGGGGCAGCTGGGAAGCGGTAGTGTGGTGTTTTTCGATCGGAATCGATCCTCAATGAAAAACCGATAAACATCCGGGAATTCGGCTTAAATCGGAAGACTTACAACCTATCATTGGTATGACCGTGAAGATTTTTATTTTCTGCTGCTGTGGTAGACCTACTCTTGAATGTAGACAATTTTAACAGTTGCTTGGGTCAGTTAAAACTGGCCCCCTGCTCATCACCTGTGGTGTTTGTTTGTATGACCTTGACCTGTGACCTGTTGACAGCCTGAGGACGCCCCCAAGCCCATCACGGTCAGCGAGGCCATGATCAGGATCCGCAACAAGGTCAGTGCTCTCCCTTTGTAACCTCATCTGTCACCATTGATGTTTTTTTTCAGCAAACTTAATTCAGTAACTATGATTTAGGAACACACATCTACTTTTTGCCAAAAAGACCACCAACACAAAGCAGCATCAACTTTGTTGTTGTTTTGAATACTGTGGGAGAAGCAGTGAAGTAAGATTGTACTGCATTGTATAATACAAGAGATTTCTTTATTTAGCCATCCTTGTCGTCATGGCTCAGCACACAATGGAATAACTGTGCGTCATGACATATTGTGGAAGCTGGATCTGAAAACTAGCACATTATTTGTGTGTTGTACATAGTAAGCTGATTGTAACCAATATCAGTTTTCAGGTGTCAAAGCGTGTGATGACGGTGATGATGATAATTATGGATACTAGTATAGTGCATATCCTCGGTTGGAGACCAAGCTCTGAGCGTTTAAAAACATGCAGTCATTTGCACAACAGGCTGCCAACCTGGGTAGAGCCAACTGACAGCTGCCATTGGGCGCTTGTTATTTGTTTCCTGTGTCATTCGATCAGGTTGCAGCCACGCACACATACACACTGATATAGACATTAACATTTTATGTGTATGACTATTTGTTTTTAGTTACCCCGCCATATAGGCAGTCATACTCTGTTTTCGGGAAGTGCATGCTGGGTATGTCCTTGTTTCCGTAACCCACCGAACGCTGACATGGATTACATTATCTTTAACATGCGTGTTTGATCTTCTGCATGCATATACACACGGAGGGCATTCAGGTACAAACAGGTCTGCACATATGTTGATCTGGGAGATCAGGACAATCTCCACCCTTTACCCACCAGGTGTCGTAACTGAGTTTTGAACCTGGGACCCTCAGATTGAAAGTCCAACGCTTTAACCACTTGGATATTGCGCTCATGGACTGCTCTGTACACACGGCACATCTGTAGAAAGGAGGGAATCGGCAGTGGTGTGTGTGTGTGTGTGCTTAACAGCTGATCAAACACTGGAAGAACCTGCGGAGAGCCTTCCAGAAGCACGACAAGGGGCGGACGGGGGAGCTGACGGTGACCGACTTCAAACGCGTGCTGGCCGAGTGCTCCATGCCCGTCACTGAGGAAGACCTCTACCACATCCTGACCGAGTTCGACTCCAACATGAATGGCCGCATCTCCTATCATGAGTTCCTGGATGGTCTGCTACGAATGGACGCCCTGGCTGCGAATGCCAAGGACTGTTGTCGGGACTGAGTCGCACGCACACACACACATGCACCACATGGGGGAATGCCTTGTATTATTGTTTCTGTAAAAAAACAAAACAAAACCAAAAAAAAACCAGTTCTGCAATATTTTTTCTGCTGTAT
The DNA here is from genome assembly GCF_041734735.1 of Babylonia areolata. Taxonomy (NCBI): domain Eukaryota; kingdom Metazoa; phylum Mollusca; class Gastropoda; order Neogastropoda; family Buccinidae; genus Babylonia; species Babylonia areolata. The sequence goes on along the minus strand of NC_134881.1, from coordinate 37,919,553 downwards.
TGTAGGTGGGTCAGCGTCAACCAGCTTTATTCCTCATTCATAATTTCCTTCAAATAATCCCTTTCCCACTTCCTTGGCAAGCAAGTGTTTCATCTGGAATAATCTGCTGCTTTTAAAGATGGGTCATCGAATTTTAAAGATTCTGTAGATCAGGTCAGTTTAACCCATTTTCCACAAAGAAAGAAGGTAATTCTCATCACTTAACTGTCTTGGATATGACCACACACTCAATGTATGGAAAAAAAAAGCTTTATGACATTATTTGGGTTGCAGAAATCCAGGCCCAAATTGCATAATTTTCTCACAGTAGAGTCACGCAAGCAGTGCTGGACAAAGAGTCACAAAAATAGGTTAGCTTGGACAATTCTAACATCTGACCATTCTAAAAATGGTAAAAGCTTTTCAATTTGCCCATCAGTGTAGTTCTGCTTTGGGGGTGGGAGTGGGAGTGGGGGTGGGGTGGGGGGGGGCTTTGTTTTCTTGTTGTTCCGTTTTGTTCACACCACTAACATTGATTAAACTTTTAATATATATGTTTCAGGCTGTCCACTGGCCAGAAGTGTTTGTGGGGTTTTGTTGTTTCTTTTAGTTCTTATTAAAGGTACCCCTTGCTCTGCAAAGCATCTACAGAAACAACTTTTTAAGTATGTAAAGAGAAATGGGAGAAGTGCTTGTGGTGTTTATTGATTTTAAAGGTATGTGTACAGCTTTCTCTGATTATGAAGACATTGAACTCTACAGTTTAAGTATTCATGAGTGTAGCAATTTGCAGTTTTTCATTGTACAATAGATAACCATAATCAGAATCTATGTAAAAGCAATGCTATAAATGCATGTATTTGTTTTATAATGTAAATAAGCCCACTGAATTATTTAAAGCACTGTAGATGTGTACAAAATTTTGCCCACGGACAGTATTACTTTGCCAAAGATACCTGTCTTGATGACGACCTGGTGCATCAACTGATCTAACGTCAGTCAACGCAAAAAACAACAACAACTGAACAGCTATTGTGACAAAAGTTTGCATGTTTGCTGTATTTCCTTGTTTTTTTTTTCTTTCTTTATTTTCAAGCTAGTCCACTCAACAGACAATGGATTCTGCTGTGATATAATCACTGTAAAAGTGCTGACACTAACATTTAAAGTGAAGTGTTCAGTGTTGGTGCAAGGAGGTAATACCAGCAACACCAGTACGTGGTAGTGTTTGGTTCTGTCACCAATTGAGGCTTGAACCAAAGTAGAAGGAGCAGATCAGTTTGCTGTGGTGTGAAAACGGGGAAAAAGACAAGACAGCAGGACTGTGCCGAGACATCAGTTTGTGTGTGAAAGTACAAAGACAAGACAGCAGGACTGTGCCGAGACATCAGTTTGTGTGTGAAAGTACAAAGACAAGACAGCAGGACTGTGCCGAGACATCAGTTTGTGTTGTGTGAAAGTACAAAGACAAGACAGCAGGACTGTGCCGAGACATCAGTTTGTGTTGTGTGAAAGTACAAAGACAAGGCAGCTGGATTGAGCAGAATTAGTCTCTGTTGTGGCATCCTGTTTGACCTAGATGGTTGCTCAAACGGCCCCTTATTTATGTCATCGTGTGGTTGGGAAACCTTGCAGAGTGTCTAAAACAAAACGGTGTGTTGCAGCACATCAGAGCAGGACTAGAAATGACACACATGATGGACCAGCACTAAACTGCTGTACCCTGTGACAATGGAAGAAGCCATCCTGGCTGACCCAGTCCATGTTGGTGACTTGACAATGGAAGAAGCCATCCTGGCTGACCCAGTCCATGTTGGTGACTTGACAATGGAAGAAGCCATGCAGGCTGACCAGGCCATGTTGGTGACTACATCCCAACTGCTGACTCCTGTGGTAGCCAACAGTGCACACAGCACACACATTGCTGGTCCACATGGCAAGGACACAGCATACCTAGATCACTGAGTGCACCACCTGCCTTTCAAGGCACAGCCTAAAACAGTGTGATGTCAACACCAAAAGATGTCCAGGATGGTGGATATGACGACGGATGTGTTTGACTATATGGCTCGTTACAACACACTTTCTGTTTTGTGTTGACCCCCAACTGTCTCCTTGCTTTACCATGCTGAAATCTTCACCTCCCTGCCCCATCTCCCTCTCCATCTCCCTGCCCCATGTCCCTCTCCCTGCCCCATGTCCCTCTCCATCTCCATCTCCCTGCCCCATGTCCCTCTCCATCTCCCTGCCCCATGCCCCCCCCCCCCCCCTCTACCTGCCTCATGTCACCTTCCCTCTCTCTGCCCCTCTCCCTGCCCCTCTCCCTGCCCCCTCCATCTCCCTGCCTCATGCCCCCCTCCATCCTCCTGCCCCATGTCCCTCTCCCTACCCCATGCCCCCTCCATCTCCCTGCCTCATGCCCCCCTCCATCCTCCTGCCCCATGTCCCTCTCCCTACCCCATGCCCCCTCCATCTCCCTGCCTCATGCCCCCCTCCATCCTCCTGCCCCATGCCCCCCTCCCTACCCCATGCCCCCTCCATCTCCCTGCCTCATGCCCCCCTCCATCCTCCTGCCCCATGTCCCTCTCCCTACCCCATGCCCCCTCCATCTCCCTGCCTCATGCCCCCCTCCATCCTCCTGCCCCATGCCCCCCTCCCTACCCCATGCCCCCTCCATCTCCCTGCCTCATGCCCCCCTCCATCCTCCTGCCCCATGTCCCTCTCCCTACCCCATGCCCCCTCCATCTCCCTACCCCATGCTCCCTCCCCCTCCATCTCCCTACCCCATGCCCCCCTCCATCTCCCTGCCTCATGCCCCCCTCCATCCTCCTGCCCCATGTCCCTCTCCCTACCCCATGCCCCCTCCATCTCCCTGCCTCATGCCCCCCTCCATCCTCCTGCCCCATGTCCCTCTCCCTACCCCATGCCCCCTCCATCCTCCATCCTCCTGCCCCATGTCCCTCTCCCTACCCCATGCCCCCTCCATCTCCCTACCCCATGCCCCCTCCATCTCCCTGCCTCATGCCCCCCTCCATCCTCCTGCCCCATGTCCCTCTCCCTACCCCATGCCCCCTCCATCTCCCTACCCCATGCCCCCTCCATCTCCCTGCCTCATGCCCCCCTCCATCCTCCTGCCCCATGCCCCCCTCCCTACCCCATGCCCCCTCCATCTCCCTGCCTCATGCCCCCCTCCATCCTCCTGCCCCATGTCCCTCTCCCTACCCCATGCCCCCTCCATCTCCCTACCCCATGCCCCATCTCCCTACCCCATGCCCCCCTCCATCTCCCTACCCCATGCCCCTCTCCCTACCCCATGCCTCCTCCATCTCCCATGCCCCCCCCCCCACCCCCCAGTCCATCTCCCAGCCCCATGCTCCCCCCCCTGCCCCATGTCCCTCTCCCCTTCCCCATGCCCCCCTCCCTCTCTCCTCCCTTCCCCATGTCCCCCTCCCTTCCCCATGTCCCCCTCCCTTCCCCATGTCCCTCTCCCCTTCCCCATGCCCCCCTCCCTCTCCCCTCCCTTCCCCATGTCCCCCTCCCTTCCCCATGTCCCCCTCCCTCTCCCCTCCCTTCCCCATGTCCCCCTCCCCTTCCCCATGTCCCCCTCCCTTCCCCATGTCCCCCTCCCCTTCCCCATGTCCCCCTCTCCCCTTCCCCATGTCCCCCTCCCCTTACCTGTATTCTGATCCCTCCAGTCTCCATGGATCCCTGATTCCCCAACCCATGCCTCCAGCAACATGAATAATCTTATAGAATAAGTTAAACATTTCTTTCAACTATGCCTCTAGGTAAAGAACTAGACTATGTTCCTGAAGATCAGAGTACAAATATGAATAAATTTGTTGTTGTTTTTTTTTTTAACCAAGACAGTGTGCATCGCTGTGCTGTCAGCAATGACTGTGACACAATAAACCTAACCCAGGATCTTGAGGTCTGAGAATTTTCGTTCATAAAACAGATAAAATGACTGAATAAATCTATCAGTCATATATATATACAGAGAGAGAGACAGACAAAGTTTTGTGAAATGTTTTTCTTGACAAATGATCACATGTATTTACTACATCAGACACCAACACCAGGGGGGAAATACTCCAGCTGAAGTCGAAGGACAATGTTCATAAAATGATGGCCAGAAAACCATTTCCCAACATGTTCATATTCAAACAGGGAATCTCTCCTGTCTCTCTATGCAGTAAAGAACATTTTCTCCATCCCCCAAAATAAAATGTGCAACCCTCCACATCCCCCACAAAAACAAATGCATGTCTCATACCCACGTGTTCAAACCAAAGGACAGATTCCTCACCGCCTTTGCCACTGACTTCCACAGACTCATACCCTTGTCATGAACAATCCAGCTCCCCTCATCTACGTTTTCGCCGTTTACCACTGAGTAAAGGAATATGGACTGGGAAGGCAGCATGAAAGAACATGAGAGAAAAAAGAAACAAGCATAAGAACAAATCCCACTGTATATATTATTATCGTGACCTACACATCACCCTTTCAGTTTTGCCCCTCTTCAAACAAATGGTTCTTTTCCTTTTGAATGCGTAAAGTAACACACATACTGACACACAGACATAAATAGTGACAGTCAGGCAAGAGATGCCCCAAACCACCTGTCATGACTTGTATGTTCCTCAAAACCAGTCTGAATACGACAACCATGAAACAGAACCACACCACGCTGCAATCCCAATCACTTGCACACCTTTTGTCTTCACCATTATTATTCCCTAGAAAAACTGTTCCGGATACAATGCAGAGACACAATAAACACGAACTGCATGATTGCAAGAAATGATAGACTAGACTATGTCTCGAGAGCTTGCTTTCTGAACAGCTTTCTTGCTGTAGACGCCTCTTTCTCCTGAAGCCTTCCTCCTGTAGCCTCTTTCTCTCCTGTCGTGTGGAGGTGTCTGAAGCACACCCCCCTCCCTGCCCCAACCCCCAATACCTGGTTCACATAACTGTTGATGCATTACTTAGTGCAAAAAAAAATCTGAAATATGTTTCCTTTATCTGCCCTTATCCAACTGAAAAACTTATCCCTCCACAGTGCAAGACTATATTACTTCTTCTGTATCGGTCCCCATCCATCCAAAGAACTAGTCCCAAACATTGAAAAAGGTCTGTAATACGTCTCCGTTGTCTGTCCTTATCCAGCTGAAAAACCCATCCCTCCACAGTCCAAAAGACCCACGACACATCATCTTTAAGTTTTCATCACAAGGTGCGATTCCTTCTCTACGCCATCACTTCAGGTGTCGTTCAGCTTCAGGACAAGTCCAGATATCATCACTGCTCTCTGTTCCACACTGCCGTGCTGCTGAAGGAGCAAAGGGGAATCACTCCCAGGAACTGAAGCCGTCCACCTTTCCCTCCCCCAGCACCAAATCATCCAGCTCTGCGGTCAGCTCTGTGTTGACCTGTGTCTCCAGACTGGGGGGTGTGACATCCAGACACAGGTCGTACTGCTGGTCCAGCCCCAGGTAACTGTCGCTCATCACGTACAGCGTGTAGATCACTCGCCCTGGGGTCTCCGGCGTGAACAGGGCCAGCTGGGTGTTGATGCGGCCGCGGATGTTTGTGATGCGTTTGAGGGCCACCACCTCCTGCGCCTCCACACTCCCCACCACCAGCACCCACCCCTCATCCTTGGGCTTGGGGAAACGCGGAGTGTACGCCTTGGTGTCCGACTTCTGCACACACACACACACTCACACTTACCATGGGTATTTTGCCAATCACCACCTTTCCGCTGCTAGCCTATTTATTTCACCAATCACCACCAACACTTGGCATGTTGATTTCACCAATCACCACAAACACTTGGCATGTTGATTTCAACAATCACCACCAACACTTGGCATGTTCATGTCAACAATCACCACCAACACTTGGCATGTTGATTTCACCAATCACCACCAACACTTGGCATGATTATTTCAACAATCACCACCAACACTTGGCATGATTATCTCAACAATCAACACCAACACTTGGCATGATTATCTCAACAATCAACACCAACACTTGGCATGATTATCTCAACAATCAACACCAACACTTGGCATGATTATCTCAACAATCACCACCTTCCCACAGCTGGCATGTTTAACTCTACCCACAAGCCTGTTGTAAGTCCCCTGGACTGGGACTACACGAGACCACTGCAGTACAAGACTGGGTTGTTCACTAAAACAGTGAAGATCAATTAACTTGTACCCAGAGTAGAATGAGTTAACAATCACCACCTACCCATACTTTGAATGGGTATTGCACCATTCACATTGCACAATCGCTAGTCACTTCTGCAGTGGTCTTATTTGTTGGTACATAGTGCCTTGTGTGCTACTTAATAAACAACACTGCAAACTATGGTTTATGAAACTCAGTAATGCTAGCACTCGGCAGCAGTTTCACTTGGTGGTCAACTCAGAATGGCTGAGAGTTTTCAAATTAAAACTGAGAACTACTACTACTTTCTTTCTCAACACTAACATGCCTACATCTTGCATGTGCACACACACACACACACAGACACACACATTCACACACACATAGGCACACCATATGAAGGCTCTGTGTGCTGTAACTACTCTATAAAACATCAGAATATCCTTTCAACCCTTTCAATTGAACAGAGATTTGGCAACACGTCACAATCAGATCTACAGCACCTCTTCTCTCCCTGTCTCACCCAGTCTAGGATGAAATAATCGGTTCCTCCTAACCCTAAACTTAACGATCTCCCCTCCATGAAACTGACCCGTTTTTATGCTGATGCACTGGCCCATTCATTCACAGATTAATTTTATGCATCATGCAAGCACACAGACCAGCAGAGGCATACACACTGACACACTCGCAGGAAGCAGAAGGCAGTGCACACTCAACACCAGTCTGCAGCTGTCTGCCCTCCACCTTCACCCCCACACCCACCCACCTTGGTTCTGGCAGTGTTGATGCGCTGCAAGGAGATGTGAAGTACGTACTCCTGGTCAGCGTGAACCTGGACCCAGTCACTGTCTACCCTCCGTCCCCCTGACAATGACACACACCATACATCGTCATGCAATAACTCATTACATCTATGTACCTATCAGAGTGGATTTCTTCCACAGGATTTTTTCAGAGGATAACGCTTATATTGCCAGGAGTTCTTTTTTACTGTGTCAAAAGCATGCTGAACACAAGACCTCTGTTTACCGTCTCATCCGATAACTAGATGCTGTGTTTGATTTTCCAGTCAAACTTGGGAGAACGGGCAGGACCAGCACTTGAACACAGACCCTCAAGTATGCTGTATTGGAAAATAAATGTCTTCATCATTCTCCCACTTCCCTCAATCAAACTAGCACCAACCCAAAACATTAACTGAAGAGAAAGAGAAGAGAGGAAGACACAGAGAAGCAGAGAGAAGTGAAGGCAAGGCTGTAGCACTGACAGTAAGTGTTTGTGTACAATCTGGAATAACACTGTAGCACTGACAGTAAGTGTTTGTGTACAATCTGGAAAAACACTGTAGCACTGACAGTAAGTGTTTGTGTACAATCTGGAATAACACTGTGGCACTGACAGTAAGTGTTTGTGTACAATCTGGAATAACACTAGCACTGACAGTAAGTGTTTGTGTACAATCTGGAATAACACTGTGGCACTGGCAGTAAGTGTTTGTGTACAATCTGGAATAACACTGTGGCACTGACAGTAAGTGTTTGTGTACAATCTGGAATAACACTGTGACACTGACAGTAAGGGTTTGTGTACAATCTGGAAAAACACTGTGGCACTGACAGCAAATGTTTGTGTACAATCTGGAATAACACTGTGGCACTGACAGTAAGTGTTTGTGTACAATCTGGAATAACACTGTGGCACTGACAGTAAGTGTTTGTGTACAATCTGGAATAACACTGTGGCACTGACAGTAAGTGTTTGTGTACAATCTGGAATAACACTCTGGCACTGACAGTAAGTGTGTACAATCTGGAATAACACTGTAGCACTGACAGTAAGTGTTTGTGTACAATCTGGAATAACACTGTGACACTGACAGTAAGTGTTTGTGTACAATCTGGAAAAACACTGTGACACTGACAGTAAGTGTTTGTGTACAATCTGGAAAAACACTGTGACACTGACAGTAAGTGTTTGTGTACAATCTGGAAAAACACTGTGGCACTGACAGTAAGTGTTTGTGTACAATCTGGAATAACACTGTGGCACTGACAGTAAGTGTTTGTGTACAATCTGGAATAACACTGTGACACTGACAGTAAGTGTTTGTGTACAATCTGGAATAACACTGTAGCACTGACAGTAAGTGTTTGTGTACAATCTGGAATAACACTGTGGCACTGACAGTAAGTGTTTGTGTACAATCTGGAATAACACTGTGGCACTGACAGTAAGTGTTTGTGTACAATCTGGAATAACACTGTAGCACTGACAAGTGTTTGTGTACAATCTGGAATAACACTGTGGCACTGACAGTAAGTGTTTGTGTACAATCTGGAATAACACTGTGGCACTGACAGTAAGTGTTTGTGTACAATCTGGAATAACACTGTGGCACTGACAGTAAGTGTTTGTGTACAATCTGGAATAACACTGTGGCACTGACAGCAAATGTTTGTGTACAATCTGGAATAACACTGTGACACTGACAGTAAGTGTTTGTGTACAATCTGGAATAACACTGTGGCACTGACAGTAAGTGTTTGTGTACAATCTGGAATAACACTGTGGCACTGACAGTAAGTGTTTGTGTACAATCTGGAATAACACTGTGGCACTGGGAGTAAGTGTTTGTGTACAATCTGGAATAACACTGTAGCACTGACAGTAAGTGTTTGTACACAATCTGGAATAACACTGTGGCACTGACAGTAAGTGTTTGTGTACAATCTGGAATAACACTGTGGCACTGACAGTAAGTGTTTGTGTACAATCTGGAATAACACTGTGACACTGACAGTAAGTGTTTGTGTACAATCTGGAATAACACTGTGGCACTGACAGTAAGTGTTTGTGTACAATCTGGAATAACACTGTGGCACTGACAGTAAGTGTTTGTGTACAATCTGGAATAACACTGTGGCACTGACAGTAAGTGTTTGTGTACAATCTGGAAAAACACTGTGGCACTGACAGTAAGTGTTTGTGTACAATCTGGAATAACACTGTGGCACTGACAGTAAGTGTTTGTGTACAATCTGGAATAACACTGTGGCACTGACAGTAAGTGTTTGTGTACAATCTGGAATAACACTGTGGCACTGACAGTAAGTGTTTGTGTACAATCTGGAAAAACACTGTGGCACTGACAGTAAGTGTTTGTGTACAATCTGGAATAACACTGTGGCACTGACAGTAAGTGTTTGTGTACAATCTGGATAAACACTGTGGCACTGACAGTAAGTGTTTGTGTACAATCTGGAAACACTAACTTGAACCCAACATTTCTTCTGTGCTTTTGCATCTCATTTTGTATGTCTCCTGAGTTTGTTGGCTGCAGCTCCAATGTTCACCCCTCTGTATGAGTGGGCACATAACTGTGTACCACACCATTTAAGTAGCCATGCTGCACTTTTTGGGAAGTGCATATTGGGTATGTTTTAGTTTCAATTACTCAGTATATATATGGATCAGTTTGCATGCTTACACACCTTCAAACTGAAACTTAAATAACCACCAAAGCATGGACTACAGGTTCTTTAATATGTGCATTTGGTCTTCTGTGTACATAGTTTTCACAAAAACTGGGTTCAAGCACTAGCTGGTCTGCATATCAAATATCTGTTGATCAATACATCAGTCATTATCATCACCATTCTGTAACTACCTCACCAACTTCTTTCTCTTTCATGTTTAATTTTAACCTAACCTGGAAGAAAATATGAAAGTTACATGAGTATGTGTGAGAGCAGCAAGCCTGTGGGTGTGGAAGAGACTTTCTTTGTTGAATTTACATGGATGATAACTGAGTTCAACTTTGGTCTGCATTCACAAGAAAGCAAATATCAGAAGAACATAGCCCACAGATTAAGACTCGAAACTTCAATCTCAAATCACATCTTTGTAAATAAATGTATGTATTACCTCAGTATCAGACTTAATAGATCCCTGCTACCATCTCTTTACACAGCTGCTGAACACTCTGTCTGCTGGTGTTTATTCAGCGTTTTACAGTTCTTTACGTTGTGCACTAACCTGTATAAAGACAGACATCCATCACTGTCACAGTACACTGATCTCCATGCTGTGACTGATAACCTTCACTACGTGTGAAGTCTTACAAGTTGTACACTTTTCTGAATAAAGACAGACACATCCATCACTGTCACAGTACACTGATCTCCATGCTGTGACTGATAACCCTCACTACGTGTGAAGTCTTACAAGTTGTACACTTTTCTGAATAAAGACAGACACATCCATCACTGTCACAGTACACTGATCTCCATGCTGTCACTGATAACCCTCACTACGTGTGAAGTCTTACAAGTTGTACACTTTTCTGAATAAAGACAGACACATCCATCACTGTCACAGTACACTGATCTCCATGCTGTGACTGATAACCTTCACTACGTGTGAAGTCTTACAAGTTGTACACTTTTCTGAATAAAGACAGACACATCCATCACTGTCACAGTACACTGATCTCCATGCTGTCACTGATAACCCTCACTACGTGTGAAGTCTTACAAGTTGTACACTTTTCTGAATACAGACAGACACATCCATCACTATCAGAGCACAGTGATCTCCATGCTGTGACTGATAACCTCTTACCGTTGTTGGTGATGCTGATGGGTTTGGAGATCTGCTCCGACTGCCCCTCCCACCACCCCTTGACACTCATCTGAACCTCAATGCGGGGCAGGCGATCCAGCACTTGACAGATCTGTCATACACACTCAGGGACATTACGTGCCTGTATGCACCAACACACTTGTGTGTGTCGGGGAGAGGGGGGCTTGGGGTGGGGTGGGGTGGGGGGGTATACACATGTGGTACACACTCTTAACACACATACCAACCAGAAACACATATACAGCGATGCCAGCCACTGTCAAGTGTTTGCAGAAACAATCAGGAAATTTGGTAGGAACACTGAGACTCTGAGCCACATCAGGCAAGTGCACATTCTACCTACAAGGCATACAAACACTTCATTTAGCCACATTCTCTCTTGTTCTGGCAAACGACTAAGCTGATTGGTCCACTCGATGCTGTTTCAATGTAAACATGCATGTCCTTAGCTGAGCATCACCACGTGAGACCAAGTTTAGTAGTGACTGCCCTGGCCTCATGATTGATAGGTCTAGAGCGTCTGGATAATGTTACGACAGAAAAGCATGTGACCATGCTATGTAGTCAAAAATGAACTTGCCCGAACAATTCTGACGTTGGCATAATGTCGGAAGAAACTGCGATCGAGCGTCACAAAATATGGCAAAATCGTAACAGTTGGCATCTCTGCATATATACACATGTGATACACACACTCCCCATGCACACCACACACACCAACCACAAACACATGTAAATTATACTGCACTAACACATGCGGCACACATGCTTACCACACACACATATATATATAAATAGTATGCCCTTATGCATGTATACATGTAAATCTATGCATATATGGCACACATACACACATCACACAAACATTGCACATGCATATACACACACACAAACTTGTTGAACAGCACAACCGATCTGTTGGAGTGGTTTTCATTCCGAACATGTTACCTCACTCAATTTAAACACTATTTTACTTTCTTTAAAAAAAAAAGTCTATCTCCAATTTTCATTATTTGTATTTGTATTTCTTTTTATCACAACAGATTTCTCTGTGTGAAATTCGGGCTGCTCTCCCCAGGGAGAGTGCGTCGCTACACTACAGAGCCACCCATATTTAAAAATTTTTTCCTGCGTGCAGTTTTATTTGTTTTTCCTATTGAAGTGGATTTTATCTACAGAATTTTGCCAGGACAACCCTTTTGTTGCCGTTGGTTCTTTTACGTGCGCTAAGTGCATGCTGCACACGGGACCTCAGTTTATCGTCTCGTCCGAATGACTAGCGTCCAGACCACCACTCAAGGTCTAGTGGAGGGGGAGAAAATATCGGCGGCTGAGCCGTGATTCGAACTTGCGTGCTCAGATTCTCTCGCTTCCTAGGCGGATGCATTACCTCTAAGCCATCACTCCACACCTAAACTCTTTGTCTGATCAAAAGTCTTTGTGCAAAGACATTTAATGAAATTGCTCACACACACACACACACGCTTTACTTCCTTTCACCCTTGCAGGGTCAATGATTAATTCAACACATGCACACACACATACTCCATTTCACATACACACATACATGCACATGTGCACACACACACACAAACACACACACACAGAGGCACACATACACACACACACATAGACACAGAGGCACACACATGGGCACACACACATGAACACAAACACACATTCACTGTAAAAACTTACACACATGCACACGCACACACACATAGACACTCTGAGTCACACACACACACACTCATACACACACAACACACACTCACACACAACAAACATACACAAACACCACACAAACACATATTCACCTTAAAAACACTAACACATCCGCAAACACACACATAACCACATAAACACAAATTCACCATAAACACACACACACACACCCTCCTCCCCCACCTCCAACTCCCCCCTACTCCCTCTACCCACACACACGTCCACACCTGATCGATATGATTGTGGGGCAGCTCTCCACCCAGAGCAGAGTGCAAGAAGTCAGGACTCCTGTCGCAGACGGCCATCAGTTCTGGCAGACACTCTATGGCGCTGGCCACGTCCACGCTGCCCTTCTTCCGTGCTCCTTTGCTCTTCTGGGGCCTGCCCGCACCACGCCTTTAGTCAGCTGCTGGGAAGGTGGGGGGACGGGGGAGGGAGGGTTGCAGGGGGACAGGGGGGTGTTCTTGTTGTTGTTGTGTGTGTGTGTGCTGCTGTTGTTGTTGTGTGTGTGTGTGCGTTGCTGTTGTTGTTGTTATTGTGTGTATGTGTGAGTTGTTTCTGCTGTTGTTGTGAGTGTGTTGCTGTTGTTGTTGTTGTGTGTGTGTGTGTTGCTGTTGTTGTTGTTATTGTGTGTATGTGTGAGTTGTTTCTGCTGTTGTTGTGAGTGTGTTGCTGTTGTTGTTGTTGTGTGTGTGTGTGCGTTGCTGTTGCTGTTGTTATTGTGTGTATGTGTGAGTTGTTGTTGTTGTGTGTGAGTGTGTGTGTTGCTGTTGTTGTTGTTGTTGTTGTGTGTGTATATGTGTGCTGCTGTTGTTGTTGTTGTTGTTGTTGTTGTGTGTGTATATGTGTGCTGCTGTTGTTGTTGTGTGTGTGTGTGTTGCTGCTGCTGTTGTTGTTGTTGTTGTTGTTGTTGTTGTTGTTGTGTGTGTAGGTATGTGTGTGTTGCTGTTGTTGTTTTGTGTGTGTGTATGTGTGAGTTTTTGTTGTTGTTGTGTATGTATGTGTGAGTTGTTGTTGTTGTGTGTGTGTTGTTTTTTGTTGTTGTTTTTTTTTTGGTGTGTATGTGTGAGTTCTTTTTGTTGTTGTTCTTGTTGGAGTGTGGTGTGGTGG
>NC_134881.1:37865909-37903409 GCF_041734735.1 Babylonia areolata | reverse complement strand
GAGACAGACATCAGACAGGACAACAAGCAATGTCAGACACCAAGAGACAGACATCAGACAGGACAACAAGCAACATGAGACACCAAGAGACAGACATCAGACAGGACAACAAGCAATGTCAGACACCAAGAGACAGACATCAGACAGGGCAACAAGCAACATGAGACACCAAGAGACAGACATCAGACAGGACAACAAGCAATGTCAGACACCAAGAGACAGACATCAGACAGGACAACAAGCAATGTCAGACACCAAGAGACAGACATCAGACAGGACAACAAGCAATGTCAGACACCAAGAGACAGACATCAGACAGGACAACAAGCAACATGAGACACCAACAGACAGACATCAGACAGGACAACAAGCAATGTCAGACACCAAGAGACAGACATCAGACAGAACAACAAGCAATGTCAGACACCAAGAGATAGACATCAGACAAGACAACAAGCAACATGAGACACCAAGAGACAGACATCAGACAGAACAACAAGCAATGTCAGACACCAAGAGACAGACATCAGACAGGACAACAAGCAATGTCAGACACCAAGAGACAGACATCAGACAGGACAACAAGCAACATGAGACACCAAGAGACAGACATCAGACAGGGCAACAAGCAACATGAGACACCAAGAGACAGACATCAGACAGGACAACAAACAATGTCAGACACCAAGAGACAGACATCAGACAGGACAACAAGCAACATGAGACACCAAGAGACAGACATCAGACAGGACAACAAGCAACATGAGACACCAAGAGACAGACATCAGACAGGACAACAAGCAATGTCAGACACCAAGAGACAGACATCAGACAGGACAACAAGCAACATGAGACACCAAGAGACAGACATCAGACAGGACAACAAGCAATGTCAGACACCAAGAGACAGACATCAGACAGGACAACAAGCAACATGAGACACCAAGAGACAGACACCAGACAGGGCACCTGAAGTAGGGGAGGTGGTAGAGCTCCAGGTGTGGGAGGAGGAGAAGGGAGGAGTCATGCCACCACCGGCCCTGCACCACCATCTGCAGCAGCAGGATCACCTGCAGGGATGTCACCAGCCAGCCTCTGTCGGCACTCACGTCCAGCATCGCCTGTCACATCATCATCATCATCATTATCGTCATCATCACCTGCAGGGATGTCACCAGCCAGCCTCTGTCGGCACTCACATCCAGCATCGCCTGTCACATCATCATCATCATCATTATCGTCATCATCATCATCATCATCATCACCTGCAGGGATGTCACCAGCCAGCCTCTGTCGACAATCATGTCCAGCATCGCCTGTCATGTCATCATCATCATCATCATCATCATCACCTGCAGGGACGTCACCAGCCAGCCTCTGTTGGCACTCACGTCCAGCATCGCCTGTCACATCATCATCATCATCATCATCATCATCATCACCTGCAGGGACGTCACCAGCCAGCCTCTGTTGGCACTCACGTCCAGCATCGCCTGTCACATCATCATCATCATCATTATCGTCATCATCATCATCATCATCACCTGCAGGGACATCACCAGCCAGCCTCTGTCCGCACTCACATCCAGCATCGCCTGTCACATCATCATCATCATCACCTGCAGGGACATCACCAGCCAGCCTGTCCGCACTCATGTCCAATATCGCCTGTCACATCATCATCATCATCATTACTGTCATCATCACCATCATCAACATCATGTGTGTGTGTGTGTGTGTATAACTTGGTACATTTCTGTGTGTATGTTCAACTTTGATGCAATGTGGTAAACATGTTTAAAAGCACCCAGAGCAGTTTTCTGGATAGAGTGTGACCCAAGTATCCATCATGATCATTAATCAGGCCCAACACTCAGCTTATATCACAGGTTAACATAAGTTCACAGTTGGGCCAACAGCAAAGTGAGAGCAGTGTTATCAATGGTTTCTCCATTGCAATGGGATATCATTTAAACCTTAGTCTTTTGTGAAGGACTATGACTCTCAGACCAGGACGCAAAATTGCACTGGCTCTAGTACTGCAGCCTTGGGGGCTAGTTGGCCTTTGAGAACCATCAAAATGCTGACTGTCCTAAAATCCTCTTGGCCGAGAGAGTATGGATGTAACTTGGGCAAGACCACTCTCCACTAAATCAAATTCTCACCCAGATAGTCAGGACAGCAGAAGCCTCCTCTGCTGTTCTGATGGTCATAGGCAGACACAACTATCATACAAATGTGTAAGTTAAGTATAATACCATGTATTTCTTAAAGCACCTGCAACAGTTTTCGGGACAGAGTACACAACACAACTAACCATCATCATCAAGCAGTGCGTGGTGCTCCATTCCTCCCCCACCCACCCCCCTCCTTACCTGCAGGATGTGGATGGCCTGTATTATACCATGTATTTTTCAAAGCACCTAGAACAGTTCTCTGTACAGAGTACAACACAACTATCCATCATCATCAAGCAGCGCATGGTGCCCTGTGTCCCCCCCCCACCCCCACCCCCTCCCTCACCTGCAGGATTCGTATGGCCTGGTCCAGCACAGACTTGGTGTCGGTGTTGTAGTCAGTGGAGGGCAGGGGCAGCTGGGAGAAGTGGGCCTGCAGCAGCAGGTGAGTCTTGGTGTGTGCAGAGTCGAACGAGTGGGGGCTCACCTCCAGGGGCAGTCGTGTGGCCAGCTCACTGTGTACACCACACACACACACACACACACACACACAGCAGAGTAAGAAAGTCAACACACATCCTTCTTCGTTCCTCCACTCATGTCATCATGGAAAATCTTATTCTTTTTGTTTTTTAACGTTTTTGTTATAAAAAAAAAATTAATAAATAAATAAATAAATAATATATATATATATATATATAACAATAGAAAAAAAGGAAAACAACAGAACAGTTTTTCACATGCCCGACCGGTTTCGGCCACTGGTCTTCATCAAGGGCGTTTACTGGTATGTCAAAATGCAACACACACACCAACAAAGAAAACAAAAAGGTTAACAAAGCTCATGAAAAAAAAAACTCATGTAAAAACTGCATCCAGGGCATGCAGCATGAAAAGAACAGTGTGAAGTGTTGCTTGGGGAATAGGAAGAGAGGCTGGTGAGTAAAGTAGTCAGAGAGGACGAGAGAGAGGTCGAGAAAAAATAGATGGGCAGATAATAGGAGGGGGGGAAAAGAAAGAGAGACAGAGAGGGAGGGGGTCAGGGAGGGAGAAGGGACTGTGAGAGAGGAGGAGAGAGAGGGAAAGACAGAGAGAGACAGACAGCGAGAGAGGGGGGGGGGGAAGAAATAAGGAGAGAGGGGAGGGACAGACGGACAGATGGCTGACAATGAGAGAGAGAGAGGGAGGGAGGGAGGGAGAGAGAGAGAGAGGATGAAGAGACGAAGAGAGAGGGGGGAGAGAGAGGGGGGAGAAAGAGGGAGAGACAGGCGGAGAGAAGGCAGACTGACAGAGAGAGAGAGAGAGAGAGAGAGAGAGTCCTCTATCGTTGTCCTCACCACCCCACAAACACCCCACAAACGCAACCACAGGGACCTCCTTATGGCTATTAGTCCCGAATGTTCAGCCCGTAAGGTGCCACTGTTTTCAGTCTGTCCATCCACTTTTTTTCCCTGGTTTGTCTGACTGTGTGTGAATTTCCGTGAATATGTTCTATGATGATACATTTCATGTTAGTGATTGTGTGGTTGGATTGGTTGAAGTGGCGTGTGACTAGGGTGCCCGTGTTCTGTTTGATGTGATTGCGGTGTAAGTAGAATCTTGTCTTGAGAGTGTTCTTTGTTTCTCCTATATATTGTGCTTGCTTGCATTTATATATATATATATATAGTTAGCGTCAGAGTTATAATTTACACAACTGTGGGGAGTTCACAGCCTCAGCAGGATTCCCTGCCACACTAATAGGAAATAACGAAGGAAGTTACTGAAATCAACCGTTTTTTTCCCTCCAAATTGACGTGTGTGGCAGAAGTAAGTTCCCTTCGCTTGCAGTTTATGCGTAAGCAGCAACATGAAGATTGTTTTATTGAAACCAAGATGGATGCCCGGGCATTGCTCTGGTGCAGCACCCTGTGTGCACACCAGTCTTCCATCTGAAGCTAGCCCCTTGAGTTCTGAGTCTTAATGAGTGCTCCATAACACAATCAACACTCAAAAACAACATTCACACAAACAAAAAAACAAAACAATGAGTGCTATTTCATAATTCAGGCACACAATGCAATATATCTTGAGACAAAAAAGAGAGGTAACTTAATTAACATAAACTATGATAATAATATCATCAATAACAAAACAACCAAGCAACACAACTAATCGCGAAACATGATAAAGAATATTTGGGCCACTTGACGGGCGCAATAGCTGAGTGGTTAAAGCATTGGACTTAATAATAAACAATAATAATGGTATTTATATAGCGCTGAATCTTATGCAGAGACAAATCAAAGCGCTTTCGCACCAGTCATTCACATGCATGCATAACTCTAAAACTGGAGAAACTGAAAACAAGGAAGAGGCAGGGAAGGGAGGCTATTTTGGGAAGAGGTGGGTTTTTCAATTTGAAGGTCCCAGGTTTGAATCTCGGTAATGACGCCTGGTGGGTAAAGGGTGGAGAATTTTCCGATCTCCCAGATCAACATGTGGGCAGACCTGCTAGTGCCTCAACCCCCTTCGTGAGTATATTTAAGCAGAAGATCAAATACGCACATTAAAGATCCTGTAATCCATGTCAGCGTTCAGTGGATTATGGAAACGAGAACATACCCAGCATGCCCACCCCTGAAAACCAAGTATGGCTGCCTGCATGGTGGGGTAAAAACAGTCATATACATAAAAGCCCATTTGTGTACATACGAGTGAAAGTGAAGAAGAAGAAAAAGGTTCACTTGATCTGATGTGTCTGAAAGCTCTTAATGGTTATAATTATCAACCATAGAAAAAGACACAATCCTATGAAAGAAATACTTCACAACACACACACACACACACACACACACACACACACACACACACACACACACTTTTGTTGCAATTTTTTTAATATCATTTTATTGTATCTTTTATCACTGAAAATGGGCACAAAATGCTACTTTTCAATTACACCAATATCGTATAATTTGCTCAACTGTAATGAAAAACATTTTCAATGACTGGCTGATAATAGTGAGCTGCACACAGAAACCAGACTCAGCTGACGAATGACAACACTTACACTGCCAGCTGTGCTCTGATTTCAAATCCGGAGGTGGAAGGGGATAGCAGAAAAAGAAGAAAAAAAAACACAACTGCTAACAGGGTTTTGTACTCCTGACTGAATCAAAGTTAAGAATTGCTGCGGTTGCTTCTGGGTTGCATGGAGTTAGATGTGTGCAGTTAAACAGGCCCACTTTCAACTCTTTCAAGGTTTTACTCTATCACAGGTAACGTTGAAGGAATAATGTGGAATATACTCTGAAACAGTGATGAAGGAAGTATGTGGAATATACACTGTAACTGTAAGTACTAGGGATCGTGTAGAATATACTGTATACCAGTGAATGTTGAAGAGATCATGTGGAATTATAACAGTGAATGTTGAAGATATCATGTGGAATTATAACAGTCAGTGTTGAAGGATCACGTGAAATCATAACAGTCAGTGTTGAAGGATCATGTGAAATCATAACAGTCATTGTTGAAGGATCATGTGAAATCATAACAGTCAGTGTTGAAGGATCATGTGGAATCATAACAGTCAGTGTTGAAGGATCATGTGAAATCATAACAGTCAGTGTTGAAGGATCATGTGGAATTATAACAGTCAGTGTTGAAGGATCGTGTGAAATCATAACAGTCAGTATTGAAGGATCATGTGGAATTATAACAGTCAGTGTTGAAGGATCATGTGAAATCATAACAGTCAGTGTTGAAGGATCATGTGGAATTATAACAGTCAGTGTTGAAGGATCATGTGGAATCATAACAGTCAGTGTTGAAGGATCGTGTGGAATCATAACAGTCAGTGTTGAAGGATCATGTGGAATTATAACAGTCAGTGTTGAAGGATCATGTGGAATCATAACAGTCAGTGTTGAAGGATCATGTGAAATCATAACAGTCAGTGTTGAAGGATCATGTGAAATCATAACAGTCAGTGTTGAAGGATCATGTGAAATCATAACAGTCAGTATTGAAGGGATCATGTGGAATTATAACAGTCAGTGTTGAAGGATCATGTGGAATTATAACAGTCAGTGTTGAAGGATCATGTGGAATCATAACAGTCAGTGTTGAAGGATCATGTGGAATGATAACAGTCAGTGTTGAAGGGATCATGTGGAATCATAACAGTCAGTGTTGAAGGATCGTGTGGAAGTATAACAGTCAGTGTTGAAGGATCATGTGAGACAAGTTGTGACCCACCTGTTGATCTGATCTTCATTGTGTCGCACCGGCAAATCAGAGAACTCATGGGCACTCTGCACACAGTCATCTCTCCAAATCACCATACACAGTCATCACCACCCCCACCACACTGTCACCAACAAATATCACAGGAATACAGAATGGTTCATGGACAGAGTTCAGTAACATTAAAAAAAAAAAAAAAAAAAAAAAAAAAGAAGTTTTTATTCACTTCATGGAAAAGGAGGTAAAGGTTTTGGGGAGTGGTAGGGGCAGTGAGGGGGCTTGAGAGGAAGACAAATATAGTGAAACAGTGATGTGATTTAAATATGGGAGGCGGAGGGATTGTTCATTCATCTCTGAAACTGTGGAATCTAATTTTCTATCATGTCCTTTTTCTCCCCTAACTCTGGTGACCGTCTTTGTCTGTTGATGCCCACCCTGTCTTCCTTGCACACTGCTGGATGGAAACACAGTGGAACCTGTCTTTTCTCTCTCTCTCTCTCTGTCAGTGCTTATGGTCTGAATGTACCTATCTGATTCAAAGCCAACCTCCACTGGTGCAAGAACAAATCCAGGAGGGGGTCAGGGGGGGGGGGGGGATAATGCCAAAGATGCACTGGGAACCATAGCCTATCAAGCCTCTGCCAACTGTGAGGAGACTTATCCCTGCCAGAGAACGACGCCACAGCACAACACAGGCAGTGATCACAATGACCGACTTCCAGTGCCCCCACTGCTCCAGACTTTGCACCTCCACACTGGGGTCTTCAGAGCTACCTTCAAGTCTGTCAATGAAATGTAACACTGAGAACGTCTTCTTCAATGCTTTCTTTGAACGCAAAGGACAACTACCATTTGTCTGACTTCTGGTGTCATTCAATAAAGATTCAAGATTTAATTAACCTTTGACCCATTGGGGCATGGAGGATTTCAGAAAGCTGCACAATCAATAAACCAACTAGGATTATCGTAACGTTTGCATCAATTAAGGTAAAATGAGGGTTACCATTCCTTCTTCTGCATGAACATGGCTATCCTATGCAACACTGCAAGTTTTTTTATGAATTGATCAAGTCGAAGGAGAATCTGTTTGCTTGCAGAAAATAATTTACAAAATGAAAACACAGACTTCAGCATTACTCCATATCCTGTGGTGTTTGTTCCAAGAAACAAATGCACACTACATAGGCTGATCACAATTTCTAAGGTATACTGAATATGGGTGAGAAAATATACCAAGGTCCCATGTGAAATATGCACTTTGTGCATTAAATGAACCCAAGGCAACAAAACAGTTGTTCTTGGGGAAAATGGTATACATGTGTATGCTTCTATCTTGATGAGAAAACAACGCACAATACATGCTGACAGCCAGGAAGGAAATCAGAGAGGCTGCTGCACTGTACTGATGCCTTCTTCCCTGGGACTGAAGCCTGATTTTCACACACGGAAAGTACTGTGACAAGAAATTATATCAATTATTCTGCACTGAATAGAAAAGAGAAATTAAATCATTACACAACAAACACATCCACATGTATGCATATGCACAAACATGCAGTGCATGCTCACACACACACACACACACACACACACACACACACACACACACACAGCATCACCAACGCACCGACAGGACATCCAGGAGGTCAGGAATAGAGGTGTCAGCCTTCAGGCGGTCAAAGAACATGCGGACAGTGTGGTGGTTGATGTAGTAGTAGGAAGCAATGCGACCCAGCGTCAGTGGTCTGACGGTCACGTTGTCCTGCCAACACACACATGTCCCCCACATTACATCACTGCACTCTGCTACCTGATCTGTCATCTCCCAGGAAAATATACTTGTGGGTAATGTTACATGCATGCATCATATCCTCACGAAACAGGCCTCTACACACACACACACACACACACACACACACACACAAACAGAATCACAAACACACATACATAAACAAGCACAATGGACACACGCACACAGATACACACACACACACACACATACACACGCACACTCATATAGAGTTACAGACGCACACAGTCACATATATATATATATATACATAGTAGTAATAGCAGGCCTCCTTCGGTCATGGCTGACCATGAATAGAGTATATCTGACCTAATGTCTAAATGGGCTGTCTGCTTGGACCAAGCAGCATCACCTGTGACTGTAGAGACCGATGCGAGAGAGAGTCTCTGTTGCAGCAGTCACATGTGTAAGCTGATGCTGGTCTGTTGGCTGCCGTCCCTTTTCTGCAAGCTCGCTTTTCTGCTGCAGCAGCTGACAGTTTGTCCTCACCAATCCGTAGCTGATTCTTGAGAGTGCTTCTCCACCTGTTGCGGTCATCTGCAAGGCCCTCCCAGGACTCAGTGTTGATCTCAAGTGCCTTCATGTCACGTTTGCAAACGTCTTTGTATCTCAGCTGTGGGTGGCCAATGCTTCTCTGCCCCGTGGCAAGCTCTCCATAAAGGATGTCTTTTGGGATGCGACCATCTTCCATGCAGTGAACGTGGCCCAGCCAGCGCAGCCGACACTGTCTCAGCATGGTATATATGGTCAGGAGGCCAGCGCGAGTCAGGACTTCGGTGTTTGTCACTTGTCTTGCCAGGAGATGCAGAGTATGCGCCGTAGGCTTCTCAGGTGGAAGGTATTGAGCCTTTTCTCCTGACGAGCATGTGTGGTCCATGCCTCACTACAATGCAGCAAGGTGCTGAGGACGCAGGCGTTGTATACAGCCATCTTTCTCTTCGTGGTCAGCTTGGGATTTGTCCACACTCTTTGTGTGAGGCGGGCTAGCATTGTGGTTGCCTTCCCGATCCTCTTGTCGATCTCGGTGTCAAGGGAGAGGTTGTCGGTGATGGTGGACCCAAGGTAAGTGAATTGATGGATGGCTTCAAGCTCGTAGTCATCAATGGTGATGGCTGGTGGAGATGGCGTGTCTTGGCCTAGGACGTTTGTCTTCTTGAGACTGATGATCAGACTGAAATCTTTGCAGGCCTGGGAGAAGTGGTCCATTAGTGATCGCAAGTCCTGCTGAGTGTGGGTCACAACTGTAGCATCGTCAGCAAAGAGCATGTCTCTGATGAGGGCTTTGTGGATTTTTGTCCTTGCTCTGAGGCGGGCGAGATTGAAGAGCCTGCCATCTGATCTGGTCTGCAGGTAGATCCCTTCTTGCACTGTGCTGAACGCATGCCTCAGGAGAAGAGCAAAGAAGATTCCAAATAGGATGGGGGCGAGGACACAGCCTTGTTTGACACCGCTGCGTATGTCAAAGGGCTTGGAGAAGTTACCATTAAACTGCACCATCCCTTTCATGTTGGAGTGGAAGGACTCAATCAAGCTGTGCAGTTTAGGGGGGGCAGCCGATCTTTCGAAGAGCCCTGAAAAGGCCGTCTCTGCTGACTAGGTCAAAGGCCTTGATGAGGTCAATGAATGCGACATACAGGGGCATCCTCTGCTCTCTGCAGTTCTCCTGGATTTGACGAAGGGAGATCATATCTACCGTGGATCTGTCTGCTCGGAAACCAGTAATTCTGGATAAACACATTCGGCCAGTTTCTGCAGGAGAATTAGGAGGACCCAAGCGTAGACTTTGCCTACAATGCTGAGAAGCAAGATGCCTCTGTAGTTGTTGCAGTCGCTCCTTTCGCCCTTGTTTTTGTACAGGGTAATGATCTTGGCATCCCTCATGTCCTGCGGTACAGCTCCCTCATTCCAGCACTGACAGAGGACTGTGTGCAGAGGATGCAGAAGAGTAGTCTTGCAGTGTTTAATGAGGTCTGGGGGAATTCCATCACTGCCAGGTGCCTTGCCTGATGTCAGGCTGTTAATGGCCTTGCTGAGTTCGTCCTCAGTTGGTTCTGTGTCAAGTTCTTCCATGACCGGCATGCACTTGATGGCATCGAGGGCTGAGTTGGACACCATGCTTTCTGTGGAGTAGAGGTCGGAGTAGTGTTCCGCCCATCTCTCCATCTGCTGGCTAGGATCGTTGATTACTTCGCCAGTGGAGGATTTGAGGGGGGCAGTCTTGATCTGTGTTGGTCCCAGTGCCTTCTAAATGCCATCATACATCCCTTGGATGTTGCCTCTTTCAGCAGCATTCTGTATCTCTTCACTGAGCTCTGTCCAGTACTCATTTGCACATCGCCTGGCGTTAAACTGAACCTTACTCCTGGCGGCCCTGAGGATTTGCAGGTTCTTCTCACTGGGTGACCGTTTGTACTCGGTGAGTGCAGCACGCTTGGCCTCAATACTGGGAGTCATCTCTGATGATTTGGCCTCAAACCAGTCGTGGGACTTCGCGGTTTTCTTCCCAAAGGTGGCCATAGCAATGCGGTGCATGGTGTCTCGTAGCGTTTCCAATCTTTCTGTGGCAGAGTCTCTGGGCTGCAATGCATCGAATTCTCTCTCAAAGGCCACTGCGAACTGTTCTACAAGGTCTGGCTGAGACATCTTGCTGACGTCAATGCGAGAGGTCCTTTGTTTCTTTGAGCAGTGGAACTTCTTTGGTTGCAGTCTGATCTTGCAGCATACCAGGGAGTGGTCCGTGTCGCAGTCTGCGCTGTGGTAAGAGCGAGTGTGGAGAAGGTTTTTGATGGCAGCTCGTCTTACTAGGATCAGATCCAGCTGGTGCCAATGTTTTGAGCGCGGGTGCCTCCAGAAGACTTTGTGTTGGGGCTTCGTCTTGAAGAAGGAGTTGGCGATGCACAGTTCATGGCAGGTACAAAACTCAAGTAGTCACTGTCCGTTCTCATTCATTTTCCCCACTCCAAAGGTACCGAGACAGGAGAGCCACGAATCGTTGTCTGCACCCACTCTGGCACTGAAATCGCCCAGGAGAACAAGTTGTTCTGTCCTGGGGATGTTCCTTATGGCTGATGCGAGATTTTCGTAGAACTCATCCTTGGCGTCTGGAGAGGCGGACAGAGTTGGAGCATATGCGCTGACGAGAGTGACATAGCCTTCGGAGGTGTTGAGGCGGAGCGTCAGGAGTCGTTCTGAACCACCGCTGCCTGGTTCGATCATGTTCAGCAGGCTGTTCCTGACTGCAAAGCCTACTCCGTAGTCTCTTGGGGCATCAGAGCTCTTTTCAGAAGGTGTAGTCCCTCTCCTGTCCATTGGGACGCCAGGGTCCCTCCCACCGTCAAAAGCATCCCCTTGCGTCGGCTCAACGCCAATTGAGCGCTAACTTATAACCGGTAACTGTTGCTTCACGTGTTGTTCCGACGCTAGTGCTAGTAGCGAAGCTGGAGTGTCCTCTCCAGGTTGTAGGTGCAAGGTGTTTGTGGATGGATGGACGGATATAAGCCTGGGCAATGTAATATGGAAGACAGGCTGTTGCCCATGCAGCTTGTCCCCCCTCTCCACCTCGCTGACAGATCCAAAGGAACACCAAAGCTGTTATGTTTTGGTGCCAACGCGACCGCAGGAGCTGCCGGAAAGGGACAAAGTTTGCCGTCCAACCGCCTTTGGGGCCCCGCACCGGATTTTCTGTCAGGGTTTACTCCCTTAGCTAGGTGGCCGCAGGTTGCTCTCCAGAGCTGGCGCCCTTTGATGGGTCATTTATTTCCACCAGGGTGTCTAGCCACCCTCCTCACCATCCTCCTGAGAGGACTGGTGGAGGTGCTGGTTTAGTCGCCAGTAATTTGACCCTGTGACAGGCAGTACTGGAATCCAGGTTACCAGTAGCAGATATATTTATCTGACCTGACACAGTATATACATACATACATATTTACATACATACACATATATGCACAGACACCCCCCACACCAACGCCCCCCCACACACACCTCATCAATTTCCAGACAGGAGGAGCACTCCAGTTCCACCAGTGCCTTCTCCACCAGAGAGGACAGATAGCGGTTGACACGGTCATAGTCTGTGCTGTCCAGGTTATAGAAACTGTAACACACACCACACACACCCTGTCAAAACACTGAAAACTGTCCTGGCAAGGCAGCTATCAAAACACTCAAAAATGTGCACAGCTCGCACCAACACACACCCTGATGACATCACACCTCACCAACACACACCCTGATGACATCACACCTCACCAACACACACCCTGACGACATCACACCTCACCAACACACACCCTGATGACATCACACCTCACCAACACACCAACACACACCCTGATGACATCACAACTCACCAACACACACCCTGACGACATCACACCTCACCAACACACACCCTGATGACATCACACCTCACCAACACACACCCTGATGACATCACACCAACATACACCTTGATAACATCACACCCATACACACCCTGAGAACACCACACTAACACACCCAGATGACATCACACTAACACACACCTTGATGACATCACACCAACACACACCCTGATGACATCACACCAACACACACACCCTGATGATATCTCACACACACACACACACACACACACACACACACACACCCTGATGACATCACACCAACACACACACACACACAAACCATGACATCACACCAACACACACACACAAACCATGATATCACACCAACACACATCCTGATGTTTATCCAGTAACTCAGCAGCAGCAGTGCAGTGTCCTGTGGTGTGCACCTGCCCTCACGGCAACAGGACAGACCGTGATCACTCTCTGTGGACCATTTCTGCCGACTGTGGTGGCGCGAGCCCGGATTTGGGGGCGAGCATGTGTGGGGCAATCAGGATGCGCAGCGTGGGGGTATAACGCCATGGAAATGGCTCACATAACGGCACAGAAAATGGTATGCAGTACAGAGCAACCAAACCAACCAACCTAAAAGTTGACAACCAAATAAAAATAGACGAATTTCATAAACCTGATTTTTTAAAAAATCAGATTCTCAAACAGATCTTCAATGAACTTTGCGCTTCTCGCAAGAACAATAAGCGACTTTGCGGGGTGTAGGGATGGTGGAGTTGGGGGGGGGGGGGGTCTTGCTAAAAACGGAAGGGGAATGGGGGTGGGGTTTACACTACTATTTAGTACAGCCATAAAAAAAAAAAAACCGGCAACTTTTATCGCTAAAATCAGGACAATGCATCGACTTACAGCTTTTCAGCAGACGCTGGGCAAAAACCAGCCACTTGAGGGACTGATGGCGAGAAGGAAGTGAGAAACGCTCATCACCACTCTTATCTCTCAGGAAACACGCCCTGCTCGCCCTCTGTGACGTCACAGCCTGGGGCCCGGACAAGGACACTCAGCGCGGGCAGCTCCGCAGTGATTCAATGAACAAAAAACTGTGACTGTTGTGTATGTATGGGTGGGGTGGTGAGGGGTGTCGGGTCTTGCTCGCGTGGGTGGTGGATGAGCGTGTTCAAGTTGTTAACTAATCTGAGAGAGTTCGTGGGGTGGGATGGGGTCGGGGAGGGGGGTGGCTGTTGAGACAGGGAGAGACAGAGAGAGACATAAACAGACAGTGACAAAGTCAGAAGAGAGAGAGACAGTCATAGATATACAGAGAGAGACAGAGACAGAGGCAGACATAAAGACAGACAGAGCAGAGCAGAGAAACAGAGAGAAAAGACAAACTCGTGGAGGCAGATTAAATCAACACTGAGATGCAGACAGAACAACCACGGCAGACGAACAGAGAAATAAGCAGGAAAACAGAAAATAATAAACCCATTAGTCAGAAAATGCCACTTTAGAACACAAACAGTGAGTTTCAGAAAGTCACTATGGTCATGTCAACTTACCCCATTGGGGGCTGGGGTGGGTGGAGGCAGAGAGAGAGAGAGAGAGAGAGAGAAAGAGACAGGCAGACAGACAGAGGCAAACAGACTGACAAAAAGAAACAGCGAAGCAGACAGACAAGGATCGGTGTGTTCACAGCATTCACACTGCATACTTTACACCATAACACAAAAGCCAACAAACTGCGTGGAAGTCTCCACCCACTCCACCACCCAACCTCTGCTCCCACCCACCCTCACATACACACACACCGCCCCCTCTTCCACTTGCTAATCATCAAAACCAAACGAGGACACACACCACCTCACACGTTGTTATGCACACACACCGCCGTGCATATACTGCATATACAACGATAGTTATCATCAGTTGTGATGTGATGTGGTATGTGATGTGGTGTGTGTGTGTGTGTGTGTGTGTGTGTGTGTGTGTGTGTAAACTGTCTACATTGTTGTTGTTATCATTATTTCTCTTTGTCATTTCGTATCTGATACTCAGTTTGATTTTCTCAATGACTTGATCTCTCTTAATTGTTCCCTCTTGCCTCTGTTTCAAATCATATGTGTATGTTTGTGTGCCGGATGTTTCAGTGAATGCGTTTTAGTCCCATTGTAAAGCGCACAGAGCTTCAAGAATATTGTGCGCAAAAGCAAGATGCCTACATAAATAAATGAATAAATAATTCTTTTTAAACAGTTCCCCAGACGGGGCCTCCAAGCTGTTCCACATCCGTGATTTTCAGGGAAGAGGCCGTGACAATGGCCACTGCACATCTCTTGTTGCTAATTGTGGCGCCTCGTTAAGTGTCGGTATAGGTCGTTTGACCCAGCGTCACCTCGCTGAGGACTGTCAGCCCGGGCCCTCCACACAACAACATCACTCGTGACTATCTTTCTCTCTCTCTCTCTTCACTGCCATGACAACAACTGGCGTGGCATTACTTGCCACGTGTATGAGACACGAGGCCCTTAACGACTTTGTGTTTGGCGTTTTAATCATTTCACACACACACACACACGCACACACACACACAAAAGGAATCGACATAGTCTGCTTGCCCTACCATTATTTTGCATCAAGATGTCGGGCTTTATCAGTGTTGTATGAAGACAGTTGGCTTTATTACTGATGTTTTGTCAGAAACAGTAGTCAGTGTACATTAGAGACAGTTTGCCTTGTTTACAATTGTGTTCAACACCCCCAGTTAGTCATTTGCACGGTAAATATTGAACAGCTGGACCCTCGAATACAATGTGCTGAATAGGTGGCTCATCACTACTGTGATAGCTGACCCTATTTTGTATAACAGTCTCTCTTTAAAACATGCACATCAACAAAATCACCATATAATACCACCACGCTCTTCATTAAAATCTGTTAAACGACACAGTCACTTCGTGTGAGCAAAAAACAGCGCCAATCCAGCATCGCCAATCAACATCCTTGCAGTGTCGAGTGGCCACCAAACCAACTGTACCAACGTCGTCTGCACCACTTCCGGTCGGCGATCTCTGACCCAGATGGCATTTCTCATTTCTGATGTGGGCTGGATGTGTGCGTGTCTCTCCAAACGAACGAGCTTTTCCATGCTTCGTGTGATGCCGTGTTCTTTCTACGTGCTGTGATCTTCCGATCTTCCTTGGGTCTTTTTTTTTTTGTCCCCCCACCTCCACACCCCACCCCAAGTCTTACACAGCGCTACCAACAGGGGTGTCTAGTAGCTCCACAGACCCTGACATGCTTGTCGCCGGTCTGCTCAGTAAGAATCAGAGACGTCATATTATGCAGACCGCCTCCCGAGCAAGCAAGCTGTGTAGATTCCGTGTGTGTGTGATAGCTGTGTTGTGGTCATCCTGATGGACTTGTCACAGACACGGAGGTAAGCGGCAGTGTACGGACAGGTCTTCCCCAGACACCAAAACAGTGTATCAGACATCAGTATGGTTCTGGTGCTGCAGCTGGTGTGCTGACCTCTTGTTGAACACGTGTGACTGGCTGACCTGTCCGATCACCTTCTCGGTACTGCTCAAATACCCCCCACCCCCACCCCCCCACCTCACAATCCCTCTTTGAAGCCGTTTTCTGGCTGTTTTTTGTGCTTGTATCTCTTTCACTTACGAGCAGATTTCCCAAGCAGCTGGGGATTTGTTGTTGCCCGTGTCTCTGGTAATCTGGCTGTCCCCTGTCACTGAGGTCTGTTGGTGCCCGTATACTTTGTAGTGAAAACAATCCGTGAACAGCGAAACGGAGAATTTCAGGAACATTAGCTAACACCTTGAGAACAGGAAGAAGGACACAGCCTGACGTGGTCAATTTGGCAGAAACCTTTCAGCGAGTACTTGTCTGGTAATGTTTCACTTTCCTGTGGCTTACTGTGAAGGGAATTCGTGTGGTCACCTATGACTGGCCCCGCAATGTGACTGCTGTGTGGGCACTGTCTGGAGTCGTATGGCTCCACCCAGCTACATTTTGTGGTAAAAAACAAAAGCAACAAAACTACCACAACAACAAACAAACAACAACAACAACAACAAACAAACAACAAATTACAGAACATACGTCTTTCGAATACAGACAACTCACAGTGTGTCGTGAAATATCATTCTAGAGTGTGTGCCATGTCATGGAATACTGCTGGAAAGCGATGGTGAACTGCTGTGTTGTTTCGTGGTTTGGGGAGTTCTCTGTTATTACACACTCTTCCTCTGTGGTTTGCTAAAGACGTCAGCTATTTGATACCGCAGTGAAGTCCAAAAAGGGAACATATGATATATGTATCAACATAAAGAAGTGAAAACTGGACATTATAAAGCATAGTAATGAAACTCTGTGTGTGCGCACATTGGACAAAATATCATCTGTGGACAATCAACTATCAAAACTTTCAGCTACCTACATTCATCCATCCACCTGACAACGTCACTAAGATACCAACAGAAGTGAAGGGAGCGGGGCTGGGAGGTGGCGTTACCCAGACTACAGAAATGTCCTTGTGGCCAGA
This sequence comes from Babylonia areolata, assembly GCF_041734735.1. Lineage (NCBI taxonomy): Eukaryota > Metazoa > Mollusca > Gastropoda > Neogastropoda > Buccinidae > Babylonia > Babylonia areolata. Next base: position 37,886,291 of record NC_134881.1, on the reverse strand, counting down.
CCAGAGTGACTGACACACAACAATACCTGTTTTCCAGCCAGTAATAAAACACACCCAAACCTGGCCTGAAATTGCAGAGAGTGCATGTTATGCTGGGAGCCTCATAGAGTTAAGTTTCCTGATCTGTTATGGTGTGGTGTTGTTCAAACCTCAATCTATCTGTATCAATATCGTTGACAAACCGACTTCCATCCCTCGTTTAAAAGAAGAAGAAAAAAAAGAACGAAAAAGGGGATGCAATCCTACAATTCAACGATGACCTCTAATACAAAGTACACACACAGTTTGAATTCAGACAACAGAAAGTGATCGGATTCAGAGCTATAGAAGATGAGGAGGGACTCCCAACCCACCCATACAACCCACGGCATCACGTGACCGTCCCACACAAGGCGACAGGCAGGGGAGGCGTCAGTCTGCAGTGGTATCAGACCAACAATCACCGCCACCAGGACGTGAAGTGCCGTCACGCCACTCTCTCCATCCCGCCCCACACCCAGCTGATCCGGAACAGACCAGTCTGCCTTCAGCCAGTCAGCACAGAGCGCCGTTGGCTGGTGATCACGGTCACCGCACTGGCCGGCTTCACGTGGACTGGCAAGGACACAGCGTCAACTGCCCTCTGATGACAGGTGGCTACTTTCAAATGCCTCCCCAACACTGACCAATCCTGGGACACTACTGCCCCAAGTGACCGCCACTTGCCAACGCAGCCCACAGGGAAACTTTCAACAGGATATGAGCTCACGGCCTCTGTTGGATGATGCCCACACGCCCAGGAAGCTTTTTTTCTCTTCCTTGTTTCCAGAAAAAGACACACACAAAAACACTATCTTCAGTGTTCCAGTACTAGGAAAAAAACACCAGATGTTCGTCTGCTAAATCTCAGAACGACTTCTTAAAATTAGTTTATAAAAACATGCTCTGAACGAGGAAGGTTCCATTTTTTTCCAACCACAGCAAGACACGCCAAGGAGAAGACCGTTCACACCTTCCCACTGTGAACACTCCCAACAAAGAAACCCTTCATTCAATACCATCATTCAAAACGTTTCTGCAACTGAGATTTAAAACAGTTTCTCCGCATACAAACACCTTCAACTTGAACTCCCAGTCTGAGAACAGGACTAAGCAGTGCTGGTATTCAGTGTGAGGACCGGACTGACCAGTGCTGGTTTTCAGTGTGACAGGACTGAGCAGTGCTGGTTTTCAGTGTGAGGACAGGACTGACCAGTGCTGGTTTTCAGTGTGACAGGACTGAGCAGTGCTGGTTTTCAGTGTGAGAACAGGACTGACCAGTGCTGGTTTTCAGTGTGACAGGACTGACCAGTGCTGGTTTCCAGTGTGACAGGACTGAGCAGTGCTGGTTTTCAGTGTGAGACAGGACTGAGCAGTGCTGGTTTTCAGTGTGACAGGACTGAGCAGTGCTGGTTTTCAGTGTGACAGGACTGAGCAGTGCTGGTTTTCAGTGTGACAGGACTGAGCAGTGCTGGTTTTCAGTGTGAGGACAGGACTGACCAGTGCTGGTTTTCAGTGTGACAGGACTGACCAGTGCTGGTTTTCAGTGTGACAGGACTGAGCAGTGCTGGTTTTCAGTGTGAGGACAGGACTGACCAGTGCTGGTTTTCAGTGTGACAGGACTGACCAGTGCTGGTTGTAAGTGTGAGGACAGGACTGAGCAGTGCTGGTTTTCAGTGTGAGGACAGGACTGAGCAGTGCTGGTTTTCAGTGTGACAGGACTGACCAGTGCTGGTTGTAAGTGTGAGGACAGGACTGAGCAGTGCTGGTTTTCAGTGTGAGGACAGGACTGAGCAGTGCTGGTTTTCAGTGTGAGGACAGGACTGAGCAGTGCTGGTTTTAAGTGTGAGGACAGGACTGACCAGTGCTGGTTTTCAGTGTGACAGGACTGACCAGTGCTGTCCTTCAGTGTGAGGACAGGATTCATCAGTGCTGATTTTCAGTGTGTGCCGCCAACAGCAGACGGTGGAGACGTGAACACGTGGCAGATCGACATGCCCAGGAACAGAGAGAGAAAGATGAGAAGTGTGCTCAAAATGTTTGGACTTCTCCCGTATGTGTGGGCCTTGGCCCTCGCCATCAATCGAGGTCAGTGCTTTTACAGTATACAACGTGTCTCTCTGTGTGTGTGTGTGTGTGTGTGTGTGTGTGTGTGTGTGTGTGTGTGTGTGTTTGGGGGTTTGGATGGAACTACATAAAAACGTTTTACAAACTCTCTCTGTCTCTGGCTTTGTGTGTGTGTGTGTGTGTGTGTGTGTGTGTGTGTGTGTGTGTGTGTGTTTTGGGGTTTGGATGGAATTACATAAAAACGTTTTACAAACTCTATCTGTCTCTGGCTCTTTGTGTGTGTGTGTGTGTGTGTGTGTGTGTGTGTGTGTGTGTGTGTGTGTGTGTGTGTGTGTGTGCATGGGTGCGCGCGTGCGTATGTAAGTACATATGCGTATGTGTGTGTTCATGTATGTGTGCGCTGTGTTTTTGTGTGTGACGGTCATCGCGTTTGCATTTGTGAATGCTGTAATCGTTATCATCACCACCATGCTATAATCGTCACCACCACCACCGCCACCGCCACCGCCACCACCACCACCATCATCATCATCATCATCATCAACAACAACAACAACAACAACAACAACAACAACAACAACAACAACAACAACCATCATCATCATCATCAACAACAACAACAACAACAACAACAACAACAACAACAACAACAACCATCATCATCAACAACAACAACAACAACAACAAGATACCCGATATGAAATGATACGAACGCTGTATGAAGCACGGAGCTGTCTATTCACAAACAGATCCAACACAACCATCCCAACTCCCCTTTCGCTTCTACCACGCCTGCGCCAACACCGACACCACCACCACCACCACCACCAGCCCTGCCCCCACCCCCAGTCCTTTCCCCGACAACACCACCTCCCCGATCCTGCTGTTCTACGACGGCGGGACAGTAGGGTCCAGCCCGTGCCGGTGCCGCATCCTCAGCCCTGTCAGCCTGACCTGGATGAAGACTCGGGCCTCCACCAACCTCACCACCACCACCCACCTCAACCAGACCCTCCCTCTGCGCCACAAGTGTGGGGGGGCACAAGGCGAAGCTGACACCGCGTGTCGCTGGAACGCTTCCTCCCAACACCCCCTCGCCCTCACCATCACACCGGAGCTGCAGGGGGAGAAGGAGGGAAAGTGGAAGAATGAAGACTACGTCTTTCTTCTTCTTCAGGGTATGTGGTTGTTAAAGTGCCATTTTCTTTATGTCGGTGACCCCCCCCCCCCTCCTCTCTCTCTCTCTCTCTCATTTGTCTGCTTCCATGCTCGCTTTTACTTTCTCTAAATGTCTCTTAACCCCCCCCCCCCCACCCGCGTCCTCCCACCCCTCACCTCCCATATCCCTTTCCAACACAGCTTTCTATTTGTTGAGCATGAGCTACATCTCTATTCTGAACAGTTGGAATGCTTTCCATAGCTGCATATTTTGGCTATTTGGCTGTGTGTGTGTGTGTGTCCGCGCGCGCGTGTGTGTGTCCGCGCGCGTGTGTGTGCCTGTGCGCTGTCTGTGTGTGTGCCTGTCTGTCTGTGTCTCTGGGCTTTATCAAATTACAGGTGGTGAATGCGAATGCGTGAATATGAAAGTTTCATTGACAGTCATCAATACCGACAAAAACATTCCCAACAAATGTTGCTTTGGGCGTTGAAAAAGACCTGTAACGACAGCTGGGACAGGGGAGGAAACCACTGACAGCTCGTTCTTTCCAAGATGTCATTGCCGGCGTCGTCATCTCTTTTCTAGATACGTCATCTCTTTTCTGAGCTAGAAATAAACTTCTGCAAAAGCGATGGGTATTGACTCAGCTCTGACTGAAAAAACAAACAAACAAAATAAACAAAACAAAACAAAACAAAACAAAAAAACAAACAAACGTGTCTTTTCTTGACTCTTAACATACACTAAAACAGACCCCGAATGAAAGAGAACAAGCTTAATTATTAACCCACTGAACCCGTCACCCGCGCATAAGGGTCGAACTTTTCTTCTTCTTCTTCTTCTTTTTTAAACGGTTTCCACGTTCCTGCATATGCACAAAACGTAAGCAAAGGATCCAACCTCTACGGTATTTCCGGCTATGCCCGCACTTGTCAACTTGCAGGAAAAACCGTTCGGTTTCAGTATAGTTTCTGCGTTTTTCCCCCATCAGCATGACAGGGAAGCCTGTCGAGGCTGTAAACTCCATGGAGTGGAACAGGTTAAGTGACAAGATTTTTTTTTTTTTAAACACCAAAAAGGGAAACCCAAACTGCCATGTGCGGCTCGACACTTCAATCAGCAGGTCGCAGTGCTGTCAGCACTTCAGTGAAGTGAGCAAAGCACCCACTGCACTCTCCTGGGGCCTTCGTTGTGGACAGCGCCCCTCGCTACAGGTCACTACACCCAAGGTGACCGGCATCCCCTCACAGACCTACACGTGCAAGGTTCTTTCTAGGACAGCAAGCCAGCCGGACAAAGTAACTGCTGTACCAACCACCCCCCCACCCCCCAGCCCCACAATAAAAGAATTAAGCAACAACAACAACAACAACAACAACAACAAAAGAAATTACATTTAAAAATGACAGTTATAATAACAGAACAATAACAATGAAATAAACAAGTGAAAACACAAGAAAAACAAAACAAAACAAACAAACAGAAAAACCCCATAAACGGTGTGTGTAATGATCAGAAGCCTCATTGGGGTGCTAAGAAAAAAGGGTCCTACAATGTCAGAAGGAGAAGGAGAAACTCATCCATAAGACAACAACCAACTGCTATAAGTTCAGCCAGCATTAACAAAAGATCGGGCTTTTGTTGTTGTTGTTGTTTTGGGGGGGATCCCTCATAAATTTATCACGTTGTCTTGCGTGTCTGCAAACAGATCAATCTTCAGTTTCTTGGTGTCGTCTGCTCTTTTTCCAGCCCTAACCCCCACCCATCAGCCCATTTTGTGCTTTTGGAAAAACTTGCGGCAGACAAGAACTGTGGCGAAAAAAAAAGCTCAGTAAACATCAGTCAACAAACATTATTTGACAACACCAGCGCGCGCGCGCACACACACACACACACACACACACACACACACACACACACACACACACACACACACACACACTGGTTAGTAAAGACAGAGCCAACACGCTCCACGCCAGCAAACGCAGCGACAAAGCGGGAGTACGTATGACGTCATCGGAAGTGGCTGCCAGCCCTTAACCTCTACACCTTTCTATGGTGACGGTGACATGGCACATCATCGCACTTTGTTTCATGACATTCTTAAAAATAGCAACATTATCAACTTGTGGGAATCAGGATGACAATTAGAGTCCCAACAGTGGAGGGCGGTGGGGAAAGAAGGGAGGGTGTGTGTGGGTGTGTGTGATAGTGTGTGTGTGTGTGTGTGTGTGTGTGATAGAGAGAGGAGAAAGAGAACGACTGAAAGAAACAGGCAGACAGACAGATAAATGGATTGGTTGAAAGAGAGAGGCTGAGAGAGAGACAGAGTGAGAGAGAGGTTGAAAGAGAGAAATAGAGACATACAGTGATAGGCAGAAGGAGACAGACACAGACAGACAGAGAGATAGAGAGGTTGAAAGAGAGGGGTTGAGACACACACACACACACACACACACAGAGAGAGAGAGAGAGAGAGAGAGAGAGAGAGAGAGAGAGGCTGACAGAGTAAGAGAGAGAGAGAAGGAGAGGGGGGCGGGGGGAGAAAGAGGGTGTGTGTGTGTGTGTGTGTGTGTGTGTGTGTGTGTGTGTGTGTAATATCTATCTATATCTATGTGTATATTTATATATATATACGGATAAACATGACATATCCACAGATAGATAGACAGATATAAGAAATAATATAATGCCGTCATCTTTAATGAGTTTCGACAGTTCGACAGACAGACAGACGTAGTGACAAACAGTAACAGACTGACAGGCAGACAGTAACAGAGTGACAGTTACAGAGTGACAAACAGTCACTGATAGAGTTACAGACAGTGCCAAACAGACAGTGACAGACAGTGACAGACAGTAACAGATAGAGTTACAGTGACAGACAATAACAGATTGAGTTACAGTGACAAACAGACAGTAACAGATAGGGTTACAGTGACAAACAGACAGTAACAGATAGAGTTACAGTGACAAACAGACAGTAACAGATAGGGTTACAGTGACAAACAGACAGTAACAGATAGGGTTACAGTGACAGACAGTAACAGATTGAGTTACAGTGACAAACAGACAGTAACAGATAGGGTAACAGACAGTGACAGAGTTACGGATAGTGACAGACAGTAACTGACAGAGTTACAGACAGTGACAGACAGAGCTACAGACAGTGACAGACAGTAACAGAGTTACAGACAGTGATAGAGTAACACAGTAACAGAGACAGACAGTAACAGGGTTACAGACAGTGACAAAGTAACAGAGTTAGACAGTAACAGAGTAACAGGGTTACAGACAATGACAAACAGAGTTACAGACAGTGACAGGGTAACAGACAATGATGCCGGCGATGGTGTATGCACAGGAACTGATGGAGCTGTGGAGGTCCAGTGTGAAGAAACACCTGATGTCACTGCACCGCCCCCCTCCCGCAGCACCACAGGTGGGCTGTGTGTGTGTGTGTGTGTGTGTGTGTGTGTGTGTGTGTGTCTGTATGTGAGTGTGAGTGTGTGTGTGAGTGTGTGTGTGTGTGTGTGTGTGTGTGTGTGTGTGTGTGTGTGTGTGTGTGTGTGTGTGCCTCCGTGTGTGTGTGTTTGTGTGTGCGTGTTTGTGTGTCTCTGTGTGTTGAGTGTGTGTGTGTGTGTGTGTGTGTGTGTGTGTGTGTGTGTGTGTGTGTGTGTGTGTGTGTGTGCCTCTGTGTGTGCTTCTGTGTGTGTGTGTGTGTGTGTGTGTGTGTGCACTGGTCTGTGCTTCTTTCCCTGTTTGAGGCAAAGTACGAGATGCAAGGCATGGACAGATGAAGGGAGATAGATAGATAGGCAAGGAGGGAAAGAGGGGCGATTCGTGTCCAGTATGATGCAGAGAGGGATATCAGAAGGGAAAAGATTACATTCTCCCCTTGTGCACGGATGCACTAGCTACTACTACATTCTGTTAAAACTGCTGTTTGCTCTTCCCAGCACGGCTGCTGTCAGTAATACCATTGCCAATTAGTTCCGCTGCATGTACTGCTACAGATACCACTACTACGGGCGCAACAGCCGAGTGGTTAAAGCGTTGGACTTTCAACCTGAGGGTACCGGGTTCGAACCTCGGTGATGGCGTCTGGTGGGTAAAGGGTGGAGATTTTTTTCCGATCTCCCAGGTCAACATATGTGCAGACCTGCTAGTGCCTGAACCCCTTTCGTTGTGTATACGTACACAGAAGATCAAATACGCACGTTAAAGATCCTGTAATCCATGTCAGCGTTCGGTGGGTTATGGAAACAAGAACATACCCAGCATGCAAACCCCCGAAAACGGAGAATGGCTGTCTACATGGCGGGGTAAATAAACATAAACGGTCATACACGTAAAATGTTACATGTCTGTCTGAGTGTGTATGTGTGTGTGTGTGCCTGAAATCTAAATGAATTACACAGGAAACGAATGATGAGTGCCCAATGGCAGCCGTCAGTCGGCTCTACCCAGGTAGGCAGCCTGTTGTGCAAATGACCCCGTGTTTGTAAAGCGCTTACAGCGTGGTCTCCGACCGAGGATAGGCGATATATAAGTATCCATATCAATCAACCAATCAATACTATCAACACTAACACTTCTGCTGCTATAGTTTGTTATTCCTGCATTTTATAGTACTACAGCTACTGATACTGATACTACTACTACCACTACTACTACTGCTGCTGCTGCTGCCACTGCCACCGCTCTTACTGCAAACACCACTTTTACAACTCTTACTGCTGATGTTGTTGCTTCTGCAACAATCACTCTTGCAACTTTTGCTTCCAATAGCTAGTGCTGCAAGTGTGGCGTTCTCCTTATTATTATTATTATAATACAGGTGTTGCTGATGACCGCTGTTGTTTCCACCCCTACCCCCACCACCCACCTTTCAGGATCGAACATCACCGCCGCCAACACAAACGACACGACCCCAGCCGAGCCAGCTCCCACCTCAGACGTCAGCGAAAACGGCACCACAGCCCTCACTACCTCCCACTCTCGAGGCGGCGCCCATATGGACAGCACCCAGCCCCCCATTGACTCAGAAAACACCGGGGCTGCTTGTCATGGCAGGGACATTACCGAGGCCAAACATGACGACGGCGCAGGGGTGCTGAAAGGTAGGGCTCCTCTGTGTGTGTGTGTGTGTGTGTGTGTGCGCGCGCGCGCGCGCGCGCGCGTGCGCACGTGTACAAGCGTGTATTTGTATGTGTGTGTGAGAGTGCTGTGTGTGTGCATAAGAGAGAGAGAGAGAAAGAGAGAGAGAAAGAGAGATGCACGTGCAGCTTGTATCGAGATGGCAGTTGGCTAAAGGGGGTGTGGGTAACGAATTCAACCAAATCACTCCAACCACACACACACACACACACACACACACACTGGCCAACATCACCTCCACACACGCTAACTCACCCCCACATACTCCATCTACCCCCCACCCCCTCCTCACACACAGAGAGCTAACAGTGACTGTTCATACTGTCACAGACAGCACAGAGTACCTGGTCCTTGGTGTGGCCGTGGCACTGATGATCATCGCTGTCATCATCATCATCGTCGCTGTCGTTAAGCTTCGAAAGAGGTGAGGGTACTGTGTGTCCGTGTCTGCCCCGTGGTGAACTCCCTCGATTAACTCCCTTGACTAACTGGACTTTGTACAGTCACTTGTCCATTCCTTTGCTGTCGTTTTACCTTTTTTTTTTTTTCTCTTTTTTTTTCTTAAGCAGAAGGAAGCGGGGTGGATTGGAGGGAGGGAGGAAGAGAGAGAGAGTGGGGGTTGACAGGCAGGTACAGAGAGACAGACATATAAAGAGGAACTGAGAAACTGACAGAGAGAAAGAGACAAGACAGACAAGTCCAAAGTAAATATCATTCACAATGAAGAGACGTTTCTGTCAAGAAATACAGACAGACAGAACGGGGATGATCTGATAACGATTCTTCATTTTACACAGAGACAGACAGACAGAGAGGGAAGGCGTTGGAAGACGAAAGGGACAGACAGCTCAATCACATACTGACAGGCAGAGAAAAGGACGGGGGAGGGGGAGGGCGACAAGAGTGACTAAAAGAGAAACCTGACAACACAGACCCAGAGAAAGGAGACACGGAGATGGACAGCAGGCCACAGTGGTCAGGACGCAGCCAGCACGGCAGACTTACAGAGGTCAGCACGTGGTGCACACATCACTCTCAGTGTCCTCTGTCCTCAGGTCCAAAACCGTGGACGTGGAAAAGACCGCGGCCAGAAAGCCCCCCAAACAGAAAGTGGGCACCACCACCACCACCACGAGCGGCAGAGGCTCCCAGGTCAACGACAACCACAACTACGAGGAGGTGTCTGACGACGGGTTGGGCGATGGTGTGAGGGTCGGTGTGGGGGCGGGGGCGGGGGCGGGGGTGAGGGGCGACAGGAAGGTGTCCAACGTCAGCATGCCCACCGGCGACAACTACACCCGCATCAAGGCCGGCTCCGCCGCCGGCGGCGCCCACCCCCAACGCAACACCACCCCCGCCCTCCACCACCCCTCCTCTCCCTCCACTTCCACCCCCGCTGACACGGACGACTACAGCCGCCTGCAGCTGGGGAAACCCGCCGCACCTGTCCAAGGTCAAGGTCAGGGCGTCAAGGACCTTCCGTCCCCTGCCACCAAGTCTTTCTTCGTGTCCGAGGACGACGAGTACATGGACGTCAACAACGACGACGACGACGACAGCGGTGGTGGTGGTGATGATGATGCAGACGATGGCGACGCCGGCAATGACATCTACGAGGCAGTGGACGCGGACCCGGAGAGAACCCCGCTGTGTCCCCGGAGGGCGGAGGGCCGCGAGGAGGTGTACACCGACTGTATCAGCGGGGACGACCGCAAGATGCACGTGGTGGGGGCGGCCAGCAAAGGCGGCAAGGGCAGCAACCTCCCCCTCTCCAACCACACTCCGCTCGCCCCACACCACCCGCACAGCCGCCCCACCCTGCCCACCTCCCCGCCCCCCCTCGCCTCCAAAGGCCTGCACCGCAACAACAGCCGCAGCGTGGACAGCCTGGTGCGGGACAGGTTCCACGCCGCCCAGCAGCAGAAGAAGCAGCAGCAGCGGCGGCAGAAGCAGAAGCAGCATCACCACAGCCAGTCCCTGGACCTCAACCTGTGCCAGCAGAGGGACCTCTTCCTGCAGCAGTTCCGTCGCCAGGGCGACGGGGCGGAGAGCGCCCCCACCACCCTCCAGCCCCCGGAGGGGGACTACTCTAACGTGGTGATGAAGGCCTCCCCCACCTCTCACACCAATCCTGCTCCTCCTCGGAAACCCCCTCCAACTTCACCCCCCCAGGCGGAACATCCCCCAAACGCCCAGCCTCAGGTGATGATGCGTCGCAAGGCAGGGGGCTCCTCCAGGAAGAAGGGGGTTGGGGGATGCGGGGAGGGGGGCAGGCTGACGATGGCGGACCTGGATGCCGTCCGGCAGTCCATGGAGATCAGGGACGACGAGCTCATCATGATCGACAACATAGTTTACGGCACTCTGCCTAGGGACCTTTCTCTGCCCACCACAGAACTCTGAATACCCCCACCCCCACCTCTGTGCCCACCACAGAACTCTGAATACCCCCCCCCCCACCTCTGTGCCCACCACAGAACTCTGAATACCCCCACCCCCACCTCTGTGCCCACCACAGAACTCTGAATACCCCCACCCCCACCTCTGTGCCCACCACAGAACTCTGAATACCCCACCCCCACCTCTGTGCCCACCACAGATTTCTGAATACCCCACCCCCACCTCTGTGCCCACCACAGAACTCTGAAGACCCACCCCCCACCTCTGTGCCCACCACAGAACTCTGAATACCCCCACCCCCACCTCTGTGCCCACCACAGAACTCTGAATACCCCTCCCCCCCCCGCCCCCCACACCTCTGTGCCCACCACAGAACTCTGAATACCCCCCCCCCCCTCTCTCTCTCTGTCAACCATGCAACTGAATACCCCCAACCCCAACCCCCACCCCCACTGTCTGTCCACCAAAGACCTCTGAATAACCCACCTCTCTCTCTCTCCTCAACATAGAACTTTGAATACGCCCCCCACTCCCCACCCCCCCTCTCTCTCTCCTCATCACAGAACTCTGAATACCCCTTCCCCTCTCTCTCTGCCCTCGACAGAACTCTGAATACCCCCTCCCACCCTCCCCTCTCTGCCCACCACAGAACTCTGAATACCCCCCTCACTCCCCCCCCTCTCTCTCTCTCTCTCTTTCTGCCCTCGACAGAACGCTGAATACCCCCCCCCCTCTCTCTCTCTGCCCTCGACAGAACTCTGAATACCCCACACACACATACCCTCTCTCTCTCTACCCACCACAGAACTCTGAATACCCCCCCCCCTCCTCTCTCTCTGCCCTCGACAGAACTCTGAATACTCCTTCACCACCACCACCCCTCTCTTTTTTTTGCCCTCGACTGAATACCCCCTCACCCCACTCCCCCTCTCTCTCTGCTCTCGACAGAACTCGGAATGCTCTCTCTCTCTCTCTCTCTCCGTGTGTGTGTGTGTGTGTGTGTGTGTGTGTGTGTGTGTGTGTGTGTGTGTGTGTGCGTGTGTGTGTGAATTCTCACAACAATGGCTCCAGTAAGGGTCACCCATATCCCATTCTCGTCACCAGTGAACGAAGGACGACAGTGGTGGAACCAAAAAGACTGGGAGTGGCGGCCGACATAACCTGTGCAGCACTGCACAAGACAGGCGAGGCAGCTGTGTGCCATGCTGAATGCCGCACGGCGTTCTTTGTCCATCTCCTGCTTCCTGTGAAACTGCCCCTTTGGTTTTCTCTCTCGTGATGAATTATCATAGTAGCTGTCATTGTAGGCATAGTAGTTTTCGGACGCCCTTACATGTTTCGGGTTTGTTTGTTTTTTAATCTGTGATGTGTTATTTTTAACAGTTTTTTTAACATTGATGTATATTTTGGAAAGAAAAAAAAAAAAAAAACAACCAAAAAACCCAACATTAAAATTGACACGCACGAATGGTTTTATATGTAGAATAAGTTGTAGAGTGTTTGGTTTTTTGTTCGACGTACAGCGGAACTACGATGACTGTTGCTATTGTCGGGATGACCGCCCAGCTTGCGTCATACACAACTGGTTTCAAAATAACACGTTCCTGTTTGCTGAGTGCCCGGAACTGGGGCTTGATCAACGTACAACTCGAGTCTTGTAACACGTCCTGCTGTTGACTGGTCTCACAAACAACGTTCAGATCTATTGACTGGTCTTCCTGATCCGCAGTGACTCATTCTGACTGTATCAGCTGAATGACTGTCAGTCTGGACTGCTTTCACTGCATGACCACGTCACCAATGTGCCCACTGTCACCTGCGTTGTTTGGTTTTTTTTGTGCGCTTAGAGTTGATTTCATCAAGATTTTGCGCCTTATAAACACCATTATTATTATTATTATTTATTTATTTATCTTTTTTTTTCTCAAGGCCTTACTAAGCACGTTGGGTTACGCTGATGGTCAGGCATCTGCTTGGCAGATGTGGTGTAGCGTATATGGATTTGACCGAACGCAGTGACGCCTCCTTGAACTACTAATACTGATACTGATACCGTTACATGGGCCGACCTGGTTCCCTATTCAGTTGAGGTTTCCCACATGTCCCCAGTCTGCCCCAAGTCTGTGGTTCCTGTTGAGGTTTCCCACATGTCCCCAGTCTGCCCCAAGTCTGTGGTTCCTGTTGAGGTTTCCCACATGTCCCCAGTCTGCCCCAAGTCTGTGGTTCCAGTTGAGGTTTCCCACATGTCCCCAGTCTGCCCCAAGTCTGTGGTTCCAGTTGAGGTTTCCCACATGTCCACAGTCTGCCCCAAGTCTGTGGTTCCAGTTGAGGTTTCCCACATGTCCCCAGTCTGCCCCAAGTCTGTGGTTCCTGTTGAGGTTTCCCACATGTCCCCAGTCTGCCCCAAGTCTGTGGTTCCTGTTGAGGTTTCCCACATGTCTCCAGTCTGCCCCAAGTCTGTGGTTCCTGTTGAGGTTTCCCACATGTCCCCAGTCTGCCCCAAGTCCGTGGTTCCTGTTGAGGTTTCCCACATGTCCCCAGTCTGCCGCAAGTCTGTGGTTCCAGTTGAGGTTTCCCACATGTCCCCAGTCTGCCCCAAGTCCGTGGTTCCAGTTGAGGTTTCCCACATGTCTCCAGTCTGCCCCAAGTCTGTGGTTCCTGTTGAGGTTTCCCACATGTCCACAGTCTGCCCCAAGTCTGTGGTTCCAGTTGAGGTTTCCCACATGTCCACAGTCTGCCCCAAGTCTGTGGTTCCAGTTGAGGTTTCCCACATGTCCCCAGTCTGCCCCAAGTCTGTGGTTCCAGTTGAGGTTTCCCACATGTCCCCAGTCTGCCCCAAGTCTGTGGTTCCAGTTGAGGTTTCCCACATGTCCACAGTCTGCCCCAAGTCTGTGGTTCCAGTCTGTCAGGGGGCGCCACTTCAGAATCACGACTGAGTGTGCGAGCAAGCTGCTGAGCCGTCAGTTGACGGCTGGGCTTGTCTGGTGAGCAGCCGCTTCCTTTATACCTCGCCTCAGTCTGTTGAGGCGAGTTTCTGTTCCTGGTCTTCGTGTGACAAATGTCAGTTCTAAATTCCTTGTGGGACACTCGTTGAATAGTAAGTGCATAGTGTACAGAGTGCATTATCTGTGTAAGCGGATGCCTTTTATTGCATATGTTTGTTTCCTGGATACCATGGATGTATATGTATTGCCGTGTTTACAACCAACATTCCTTGTGTTAACAAGCTGTGATGAACCATCTCCTGGCAAAAACACGTGCTGCTCTGTCAGAGTCACGTGATGGTCACTGTGATGATGATGATTATGACGATGACGATGCTGAAGTTCCAGAAAATGGACCGCTCCGTTTTTAATTGTCACGTGAAGCTTTCAGTCGAAAGACCAGGGCCGTGACAGTGAAACGATTACTGTGTATAAAATTGTAATGTATTGTGCTGAACTGTTTTATCATGTGCTATGTTGTGTATAAAACTGTAATGTATTGTGCTAAACTGTTTCATCATGTGCTATGTTGTGTATAAAACTGTAATGTATTGTGCTAAACTGTTTCATCATGTGCTATGTTGTGTATAAAACTGTAATGTATTGTGCTAAACTGTTTTATCATGTGCTATGTTGTGTATAAAACTGTAATGTATTGTGCTAAACTGTTTCATCATGTGCTATGTTGTGTATAAAACTGTAATGTATTGTGCTAAACTGTTTTATCATGTGCTATTTTGAAAATAAAACTGTAATGTATTGTGCTAAACTGTTTTATCATGTGCTATGTTGAGTATAAAACTATAATGTATTGTGCTAAACTGTTTCATCATGTGCTACGTTGTGTATAAAACTGTAATGTATTGTGCTAAACTGTTTCATCATGTGCTATGTTGAGTATAAAACTATAATGTATTGTGCTAAACTGTTTTATCATGTGCTATGTTGTGCTGTGCTCAACTGCACAATCCTTGGTGTGAAAGCGCGTTGCAACAGCACAGCGCCACGCATTTGTCTTTTATTTCTCTCTCCCGAGCCTAAATGATGTGTGTGTGTGTTTTCATATGAAATTATATTTTCCAACAAAGTTTTCTCTTGTTGTCGTGGGTTCTTTGACGTATAGGAATGGCAATAACCACGGGACCTAGGTTTACCGTCCCAACACAAGCGAAATGACCTGGATAAAAGCTATTGGGAAGAGTTTTGCGCCAACGTCCCGAAGCTGAGTGCCTTTCTATTTAGGTTGAAGAGAAACTTCCTGTATTTGTTGGTCTCATGCTCAATCATCCAATGATGATATCAAAAACGATTCTTGATAATCTGTTGTTGTCAAATTACATAATCACGCAAACAAACAAAAATTGTTGATATCAAAACGACTCTTGGTGATCTGTTCTTGTCGGCAATGTGGTATATATATCTGTCCATTTCAAAACATTGTATAAAGAAAGTGTTGTAAATATGTCTCCCTTTTTTTCTTTTTTTTTCTTTTTTTTGTGTGTGTGTGTTTGTTTGTTATTGTTGTTTCCGCTCAATAAAAAGTTAACTTTGAAATGGTGTTAGTTGTGAAACAGATAGTGATGGTAAAGTGGTGCATGAGGAAGAAAGAGACACGGACACAGACAGACAGACAGACACACACACACACACACACACACAGTGAGAGAGAGAGACAGTGTGTGTGTGTGTGCGCGCGCGCGCGCGCGTGTGTGTGTACGTAAGTACGTATGTACACACACACGTACATGCGTGCGTAATTGTGTGGCGGAGGCGTGGGGGGTATGAAATTCAAAACCGCTTTGAAAGCGTTTTGAACTGTCTCTGCACAAACGTTGAACAATACTTGAACACAACTGAAAATGATAACAGTTGGAAACACCAATGCGAGTATCATTCACTGCATATATAAAACACAAGTGACAAAAGTTAACATCGAAATCGAAGAGGGGGAAAAATGTAATACAAGCGTTTTGAGACAATTCTCTATCGTGCTTGTTTGTATAAACAACACAGGTGAACCACAAAACATATATATCTCAATCAACACCCGGTTCCGTTACCTGCACGTGCGCACACACATGGTGCATAATACACACCCTCTGTAATGGCTTTGATACACAACCGACATACCCGGAAAAAATCTTGTGAAGAGTTATGCGCGGCACGCAATGGCTCTTCACACTGTTAAGAAGTTTGGAGTTCAGAAGAAGAAGAAGAAAACGAAGAAGAAGTTGGCGATGATAATGATGAAAAGGTGTGTGTGTGTGTGTGTGTCCGCGTGTTTCTTTTGGGATGTGAATGAAAGAAAGCGAAAGGGAAAAAGAGAGAGAGAGAGAGGACGGATAAAGTGACAGGGGAGCCAGAGAGAGATGGATAGATAGGATGGGAAGGGGAGGTGGGAAGGGGTGGGATGTTCGCGTGTTTCTCTTCAAAACAAAATTAAACATGCATTCCAGATCCTCTTCAAACACACACACACACACACACACACACACACACACACACACACACACACACACACACACACACACAACACGATAAATAAACATTTATCTCCACCCAGATTGCAGAGCGCACACATGAAGCCAGCTCTGGTTTCACGCACCGATCTAATGAGGACCCAATACAACAGAGCCCGCGCGCGTGCGTGCGTGCGTGCGTGTGAGTGTGTCGATGTGTGTGTGTGTGTGTGTGTGTGTGTGTAGTCTGCCCCCCCCCCCCCACACCCCCACCCCCCTCTCACAAAAGCACAGATTACCCCATCAATCACGCCACACACGTGATGCATAGGTTCTGACGATGGTCTGGACGTAAGACAACAGTTCGCGCCCAGATAAAAATCACTTCAACTGCTTTGATGATACAACACATCCCTCCTACACCCAGCCCCCCACCCACCCACCCTCCCGTTCCCCCCTCTTCTCCCCTCCCCTCCCCCCAAAAAACAATAACAAAAAAAAAAACCCACCCAAAACGTTTTCCCAATCAACGACGCGGACACTTGTACAATTGTTACGAAACAGACGCGCCTGTGTAAATACAGACGTATCTAGTTGTGACACTTCCGTTGCTAGCTGTGGTGTTTTGTAACGCCTCTTAATGTTTTCAGCTCATGTACTTGAGCGCTATAATGTCCTATTACCAACACTTCATGTGCTTGAGTGCTATAATGTCCAAATACCAACACTTCACTTCAAGGATATACCGTATTGTATGTACACGGACAATGCTAGGATATACTGTAATGCGTAAATCATGTTACAAAGACAGTGCGATGATATACTGTATGTTACACGAACAATGCTATGATATACTGTAATGTATGTTACACGGACAATGCTTGGATATTCTGTAATGCATGTAACAATGCCGTTTCAGGGATATGCTGTAATGTACGTAACTGAAGTCTCTCTCTCCCCCCCCCCCTCTCTCTCTCTCTCTTCCTGTGAAGTTTGGGTGTCCAGTGTGAAATGGTCACAGTTGTTCATTGCTGTCTTCTGTTGCGGTTTTTAATAGATGCATGCCAGATTCTGCTCTCTTTAAAAAAAAAGATTAAAAAGGGGGTGGTAATCACAATGTTGAAAAACGAAAGATAAAACATTTAAAATTACTATCAGAGGGAGGAAGAGGCAGGTAGCTGAAAGAGAGACAAATGACAAATGTTTTACTGAGGGTAAAATGTGTGTGTGTGTGTGTGTGTGTGTGTGTGTGTGTGTGTGTGTGTGTGTGTGTGTGTGTGTGTGTGTGCGTGCGCGCGCGCGCAGGCGCCCCTGTGTATTGATTGTCTGTGTGTGTGTGTGTGTGTGTGTGTGTGTGTGTGTGTGTGTGTGTGCGAGAGAGAGAGAGAGAGAGAGAGAGAGAGAGAGAGAGAGAGCGGAGAGAACCTGAAACAATCTCCAAGGGAAGTAATTTGTACCGCTCTCGATATGGGGCGGAACAAAGAAGTAGTTACTGTTCTTACAGCGCGCGCGCGTGTTTTGTGCGTGTGCGCGCGCGCGAACGTGCGTTTCGCGTGTGTGCGTTCTCGAGCCAGTCAAAGCAGTTCACATATTTGAATATCTTATATTTTCTCCCCTCTCTTGCTTCTCACGTTTTCTCTCAATCTTTCTTTCATTTTCACCGCTCCTTTCTTTTCTTTGTCTCTTACTTCTTTTTTTTTTTTTTTGTCTTAACGAGGAGGGGATGATTCGGTTGAGGGGCTGATTAAGAAAGCCGTTACGTTTATGCATTAAGTTTAGTTTCTTCCACTTAATATGCATATTCCCCCCCCCCCCCCCCCGTCTCTCTCTCTCTCGCTCGCACACACACACACACACAATCAATACACAGGGACGCGCGCGCGCGGACACACACACACACACTTTCTTTTTATCAATTCAAGTCAGGAATTCAAGTAAACATGATTAAAATAAATAAATGAATGAATAAATAAATAAATAAATAAACCCGAACCTACCCACCAACAAACAAAAAAGATTCAATTCGTTCTCCTATCTCTCCCTCCCCCTTTCCCCCACTTCCCTCACCATCCTCCACCCCTCCCCACCACCCCCACCTCCCTGCCACACACACACACACCCTTCCCCACCCCCTCCCTCTCTGGGAGCCTGGCCACAGAGGGCAAGCCCAGCCATCTCCACGTAGTACGGCTCTTGAAGCTGAACCCCTTCATCCTCGCTGCAGAGCGCAGACAGGGTTTTTCACTCAGTCCGTTCGCTGTTTCGCTTCTGAAAATAGACATGGGGGGGGGGGGGGGGGGGGGGGGGGGGGGGGGGGGGGGGGGGGGGGGGGGGGGGCAGCATCCTACAAGAAAAGAAAAGTGAAGGGGGAGAGAGAGGGCGAGAGAGAGAGAGAGAGGAGAGGGAGGAGAAGGAGAGAGAGGCAGAGAGAGAGAGACAGAGAGACGTAAAAGGGTAAAAATAGGTTGGGTTTGTTTTTTTTTAAATATGGCTTTTGAAATTATAATCACCCTTCTTCAAGCACCACAGGCCCCCCCCCCACCCTTACCCGTCTGTCTGTCTGTCTCTCTAAATCCCAACGGGAGAGCTTCATAACCGCCCTTCGAAGGAGAGGTATACACAATTCGTCTGTCTCTCAGAAGGTCCGTATTTTGTTGTTGTTGTTCTTGCTGTTGCTGTTCTCAAAACATTTCTCCTTGGAAAATTCTTGCCGTGGAGAGCATGTAGTCACAGTCGCGCCATCTGCCCTTCCCCCCCCCCCCCCCCCCCCCCCCCCCCATTTCTTCCCAGCTGCGTGTGAATTGATTTTATCATTATTAAAGTGCTTTTTTTTTTTTTTTTTCTTCCACTATATCGCTTGGTGAGCTGGCCTCGGGGTGGGGGGTGGGGACATTAAGTTTGCATCCAACACCCCCCCCCTCTCTCTCTCTCCCCCCCCTCTCTCTCCCCCCCCCCCTCTCTCTCTCTCTCTCTCTGCCCTTCACAACGGGTCAATGGCCTTCTGAAAAAATAAGCCACTCTCCCCTTTCTTTTTAATAGGAGGGGGGTGGGGTGGGGGTGACGAGGGGGTGGGGGTGGGGGTGGGGGGCTCGCACGCGTGCGTTCACACGTGCATGAACACTCACAGACCTAATAGCCTGTATGTTTTGAGTTTTCAAAACGTATACCGGATCCGGTGCAACCGGACGTGCGTGTGCAAGTGTGTGTGTGTGTGTGTGTGTGTGTGTGTGAGTTTGTGTGTGTGTGTGTCTGTCTGTCTGTCTGTCTGCGAACGCGCGTGTGTTCGTGTGTGTGTGTGTGTGTGTGTGTGTGTGTGTGTGTGTGTGTGTGTGTGTGCGGGCACTGACTGGAACAACAAAAAGCAGGACATGACTCCGGCGGAAAGGTGTGGAGAAGACACACACACACACACACACACACACACACACCTTCGACCCTCCCACTCCGCATCCACCTCCGCCCCCTTTCTGTTCAGCCGCCGAACAAAGGCCTACCCAGCAACACCCCCATCCATGGCGCCGCTCATAACCAGAGAGAAGCTTCAGTTTTCATGATAGGGGTGGGAAGAGCTGAGGATGTTCGTCGTCTTCTTCTTCACCACGCGCCCTTTCTGCCCACCACTCACGCACCCACTCCTACCCAAACCATCCACCCTCTCCCCCCCCCCCCCCCCCCCGACCCCCCCCCCCCCCCCCCCCGGCCTCTCTGGGTCTGCTTCAGGTCAGACAAAGTGCTTCACCCAATGTCATCACCACATGCCTAGTCCTGATTCGCCCCTAATAACTGGGGAAAGCACAAATCGCTTTTCCCCCCCTTTTAGTCCAAGAGCTCAGTTGTTCAACTGTGGCGTGTTTGTGGAGAGTTGTACTATTTTGACGAGCTCCTCGCAAGTCCTTTCCGCCGAATGCGCTCTGCAAACTTTCGCCCGATACAAGTCTCTTTGACATGATCAGTTCTGTTCACAACATACTTTAACAGTCATGCAGTCCCTGTGTGCGTGTGTGTGTGTGTGTGTGTGTGTGTGTGTGTGTGTGTGTACGCGCGTGTGATACACACACACACACACACACACACACACACACACACACACACACACACACAGCGAACGGACTGCACGTGCTGTGGGACTGCAGCA
>NC_134881.1:37855909-37858409 GCF_041734735.1 Babylonia areolata | reverse complement strand
GAGTGAGATAAAGATGGAGAGAGACAGCAGGGTGGGAGAAAGGAGAGGAGAGGAGGGGAAGAGAGCAGGGATGAGTAAAGAGGAGAGAGACAGCAGGTGGGAAGGAGAAAAAAGAGGGGGGGAGAGACAGGAGTGAGATAAAGATGGAGAGAGACAGCAGGGGTGGGAGATAGGGGAGGGACAAAGAGAGAGAGGGAGGGGGGAAGAGAGCAGGGAGTGAGATAAAGATGGAGAGAGACAGCAGGGGTGGGAGAAAGGGGGAGGGAGAAAGAGAGAGAGGGAGGGGGGAAGAGAGCAGGGAGTGAGATAAAGATGGAGAGAGACAGCAGGGGTGGGAGAAAGGGGGAGGAGAAAGAGAGAGAGGGAGGGGGGGAAGAGAGCAGGGAGTGAGATAAAGATGGAGAGAGACAGCAGGGGTGGGAGAAAGGGGGAGGAGAAAGAGAGAGAGGGAGGGGGGAAGAGAGCAGGGAGTGAGATAAAGATGGAGAGAGACAGCAGGGGTGGGAGAAAGGGGGAGGAGAAAGAGAGAGAGGGAGGGGGGGAAGAGAGCAGGGAGTGAGATAAAGATGGAGAGAGACAGCAGGGGTGGGAGAAAGGGGGAGGAGAAAGAGAGAGAGAGGGAGGGGGGGAAGAGAGCAGGGAGTGAGATAAAGATGGAGAGAGACAGCAGGGGTGGGAGAAAGGGGGAGGAGAAAGAGAGAGAGGGAGAGGGGGAAGAGAGCAGGGAGTGAGATAAAGATGGAGAGAGACAGCAGGGGTGGGAGAAAGGGGGAGGAGGGACAAAGAGAGAGAGGGAGGGGGGAAGAGAGCAGGGAGTGAGATAAAGATGGAGAGAGACAGCAGGGGTGGGAGAAAGGGGGAGGAGGACAAAGAGAGAGAGGGAGGGGGGAAGAGAGCAGGGAGTGAGATAAAGATGGAGAGAGACAGCAGGGGTGGGAGAAAGGGGGAGGAGAAAGAGAGAGAGGGAGGGGGGAAGAGAGCAGGGAGTGAGATAAAGATGGAGAGAGACAGCAGGGGTGGGAGAAAGGGGGAGGAGGAAAGAGAGAGAGGGAGGGGGGGAAGAGAGCAGGGAGTGAGATAAAGATGGAGAGAGACAGCAGGGGTGGGAGAAAGGGGGAGGAGAAAGAGAGAGAGGGAGGGGGGGAAGAGAGCAGGGAGTGAGATAAAGATGGAGAGAGACAGCAGGGGTGGGAGAAAGGGGGAGGGACAAAGAGAGAGAGGGAGGGGGGAAGAGAGCAGGGAGTGAGATAAAGATGGAGAGAGACAGCAGGGGTGGGAGAAAGGGGGAGGAGAAAGAGAGAGAGGGAGGGGGGGAAGAGAGCAGGGAGTGAGATAAAGATGGAGAGAGACAGCAGGGGTGGGAGAAAGGGGGAGGAGAAAGAGAGAGAGGGAGAGGGGGGAAGAGAGCAGGGAGTGAGATAAAGATGGAGAGAGACAGCAGGGGTGGGAGAAAGGGGGAGGAGCAAAGAGAGAGAGGGAGGGGGGAAGAGAGCAGGGAGTGAGATAAAGATGGAGAGAGACAGCAGGGGTGGGAGAAAGGGGGAGGAGAAAGAGAGAGAGGGAGGGGGGAAGAGAGCAGGGAGTGAGATAAAGATGGAGAGAGACAGCAGGGGTGGGAGAAAGGGGGAGGAGAAAGAGAGAGAGGGAGGGGGGAAGAGAGCAGGGAGTGAGATAAAGATGGAGAGAGACAGCAGGGGTGGGAGAAAGGGGGAGGAGAAAAGAGAGAGAGGGAGGGGGGGAAGAGAGCAGGGAGTGAGATAAAGATGGAGAGAGACAGCAGGGGTGGGAGAAAGGGGGAGGAGAAAGAGAGAGAGGGAGGGGGGAAGAGAGCAGGGAGTGAGATAAAGATGGAGAGAGACAGCAGGGGTGGGAGAAAGGGGGAGGAGAAAGAGAGAGAGGGAGGGGGGGAAGAGAGCAGGGAGTGAGATAAAGATGGAGAGAGACAGCAGGGGTGGGAGAAAGGGGGAGGAGAAAGAGAGAGAGGGAGGGGGGGGAAGAGAGCAGGGAGGGAGATAAAGATGGAGAGAGACAGAGGGGTGGGAGAAAGGGGGAGGAGGGACAAAGAGAGAGAGGGAGGGGGGAAGAGAGCAGGGAGTGAGATAAAGATGGAGAGAGACAGCAGGGGTGGGAGAAAGGGGGAGGAGAAAGAGAGAGAGGGAGGGGGGAAGAGAGCAGGGAGGGAGATAAAGATGGAGAGAGACAGCAGGGATGGGAGAAAGGGGGAGGAGAAAGAGAGAGAGGGAGGGGGGAAGAGAGCAGGGAGGGAGATAAAGATGGAGAGAGACAGGAGGGGTGGGAGAAAGGGGGAGGAGGGACAAAGAGAGAGAGGGAGGGGGGAAGAGAGCAGGGAGGGAGATAAAGATGGAGAGAGACAGCAGGGGTGGGAGAAAGGGGGAGGAGAAAGAGAGAGAGAGAGGGAGGGGGGAAGAGAGCAGGGAGTGAGATAAAGATGGAGAGAGACAGCAGGGGTGGGAGATAGGGGGAGGAGAAAGAGAGAGAG
>NC_134881.1:37828409-37843409 GCF_041734735.1 Babylonia areolata | reverse complement strand
TTGGCCCCTACACTTGATTAAAAAGGAAAACCGAAAGACAGACCCGGTGATGATGAGGAGGGGGAGGAGGAGGAAAAGTGACTGTACCATACACGACGCCAGTTTGTTCCCCGTGTTATTATGTCTGGAACCAGTCCCTTCTGCTGCCCAGACAGGAGGCCCAAATGCGCAGTATCCACCCACCACCCATCCACCCGTACCCCCCTACGGCCCCACTACCCACCCCCACTAAGCTTCCCAGCATCTGATCGGTATTGGATGGAAATAAACCACGCGGAGAGAGAGAGAGAGAGAGAGAGAGAGAGAGAGAGAGAGAGAAACAGACACACAGACAGACAGACAGACAGACAGACAGACAGAGACGAAGACAGAGACAGAGACGGGGACAGAGACAGAGCGAGGGGGGGGAGAGAAAGGGGGCGAGAGAGGGAGAGGGAGAGAGAGAGGGAGAGAGATATGGGGAGCGAGAGAGAGAGGGGGGGGGGGGAACGGAGGGAAGGAAAGAGGGAGGTATACAGAGAATGAGAGAAAGAGAGAGGGTGAGGCTGAGAAAGAGAGGGAGGGGTGAGGGTGAGAGAGGGAGGGGGAGAGGGTGAGGGGGAGAGAGAGGGGGAGAGAGAGAGAGAGGAGGGGGTGAGGGAGAGAGAGGGAGAGGATGAGGGTGAGAGAGAGAGAGAGGGGGGTGAGGGTGAGAGAGAGACAGACAGACAGAGAGAGAGGGGGTGAGGGTGGGAGAGAGAGAGGAGAGGGTGAAGGAGAAAAAGAGGGGGTGAGAGAGGGGGGTGGGAGGATGGAGGGGTGGGTGGGAGAGTGAGGGGGTTGAGGGAGAGCTGCTGATGGTACAGACAGAGCGAAGAACAAAACAGACTGGAACGCCGCCAGAACACACCCCTGTCTCTCTCTCTCCCCTTTCCCATCCTTAGTTCCCCACCTGTGTACTCCACTACCGACCCCCCTCCCCCCGCCACCCCACCACCCCACCACCACCCCGCGCCGTCTACACCCACCACCTCCAACCCCTAAAAGCCACCCCTTACTTCTTTTTTACCTGTCAGTGGATAATAGCCAACAGGGTGGTTAAGCCCTATCAACGTTAATCAATCTATGACCTTCCCTGCTGTGGGATTGGAACACAGAAGAAGAAGAAGAACGACAACAACAACAAGATAAAGAAGAACACTAGGAACAGGAAGAACAACAACAACAAGATAAAGAAGAACACTAGGAACAGGAACAACAACAACAACAAGATAAAGAAGAACACTAGGAACAGGAAGAGCAACAACAACAAGATAAAGAAGAACACTAGGAACAGGAAGAACAACAACAACAAGATAAAGAAGAACACTAGGAACAGGAAGAACAACAACAAGATAAAGAAGAACACTAGGAACAGGAAGAACAACAACAACAAGATAAAGAAGAACACTAGGAACAGGAAGAACAACAACAACAAGATAAAGAAGAACACTAGGAACAGGAAGAACAACAACAACAACAAGATAAAGAAGAACACTAGGAACAGGAAGAACAACAACAACAAGATAAAGAAGAACACTAGAAACAGGAAGAACAACAACAACAAGATAAAGAAGAACACTAGGAACAGGAAGAACAACAACAACAACAAGATAAAGAAGAACACTAGGAACAGGAAGAACAACAACAACAAGATAAAGAAGAACACCAGGAACAGGAAGAACAACAACAACAAGATAAAGAAGAACACCAGGAACAGGAAGAGCAACAACAACAAGATAAAGAAGAACACTAGGAACAGGAAGAACAACAACAACAACAAGATAAAGAAGAACACTAGGAACAGGAAGAACAACAACAAGATAAAGAAGAACACTAGGAACAGGAAGAACAACAACAACAAGATCAAGAAGAACACCAGGAACAGGAAGAACAACAACAACAAGATAAAGAAGAACACTAGGAACAGGAAGAACAACAACAACAACAAGATAAAGAAGAACACTAGGAACAGGAAGAACAACAACAACAAGATAAAGAAGAACACTAGGAACAGGAAGAACAACAACAACAAGATAAAGAAGAACACTAGGAACAGGAAGAACAACAACAACAAGATAAAGAAGAACACTAGGAACAGGAAGAACAACAACAACAACAAGATAAAGAAGAACACTAGGAACAGGAAGAACAACAACAACAAGATAAAGAAGAACACTAGGAACAGGAAGAACAACAACAACAAGATAAAGAAGAACACTAGGAACAGGAAGAACAACAACAACAAGATAAAGAAGAACACTAGGAACAGGAAGAACAACAACAACAAGATCAAGAAGAACACCAGGAACAGGAAGAACAACAACAACAAGATAAAGAAGAACACTAGGAACAGGAAGAACAACAACAACAACAAGATAAAGAAGAACACTAGGAACAGGAAGAACAACAACAACAAGATAAAGAAGAACACTAGGAACAGGAAGAACAACAACAACAAGATAAAGAAGAACACTAGGAACAGGAAGAACAACAACAACAACAAGAAGATAAAGAAGAACACTAGGAACAGGAAGAACAACAACAACAAGATAAAGAAGAACACTAGGAACAGGAAGAACAACAACAACAACAACAACAACAACAACAGACAAACAACAAACAGCAGCAACAAGGAAAATGAACTCAATGGAAAGCCATATCATTTTCGCGAACTGTTCTGTTCTTATTTTCTGACACGGCCATAACGTATTATTGAATTATCACCCTTTTCTGAATTATCACCCTTCTCTGTCATTGAATGTTTAACAGCAAACGCAGGGTACAAACGCATCAACGCGAAATACAACGAATGCTTTATTTCAGTTCTGGTCTTTGTCCCTGTCTCCTTCCCTGCACTCCCCCCCCCCTCCCCCCCCTCTCTCTCTCTCTCTCTCTCTCCGTCTCTCTGTCTCTTCCTTCTTGTTTTCTGGGGGGTTTTTTTGACACGTTCACAAAACGAAAGAGGACGGGAGGGGTGGGGGGGAGGGGGCTGCACAAACAGACAAAGAATGAGAGAGTGACGGGCAGAGTGACAGAGAGATAAATAGAGGAGAGAGAGATGGGTGGAGAGAGAGAGAGAGAGAAACAGAGAGATAGATTAGAGGCAGAGAGAGATTGGGGGCTGGGGGGGGGGGGGGGGGGGGCAGAGAGAGAAAAAAAATAGAGGCAGAGAGAGAAAGAGAGTGATAGAAACAGAGAGAAAAAGAGAAAGAGTGAGAAACAGAGAAGAGAGAGAGAGAAAGAGATAGAGAGAGAGAGAGAGGGGGGGTACAGAGAGATAAAAACAGAAAGAGAAACAAAGAGAGAAAAACAGAGAGAGAAAAAAACAGAGAGAGAAAGAGAAACAAAGAGAGAAAAAACAGAGACAGAGAGATAAAAACCGAGAGAGAAAGAGAAACAAAGAGAGAAAAACAGAGACAGAGAGATAAAAACAGAGACAGAGAGATAAAAACAGAGAGAGAAAGAGAAACAAAGAGAGAAAAACAGAGACAGAGAGATAAAAACAGAAAGAGAAACAAAGAGAGAAAAACCGAGAGAGACAAAAACAGAGAGAGAGAGAGAGAGAAGAAACTAAACGAAACGAAATGGGATAAGCAATTAACATGCTTTTCCCCACCCAGCCCAGTGGTAAAGAGAAAGAGAAGGAGCGGGGCGTGTGTGCGTGTGTGTGTGTGTGTGTGTGGGGGGGGGTGATGGTGAGGTGGCGGGGATGGACATACAGGATACGGTCAGATGGACACACAGACAGACAGATGCACTGACAGACAACGGATACAGAGACGCATACAGACAAGATACAGAGAGTAAGATGACAAAAGCTCCCCCAAGTTACAAATGGCTGCACACCATGGAAAACGAGAAACAAAAGCGCGGGTCACACCGTACCTGACTCCACATCACACAACCAACCCCCCCCCCCCCCCCCCAACAACCCCATCCTCCCCACCCCATCCCCACACCTCCCAGGTCAGCCGGACCAAAGCGAGGCTGTGGGAAACAGTCTGCAAGAGTTATGCGCCGTGACCAACAAGAGCGTCCTTTCTGTCGCTTGTCACCAGAGGGCGCGGCTGGTGATGGACGACAACTTTTCATCTTCCAGGGCTTGGGGCGCCCATTAATCCGCAACAAGACATCGCCTTTAGCACACCTTGTTTTCACTTTCTTTTTCTCCAACCCCCCCCCCCCACACACACACACACACACACACCCTCAGGCCAAACTTGACCACCACTTTCCCACGGTAAATTTCAAGGACGCGAACTTTGTCACCAGAACTTCTTTTCTCCCCATCTTCACGTTGACTGATTAGATGCACAGGATCTCAAGACAGTGGTACTCAGTGATTCCCATCTGATGACATGCAGGTCAGTGACTTGAAGTAGGGCGGGGGTGGGGGGGGGGGGGGGGGGGGGGGGGGGGGGGCGGGGGCGGGCGGGCGAGGGGGGGGGGGGGTCGGCGCTAAGCAGCACTGGCTTTAAAGTTGTATGTCTTGGGGGAGCAAGAGTTACCGTTCGTAATCACTGTGGACTAGCGATTGTTCCCAGTAGCATCCCTCCGCCTGATAGAATGGTTTCTATTCTGCTCATCATAGTTTCTCTCAGTTTTCCTCTCTCTCCCTCTGGTTTTGCTGTTGTTGTTGGTGGTGGTGGTAGTGGTGGTGGTTTTGTTGTTGTTTTTTTTTGTTTTGTTTTTCCGGTGTTTGTGACCACCTGTATTAAACGTGCCACCTGTAACACCCTGTGTTCCGTTACCTGGTGACTGGTGACAATGTGTGCAGTCTCTATCACTTTGCGAAGGAGGAAAACAATAAACCATGAACCAAGTCAAAGCAAACCACTGTTCACTAACTCCAGCTGACTGGGAACGCCGTGTGACGCTGGTCGTTCCAGTCTGATGGCAACATCAAAGTGCACGTGTTTGGTGGCTGCAGTCAGTGACTTGAGGCATACAATCTGGGGGGGGGGGGGGGGCTGGTCCTGTCTGGGGAGATATGTCAGTGTGTGATGAAACACAAAGCTAAAAGTTCAACAAAACATTTCAAGGGGGTGGGGAGGGAGGGGGGGGGGGAGACAGAGAGAGAGAGAAAAACAAAATACTGACTGACAGCGGCAGACAAGAGGGAGTGCTTGAGAAACTATCTGAGATGAGCGTGGGAAAAGTGCTTCGCTTGCAGAACATTTTTTGTTGTCTTTTTATACTCTCTCTCTCTCTCTCTCTCTCTCTCTCTCGAGCTTTACAACACGCGCGCGCGTAAGCGTGTGTGTATATGTGTGTCTGTGAGTGTATGGGTCCGTGCGAGAGAGAGAGAGAGAGAGAGAGAGGTGTGTGTGTGTGTGTGTGTGTGTGTGTACATGTGTGTGTGTGTGCTAATGAGGGGGTGTAAGAGAGTGAGAAAGAGAGAGAGAGTGTGTGTGTATGTGTGTGTGTGTGTGTGTGTGCGTGTGTGTGTGTGTGTGTGAATAAAAACAAACGTGCACAAACATTCACCGATCGTTGTCAGAAAGACGCTCCACCTGTGAAATGGGATGTTTCTCTGCGCTGCAGAACTGTTCATGGGTACATTTTGGAAAACTCCTTGATTATGTGTGCTCATATTATAAATTTGATATGAGTGTATAGTTTGTGTGTCCGTGTGTGTACAAGAGAGAGAGAGAGAGAGAGAGAGAGAGATATATATATATATACAGACAGACAGACAGAGAAAGAAAGAAGGGTGTTGAAAAAAAAATCGTCCGAATGTGGCCTTTTCAACACGCAGAGAAGAGAATGTGAAAGGGGTTTGGGGGTGGGGAGAGAGGAGAGAGAGAGAGAGAGAGAGAGAGAGAGAGAGAGAGACATCCAACCCCACCTTCAAACGATTCATAATCATACAACCCTCCCACAACCCCAGCCAGTCAGGCAAAGAATCGAACCCCCAACCCCCAACCCACACGCTGCACAGGCCGCCCTTCAGCCTGGGATCAAAGGCGAGGAGCGGACAGAGGGCCTCGGGACACACACAGCTGATGGGTCACCCTTCACAGGCCCCCCACCCCGAGATGTCCCCCAACGACCTCCCCTCAGGACACACACACACACACACACGCTCACTCTCTCTCTCTCTCTCTCTGTCTCTCTCTCTCGTTTTATGTTATTCATTTATTCGTATTCATTTCATTATTATATCGTGCGTATGTATGTGTGTGCGTGTGTGAGGGCACGGTGTAAAGAAGTTTTCAGCTTATCCATTCTACCCTCAATAAAACATTTGCCATTCTCTCTCTCTCTCTCTCTCTCTCTCTCTCTAATCCACCTATCGCCCAGACACACACACACACACACACACACACACACACACACACACACACACACACACACACACACACACACAATCTCTCCTCCCCCAGGTGGGCCCCATATAACAGACGGCTGGGCCAGACACCCTGATGTGACAGCCCCCACCTTTACCTGCCTGCCTGCCCCGCTCCTCACAGCCTCTCCCCTTACCTGCCGGCACTCCCCTCCCCTCCCCCCCTCCCCCGCACCCCCCCACCCCCCTTCAATTTACATCCACCTGCATCAACACACCACCATCAACCCCCACCTCCACCCCCAAACCTAACCCATCACCCCCACGCCCCTCCCCAAATCTCGCAACCTCCACCCCCCAAACCTAACCCATCACCCACCCACCCCCAACACTCTCCCTGCACCCTGCGTCTGAAGCAACTACCTACCTATGCATATAGCATCCATTCCAATCTTCAATATTTCCACCACCACCCTCCTCCTCCCCATCAACCACCACCACCCCCAAATCTAACCCATCACCCTCCTCCCACCTCAACTCTGTCCCTGCAGCTTCAGTCTGAAGCTGTTAACTTCCTGAGGCATCCACCTTCCGCGAGAGAGAGAGAGCAAGCGATGAAGATGGTGAGTGACAAGGGAAGGTCAACATCCCCTCTTTTCCCTGTGTGTGTGTGTGTGTGTGTGTGTGTGTGTGTGTGTGTGTGTGTGTGTGTCGGTCGGTCGGTCGGTCGGTCCGTCGGTCGGTCAGTCTCACTTGCTTTTCCTCTGTTCGTTCATTCAGTATATGAGAAGAAAAAGATGAACAGAGAAGAAGACCAATGAACAGACCAACTGTTTTCACACACACACACACACACACACACACACACAACCTTGCCAACCAGAAAGGAATCAGCGATGCTGACATGTGAGCACACAGTTCCACCCAGCCCTTTCCTTCAAAGATACAACAGTAGACATTGAAATGTATACAACACTGGCCATCAAAGAGTAGTTGCTTCTTCTTCTTCTTCTTCTTCTTCTTGTTCTTCGTCTTCTTCACAACTTTCAAGTCTGCATCATCCCACGGAGAACTCTATTCCCGTCTCACGACTAATTGCGCCAGCACATCCCCTCCTCCCCCGTCACCCCACCCCACCACTTGACTAACAGGAAAAACCAGACGGTCACACCCGACCTGCTTCCTTCCAGTTCTGGTCACAGGCAGACAATTCGCCATCGTTTATCTAAGTCAGCTCGAGCGTGCGTGCGTGCGTGTGTGTGTGTGTGTGTGTGTGTGTTTAAACACAGTGTGTTGAATTGTGCGTGCGTGCGTGTATGTGTATGTGTGTATTTAAATGTGTGTGTGTGTGTGTGTCTGCGTGCCTGCATGTGTTTGCCTCTGTGTGTGTGTGTGTGTGTGTGTGTGTGTGTGTGTGTGTGTGTGTGTGTGTGTGTGTGTGTGTGTGTGTGTGTGTGTGTGTGTGTGTGTGCAGGCGCGCACGCGCGTGTCAACTGTAAGTGAGCAAGCACTAAAGAGACAGACAAACAGATTTTATTTGTTTGACCTTGCAAAAGTTTATTTAAAACTGAACCTCACCCCCTTTCCCCCCCCCCCCCCCACACACACACGCACGCATGCATGCACACGAACAAGCGCATGCTGACGCACACACTATCTATGACTCTCATTTGTCTTCCGTTAATTCATTATCTCCCCATCCCTCAGCGTCAATTTAAATAGAACAGGGGGCCAGTTTAGTCTTTCAATCGGCGTCTGGCGCACACCTGGACTTATAAGATACATATTTCTTCACCTGGCCACCCCCCCCCCCCCCCCCCCCCCCCCCCCCCCCCCCCCCCCCCCCCCGACATGTTTTTTTTAACGGTCGGGCGTGAAGATTGAAACCGGTTAAAACTGAAACAGATGGGCATGGTATGGCGGAGGTTGTGGTGGTCGTGGTGGTGGTCGAGAGAGAGAGAGAGAGAGAGAGAGAGTGTGTGTGTGTGTGCGTGCGCATGTGTGTGTTCGTAAGTGCGCGCGCATGCGCGCGCGCGTGTGTATGTGTGTGAGCGAACGAACGCACGTGCATGACCATCTGAGTAAATGTATACGTACGTGGTTTGGTGAAATGTAGGGGGGTGGGGGTGGGGGGGGCGCCGGGAGGGTGGGGGGGAGCGGGGTGTATGTTGCATGCGTGCGCCTGAGCGTCTCTGCGCTTGTACAAGACTGTGATTTGCGCGAACGACTCAGCTTGTTTTACATTCAGTGTGTATGTTTTCTTGTTTGTGTTAGACGAGTTCCACACTTTTCACTTATCACCCAAAATTTATTTATAGACTTAGTCCCCCCCCTCCCTCCCCCCGCCCCCCCTCCCCGC
This sequence comes from Babylonia areolata, assembly GCF_041734735.1. Lineage (NCBI taxonomy): Eukaryota > Metazoa > Mollusca > Gastropoda > Neogastropoda > Buccinidae > Babylonia > Babylonia areolata. The sequence continues at coordinate 37,834,740 of NC_134881.1, read as the reverse complement.
TCCACAAAAAAAAGCCCGTGCTACTGTGGCGTTCAGTGGCGATGTGTTTAGTCTGAAAACGTCAAGCACTATCAAACTGTCACTGACTCTCGGCGAAAACCATTCGAGGATCTGTCAAGAAGGAGATGGGTTTTTCTTTTCTTTTTCCTTGCTTTCCTTTTTCTTATCAGAAACTTTTGTTGCTTATTTATAGTCTAGCCGACTTTTAGAGCAAGTCAGGACGGACGATAATAGTAATAGTAATAATAATAAGAAGAAGAAAGCTATTTATATGGCGTTTAATCTTGCCAACAAATTTAAACACTTTCACACCAGTCGTTCACAAGTATGCATAACCGGATTTGAATCAGACGGAAACAGGACCAAACCGCTGAACAATACACGTCAGTATACAGCTGGAGCAACTGCAAGGGAAAGGACAATGAGGCTGGGAGAGGCTGGGAGAGAAAAAAAGATTGAACACCGATAAACAGTGGCAAGGACTCTCTCCATTCACAGGGTACACAACTTCAAGTCAATGCTGCTTCAGCTGGCACGCACGTAAATGAAAGGTACATTGAAACTATGGATCGGAAGAATGGAGGGAGGGGGAGGAAGAAGGGGGGGGGGGGGGGTAGGCCAGATATGGGTGCAGAGATTTGACTAAGCGAGATATATATATAAAAGAAACTGTGGAAAGACGTCTGTGCGAGCCGATAGGTAAATATATGATAAAATAAAACCATTTTCTTTTTCAAAACAAGCTGAAATCAAGTTTATCGCTTCAGTGTCAAAAATCCCATCTTATTTATGTAATAATATGGAGGGGGAAAAAAAGTTCAGTTCCCTCAGATACTCAGGAATAACTAACGCCTGCGTATTCTGTTGTATTGTATTACTATTTTTTGCCAAAACAGAATTACCTGTGTGAAATTCGGGCTGCTATCCCCAGGGAGAGCGCGTCATTACACTGACAGCGCCATCCATGTTTTTTGTATTTTTTCCTGCATGCAGTTTGTTTGTTGTTTTGGGTGTTTGTTTTTTGTTTTTTTCTTCCTTTCGAAGTGGATTTTTCTACAGAATTTTGCCAGGGACAACCCTTTTTCTTGCATTGGGCTCCTTTACGTGCTCTAAGTGCATGCTGCACACGGGACATCGGTTTATCGTCTCATCCGATTGACTAGCGACCAGACCACTATTCAAGGTCTAGTGGAGGGGGAGAAAATACTGGCGACTGTGCCGTGATTAGAACCACTGCGCTCAGATTCTCTCGCTTCCTATGCGGACGCGTTACACCCTGACCATCACTCCACTGAAATGTGGTGAAATATCGCGGGAGAAGGGCCATCATGGATCCAGCAGTGGGTACGTATGTGTGGGGGCGTGGAGAGAGAGAGAGAGAGAGAGAGAGAGAGAGAGAGAGATCCGTGCGTTTTGGGTGCATGTGCTCACACACTCAGGGAAAAAAACAAAACAAAGCAAAACAAACAAAAATCAACAAGGAGAAAGTGCAGAAAATTGGAAAGGAATGAAAGGTATGAGAAAAGGAAATATGGGAGAAAGATGCACACAAAGAATGTAGAACATTTAAGAGAAAATCAGAATAAAGAAAAAAAAAAAAAAGAAAAGTAAGAAAACAGAAAGAATTATTTTTTTTAAAGGAAAGACAAGAAATGACAACAACCAGCGTAGCACCAATTAGACCAGTTGTGGCAGTGTTCAGCAAAGCACGTGCCTTGTTCTGGCATTGCAGGCTGTGAACTCGCTTCCCTTCCCTCCCCCTAATCCTCCATCCAGCACCATCAACACCTGTTCCCAACAACTGAAACAACTGAAACATGCCTTGCCCGCCCTCTTTACGTTCAGTATGCACTGCTATTTTTAGTGGGTACAAGCTACCCTCCCCCCCCCCCAACCCCCACCCTTTTAAAAAAATTTTAACTCCCCCACATCCATCTCTGCCAAACTTTTAATAAAAAAAAAATTGTGTTGGATGGATAAAATCTCTCTCTCTCTCTCTCTCTCTCTCTCTCTCTCGCCTCCTACTCTCTCCGAACTCACAATCTCAAATATCTGAGCCAAACTATGCTGTTCAAACGTCCCTAGTCGTACGTTCATAAATGTTTACGGAGAGTGACACGTAACTGGCACTCACATAGACAGATCAGGTTTGGTGTGCTGGCAGGCCTGCACACAGAGAAATGAGGAGGTAGGGGGGAGAGGGGGAAGAAAGATGGAGAAAGGGGCGGGGGGGGGGGGGAGGTGAAGGAGAGAGGAAAAATGCGAAAGATATGTAGACAGACACGCACGCATACAGACACACACAAGCGCGCTCGCACTTTCGCACTCACACATGCACACACGCACGAACACACACACACACACACACACGCTACGCGCGCGCGTAAAATAAATTGATGTGGATCCACAGCCTGCATATATATCAGGAACAGAGTGCCTTTCTGTTTTGGGTTTAAAGGGTGTGAGCAAGGACCTTACTTTGTAAGTATTGACAATCAATAGACAAAAATTAATAGACAAAATCAACATATAAACAACAGGAAAAGTGCTTCAAGCACATCCCCAACACCACACTTAAACCTAATGTGACAAGAAAACAACCACAGTCCCCCCCACCCCAACCAGTCCGAGATCACTCGTGAGGTCAATGTCAGCGCGCGTCACAAACCCAGGGTCAATGTATTCAGGTCACCCCTGACCCAGTGTTAGACCACGTGCTCCCATCTCCCCCCCCCCTCTCTCTCTCTCTCTCTCTCTCTCTTTCTCAATTACCGTTTCTATCTCTGTGTGTATACTCTTTTTTAATGGATATAGATTAAGCAAGAACAGTTTGGAAGAATTCGTCGTGCCTAAAATCTTCATCCTTGATAAATTTTTTTTTTTAATTCAAATTTGAGTTCTGAGTCCTAAGCCTATGTCTGTCTGTCCATCTCTCTCTGTCTCTGTCTCTCTCTCTCTCTGTCTCTGTCTCTCTGTTGCTCGTCTTGCGCCGTTCGACTTGTACAAATCGCGCGCGTTCGCGTGAGTGTGTGCACGCACGCTTACACCTTCTACTCATCCAATCTCCACACCTCTTCACCTTCACATCCTTGATGAATCAATATTCCTCTTCCACCGTGATGCACAGGTTCAAGGCGTGTGGCAGTGCATGGCTTCCTCTCTGCTCTCATTGCTTTTCGTTCTTCTTTCTTTCTTTATGAAGGGACCATTGACACCCTATGCCCGTCCCCCCCATCTCCCTTCCGATCCCCCTCTCTCTCTCTCTCTCTCTCTCTCATCTCTCTTTCTTTCTAATACACACACTCTCTCTCTTTCTCCCCCTCACTCACATTCTCTCTCTCTCTCACACAAACACTCTCCACCACCTCCTGCCCCCTCGCTCTCTCTCTCTCTCTCACACTCTCTCTCTCTCTCTCTCTCTCTCTCTCTCTTTCTCTCTCACACTCAATCTTCCTCTCTCTCCCTCACACATTCTCTCTCTCTCTCTCTCTTTCTCAAACACCCACCCCCCAGACACACACACTCTCTCTCTCTCTTTGTTTCTCTTTCCTTCTCTCTCTACCCCCCAGCTCCTCCCCCCGCCCCCTCTCTCTCTCCTTCTCTCCCCGTTCTTACACGCCTGAGGTTTTCTTGCTGTTGTTGTGCTGCTGATAATGGTGGTGGAGGTGGAGGTGGGGGATACCGCCATTATTAGAAATGGAGACACACAATTCTAAAAGTTATTCATGCTGGTTGGGATTATTCATTCACATCAAGGCATTATTCATGGCCTGTAGAGATGAACGAAGTGATGTGGAGAGGTGTGTGTGTGTGTGTGTGTGTGTGTGTGTGTGTGTGTGTGTGTGTGTGTGTGTGTGTGTGTGTGTGTGTGTGTGTGTGTGCGTGCGTGCGTGCGTGCGCGCAAGCGCCCGTGTGCATGAGTGTGTGTGTGTGTGCGCGCGCGGCGCTTGTATGTGTGAGCGTGTATGTATGTGCATATGCATGCAAGCGTTCGTTTAGTTTTTGTATGCATGAGTGCACGCGCTCAAACACACACACACGCGCACTCTCTGTGTCACTCTATTATCTCTCTCTCTCTCACACACACACACATTCAACTCGAGGTCACTGTCTCCAATTAAACTTGGTATAACAAAGTCACTTTGTAAAAAGTCCGGACCATGAATCTGGCATAACCCCCTCCCCCCCCCCCCCCAACTATCCCACCCTACCTCCCACCCCCCAGTACTACGGCTCTGACCATACTCATCAACCTTCACTTCGCCAGTTAACTTGGAGTTCACTAATTTGGATATACACCTCCAGTAATATCCCCGGAGAGGTGTAGAGAGTGAGAGAGAGAGAGAAAGGGGAAAGGGGAAGGGGGCTGAAGGTACTGACCTGACATTTCACCAATACGATCAGATCAACGTGGTGTTCAGATGGACAGCGAGAAGGGACCTGTCTAACACCATACTGACACCACCACAACGACAACACGTTCAGACTGACAGAGAGAAGGGACCTGTCTAACACCATACTGACACCACGAGAACAACACGTTCAGATTGACAGTGAGAAGGGACCTGTCTAACACCACACTGACACCACCACAACGACAACACGTTCAGATTGACAGTGAGAAGGGACCTGTCTAACACCATACTGACACCACCACAACGACAACACGTTCAGATTGACAGAGAGAAGGGACCTGTCTAACACCATACTGACACCACCACAACGACAACACGTTCAGACTGACAGAGAGAAGGGACCTGTCTAACACTACACTGACACCACTAGAACAACACGTTCAGATTGACAGAGAGAAGGGACCTGTCTAACACTACACTGACACCACAACGACAACACGTTCAGATTGACAGAGAGAAGGGACCTGTCTAACACCATACTGACACCACGAGAACAACACGTTCAGATTGACAGAGAGAAGGGACCTGTCTAACACTACACTGACACCACAACGACAACACGTTCAGATTGACAGAGAGAAGGGACCTGTCTAACACTACACTGACACCACAACGACAACACGTTCAGATTGACAGAGAGAAGGGACCTGTCTAACACTACACTGACACCACGAGAACAACACGTTCAGATTGACAGAGAGAAGGGACCTGTCTAACACCATACTGACACCACTAGAACAACACGTTCAGATGGACAGAGAGAAGGGACCTGTCTAACACTACATTGACACCACAACGACAACACGTTCAGATGGACAGAGAGAAGGGACCTGTCTAACACCATACTGACACCACCACAACGACAACACGTTCAGATTGACAGAGAGAAGGGACCTGTCTAACACTACATTGACACCACAACGACAACACGTTCAGATGGACAGAGAGAAGGGACCTGTCTAACACCATACTGACACCACCACAACGACAACACGTTCAGATGGACAGAGAGAAGGGACCTGTCTAACACTACATTGACACCACAACGACAACACGTTCAGATTGACAGAGAGAAGGGACCTGTCTAACACCATACTGACACCACCACAACGACAACACGTTCAGATTGACAGAGAGAAGGGACCTGTCTAACACCATACTGACACCACCACAACGACAACACGTTCAGATTGACAGAGAGAAGGGACCTGTCTAACACCATACTGACACCACCACAACGACAACACGTTCAGATGGACAGAGAGAAGGGACCTGTCTAACACCATACTGACACCACCACAACGACAACACGTTCAGATTGACAGTGAGAAGGGACCTGTATAACACTACTTTCACCACTTTCAATAGACAACTCCAGACTCCTAAAATACATTTTGAAAATTTGAAAAATTATTTTTTTTTTTTTACCCTAGGCAGCCCTCCCTTCTTTGTCCACCGAACCTCACCAACACTCTGCAGTCAGGGAAAGTGGGGAGGGCGGGGGAGGGGGCAGGAAGGGGGTGTGGGAAGGAGGGGGGGGGGGGGGAAAGGAGGGGTGGTGATGCAACGGACCTCGCCCTCCGCCTCTGTCAGGGCACCGTGCCCCCACTTTCATCACCCCCTCCCTCCCTCCTTCCCCATCTCCCCTCAGACTCAACCACCATCACCACCACCACCATCCTCCTCCCCTCTCACGCTCCACAACCAACCATTTTCACAAGTCACGGATTTTTTTTTTTTCCCCCTCCTTCAATCAATATCTTTTTTGATTTTTTTTTTTTTTCTTGATACTCCCCACTCGCCATGATGTGCATGTGTCTTGCAGCCATTGGTCGATGCGTTATACGCCCCTTCCCGACTATTGCGCCCCTTCTCCCTCTCTCTCCTCTAGTCCTCCCTCATCCCCCCCCCCCCCC
>NC_134881.1:37810909-37823409 GCF_041734735.1 Babylonia areolata | reverse complement strand
GATGAATAAAGAGAACACGTTCAAAGTAGTCGGTGACAGATGAGAGGAGAAATCAGACAGGCTGTATCTTCTCTGGACTATTTAACACACACACATCCCTCCCTCCTTCCCTCCCTGCCCCCCCCCACCCCCCCTCTCTCTCTCTCTCTCTCTCTTCAACTCTCACCCAGGCCAACTGATTGTGAGTTGACATATCCATTATGTAAGAAACTTTAGACGATGAAATTCAGTTCTTTTTGCTTTCCCTGTCCAGAATCTATTAGAAATACATAGACTGGGTCGAAGCCTAAATGCCTACAGAGTTAGATGACCGATGGCTTCAACAGACACCGGCACTGTCCGAAACTTGGTATACGTATCTACTTATATGTTAAAAAAAAAAAAAAAAAAAAAAGTTAAAGATAAAAAAAACCACAGAGTAATCATCACGGAAACAATAGCATTACTCGTAAGTAGGAACTCTTCAGTAAGAACAAGTAACGTTCGAATGAAACTGTCTGAACACACACCTTGACAAGGTGCAAAGCCAACCCCCCCACCTTTTTTTTTTTTTTTTTTTCGTTTTTATCTATACTGCTGAATAATCCATTCATATCAAAACCCAATAAGAACGACAAAGCTGGGATAGACAAACATTTGTATGGGGAAAAAAAACGAACAAACAAACAACAACAAAAACCCACCCCCATACACACACAAAGCTCAAAGCACTTATTTTTCCCCCCCGGGAAAAGAAACCCCACAACACAAAAAAATCGAAGCAAAAACAAAGATCACACTTGTCTCTCAGGAACCGAGGATGATGATATTAATGAGTTGTGCCATCATCGGTAGAATCACCGGTGAAAAAAAAAAAATTACACACACACACACACAGATATTACGAAACAAAACGTCATCCCCCGAGCAGACACTGATGACAGGCAGTCTAGTGCCAGACCAGCAGACAGAGAGTGGAGACAGATAAAAGGATAAGACGGCAGCCGGCTGTCTATCTATCTAGGCACCGCATTAATTCATCACTCAACAACCCCCCCCACCCCCACCCCACCCCTTTTTTTTTTCAGATGCACTGTACTCCTACACAGACCAGGCAGGTAAGGGATGATGGGGGTGAGTGGGGGTGGGGAGAAGAGTGATGCAAACAAAAGGTGGTGCTTGAAAGAGCGAGAGCGTTCGAGAGAAAGAGAGAGAGAGAGGAGGGGGGGGGGAGAGACAGAGGAAGAGAGGGAACGAACGAACGAACGAACTTTACTGAAGGCAAAAAGGAATGAGCACAACTGGCTTCTTTTTATCCTGTCCACTTGAAAAAAAGGAAAATACAACACACAATACAACAGCATGACATTACATAGATAAATTTCGGATGATGCCAAAAAGGATCAACAACTTAAGAGCATGCAGAGATAAGAAAGAGAAACAAAGCACAGAGAGAAAGAGACGGGGGGGGGGGGGGAGACAGACACACAGACAGACAGACACACAGTGAGGGTGACAGACAAAGACACAAGGAGACAAAGGGAGAGACAGTGATGCAGACAGACAGACAGACAACAGAGGAAGACGGTAGAAGAGGGAAGAAGAGAAACAAAAACGAAACAGGGCGGAGAGAGAGAGAGAGAGGACGGGAATTGGAAGAGAGAAACTGAGAGGGCAGGCCGCGGGGTGGGGTGGGGTGGGGTTGGGGGTGTTAGAGGGGGCCAGGAGAAGAGAGAGGGAGAAACAGGAAGAACGCAACAATGAGAGGAGGAGGGATGGAAGAGATGGAAAAGACCTGTTGGCATGCAAGCACACACACACACACACACACACACACACACACAGAGTCAGAGAGAGGGGGGGAGAGACAACAACCCAGACTTGGAATTCGAACCCTGATCAATAAAATAGGAAAGGCCCTGTTCATACCGAACTCTGATCAATATAATAGGAAAGACCCTGTTCATACCGAACTCTGATCAATAAAATAGGAAAGACCCTGTTCATACCGAACTCTGATCAATAAAATAGGAAAGACCCTGTTCATACCGAACTCTGATCAATATAATAGGAAAGGCCCTGTTCATACCGAACTCTGATCAATATTATTATAGGAAAGGCCCTGTTCATACTGAACCCATCTGAGATACACAAGACACCCTCACCACCACCACCACCACTCAGCCATCAACACAGGGGAGACAATCGCCTTTGTTCCCCAGTGACGCGCTCCAGAGGTCGCCTGTCAGCGAGAGGTGGGGGGGTCAAGGTGAAGGACGGAAGAAACAGGGTTGGGGAGAAAGGGGAGGGGGCATGGACTGTCAAACGTACGCGTGCGCACGCGCGTGTGCGTGTGCGTGTGTTCGCTCGCGCGCACACACAATGTGCACGTGCACCGTACATAGAGTGTAAAAGAGGTGCGCGTGTAGAGAGAAGGGTGGACGGGTGGTGGGAGGAGGGAGAGGGAAGGGGGGGGGGGGCGGAGGGGGGGGGGGGGGCCGGCGGCGCCGGGGCGGAGAACGACCAAGCACCACACCCCATTAGCACCACTCAAGGTCATGCTTGATGCTCCTGGCTTCGGCAGCACACGCCTACTATACAGCAATGCTCTCTCTCTCTCTCTCTCTCTCTCTCTCTCTCTCACTATGTATTTTAGGTGACACCGAAAGTCCTGTCTGTACTTCAATAATTCTATGCTATTTTAGTGAATAGTTTCGCGTTCACTTTCTCAAGGTGTCATTGCGGTCGGGCAAATCCATATGCAACTAGTTGTTCTTGTTTTTTTTACTGCTTATAGTCCAGACGACCGCACAGGGCCATGTCAGGACGGCCATTCACACCACACCACATCGGCCATGCAGATGCCTGACAGCAGCATAACCCAACGCCTTTGTCAGGCCTTTGAGTGCATGCTTATAATTATATGTGTGTGCCCCATCAGAGTGGGTTTCTTTTTACATACTTTTTCCCAGAGGACAACACTTTTGTTGCCATGGGTTCTTTTTTCAGTGCGCCACGTGCGTGCTGCACACGTGACCTCGGTTTATCGTCTCATCCCAAAGACCAGATGTGCTCAGTTTGATCTTCCTGTCAAATTTGGGGGGAAAAAAAGGGCGAGACCGGGATTCGAACCCACACCCTCACGGACTCTCTATATTGGCAGCTGAGCATCTTAACCATTCTACTACCTTCCTTCTCCTATTTTAGTGAATAAAACGAAAAACAAAAAACACATACATACATACATGCATGCTTATTCCGCTTCCATTAAAGTTGCATTCATCAGGAAGCCATGCTAACACACACACACACACACACACACACACACACACACACACTGAGTCAGAGAGAGGGAGGGAGGGAGAGAGAGAGAGGGGGGGAGACTGAGAGTCAGAGGGAGACAGAGACAGAGAGAGATAGTGAAAAAGTGAGAGTGATTCAGATGGAGAGAGAGAGACAGAGAGAGACAGAGACACACAGAGAGAGATTAACCAGAGATCACTTTTATCCATCTCCTGACAATTGATGGATGGTAACAGGAGGAGGTGTCAACCACGTCATAAAAACTGTACCCAGTAATTAATGACGTCAGTGATATCGGAAAAAACGGGGGAGAGTAAAAAGGGGTGTGGGGAAGAGGGGGGGGGGGTCCAGGGGGTGGAGTGCAGACCCATGGGGCATTTATCAACTGGTGAAAGTGACAGATAGGAGTGAGGAACGAGAGAGAGGGGGGCGAGGGGGGGTTGAGAGAGAGAGAGAGAGAGAGAGAGAGAGAGAGAGAGCAACGTGGAAGCCAGGTGATAAAAACACAAAGGAAACAAAGAGGCTACGGGAAAAGGTGTTTTTTTCCTTCATAAAGCAAACGTGTAGCTTTGGGGGGAGGTGTGGGGAGGGGGGGGGAGGGGGTAAACGTGAAAGACAGACATGTAGACAGACAGACAGACAGACAGACAGACAGAGCACCGATTTGGGCGTGTCCGACTTTTTTTTTTTTTTTTTTTTTTTTCAATTTCAATGAAACGTAAAGCTGAAGGGTTTTTTTGTTTTGTGTCGTGAAAGACCGACAGAGGGAGGACAGAGAGCCAAAGGGTATGGTGGGAGGAGGGTGTAGATAAGAGAGAGAGAGAGAGAGAGATCGACAGGTTGACAGACATACAGGCAGAGAAGACAGACGGTAGTATGGTGAACTGCCAGCCATATATAAATCTACACATTTCAATACTCGCCGTGGAAAGAAACATAAGAAAGAAGAAGAAGACGAAGCTGAAGAGGAAGAAGAAGTTCGCCATTGAACATGCATGTGTGACTCACGCGCATGCGCGACAAACTTTACGACTTCCGTTTGTTGTGTTGAGAGCGGAAATGGACATGGCTGGAGCATGATGCATGAGCCATGTGCAGGATCAACGTGCAACACGACGTGTGCAATGTTGACGTTCATGTCTTTCAGCATATTCATGTTTACGATTACGATGTAATAAATGGATAGTTATTCATTAGAGAATGTTTTAAAGCAAATATGTGAAACGATTATACCTGGAAAATGTGTATGTTTACTGCTCATGTTTAATCAAATAATGTTTAACGTTATTTTCTATCGCGTGTGTGTGTGTGAGCACGCGCACGCGCGCGCGCGCGCGTTGGCTAATTGTCTAGATGTGTTTTGCTGCACCTTATGCAATTTCTCTTTGTGAGCTAATAAACTTACTCTTATCTTACTTTATCTTATCTGTACCAATTAACAATACGCACTGTGTGGTCTTACTGAAAACGCTTGTTAGGGTTCACACTTTTTTTGTCTTTTTTTTTTTTATCACAAAATCTCAACAACAACAAAAAATTTAACCTTTAAAATACCAAAATGCCACAAATTATTGCGTCGGGAACCTGTATGAAAGACAAGGTATTTTGAATGCCTGCTTAAGCCTCTTGCATGAATCGTCTGTTACATGTAGTAACGTGAACCGCAATATCAGTCTGGGAAAAAAAAACTTTCAGGATAAGACGGGTGTTTGCTTGTTTGTTTGTTTGTTGTTGTTGTTTTGTTTGTTGTTATTTTGTGCGTGTTTTTGTTGTTTGTTTGTATATTTGTTTGTTTGTTTGCTTGTTTGTTTGTTTTTTTTAACCATTTTTAAACATTTAACTTGGTGGAACATTCAACTGCTGTGCTAACGGACAGAAACCATGCATCATTTGTGTCGGTAATACAGAAAGCCAAATGAAGAGCCTTTACAAATCTTGTTATTTCCAACTACCTTTAAAAATTCAATGTGGGCATAAAAATTATCTTCTTTTTAACGAATTCTTCAAATCTTTGAAAAAAAAAAAAAAAAGAATAAAAACCTGCATAAACACTGTCCATAAACAGCTTAAGCGTCGCTAATCTGCTAGCAAGTTCAGACCCCCCACGCCCCCCCCCCCCCCTCCCCCCTCCCAACCTACCGCTGGTATGGGGGTGGCTGTTAACCGCTTTATCGGACGGAAGAGTGCGACCTGGAGGATCAGGGGGAAGGCCAGACACACCTATCTGATTTACCTGCTGGGTTCATTGCTACCTGTTTCACACCTCACCCGTCTTCATTTGCTTCCGATAACCTTTCCCTCAACACCGTCAATGCCACAAATCTTAAACCACGCGTTCATCCAATGATTTTATTATATATCTAAAACAACTAAATAAATAGTATGAATAATTAATAAAATAAAAAACTAAATAAATGTTACAATAATCATTAATAAATAAATGATTTATAAAAGCGTGGGTTAGACGCGGGCGCACTCAAACGGAAACCGTTGTCCCCATGACAGAAGTCCAGTCTTTCCACGCCCTAAACACTTACAACTGAAACGCTACGCATCCTGTTGGTTTTTGGCTGAGGCATAATTCTGCTGGTCGTCGGAAGATGTGTACAGAATGTACATTTGTAGCTGTACATTTGGGCATTGTACATGTGGGCATTAATGGTAAGAGATGAAATAAACGACCTACTGGCTTGAGCACTTAAGGACAAGTTGTTCACTGCTGGGATGGGCTTTAAACAGTACTCTGTTTGAAACGTCAGCACACAAATAAAATGAATTTGTCGGGACAAGATGAAAATATTATGATATTAAGTCCTGTCGTAATGATCATGTACACACAAACTCGGATAATATATTATGACAGATGCCACTGCGTGTCGAAAATTTAACACTGTGGCATGAATTGCTGGGGGGGGGGGGGGGGGGGGGGGGGGGGGGGGGTTGCTTTAGTTGTGGAGATTTCGTTGTTGGGGTGTGTCCTGGTGTGTCTGTCAGACTGTGACGTCCGTTTGGCCGGGAGGTGGAGGGTCCTGATCTGGCATTCATGGCGGACACCCTTATATAACCAAGACACAACAACCGCCTCTTTCCACCAGCACTCTCACCCCGCCCTTCCCCAAGACACTGAGGGAGGGAGGGAGGAAGTGGGGGACTTGATTCCTTTGTCACGGACTTCCGCAGTCTGCAAGCTGACGTCTCGCCGCCTTCCGGACAATGGACAGGTCAGGGTGTGGAGACAAGGCGTCACGACCCCTAACCCCAGCCCTCTGACACGGGAGATAAAGCTGTGGTCCCTTGCCTGACTGACTGACTGACATCTGGGGCCTGCCCTCACGTCTGACACTGACAGCATTGACGCAATCGGCACACACAGGTGGTCACAGACCAGCTGGCAACCACTGCCTACAAAGCGAGGCATCCTTGCTTCAATCCGCTTATGGCTTAACGATCGGGATGATCGCGGCTGTTGACTGAAGATAAACCCTCACAACGCCGTAGAAAAAAAAAAATCTACCACAAGCAACATACTTTGCCTGCCTGCTGTCCGGGCCGTTGGCCACGGCTTTTGCACGGGGAGACTGGGGTTTACTTTTCCTTCCCACTGTGTTTTACTGCAAGGGAAGCTGGACGTAGTTTTCCTTGCCACATCGTTTTACTGCACAGGAAGACCCGAATTTAGCTTTCCTTCCCAAAATAACTGGGGTTTAGCTTTCCTTCCCACACAGTAGCTTTCCTTCCCACACTGATTTACTGCAAGGGAAGACCTGACTTTAGCTCCCCTTCCCACACGGTAACCCTCTACTTCACGCACGGGGTGACTGGGGACTTGCGTTCGTATTGGGGTCAGGCGTTGAGTAGCAGCTGAGCAAAAGGACGAGAGAGAGGGGAGCCAGAGACAGACAGACAGACATAGACAGACAGACAGACAGGCAGGCAGGCAGACACACACACATACTGAGGAGGCAGATACGGCTTTCCGCATTTAATTCATACTCTCTCTCTCACACACACTCTCTCTCCCCATCCGCCCACCATTAATTATTTGCTATCTCTTTTCCGTAGCTGCACACACACACACATACATACACACACAAGCGCGCGCACGCACACACACACACACACACACACATACACACACACACAATTAAGTTCAAGTGTGATGATTAGCGGTGACATTTTCAATTATATATATCGGAGTCGAGCACTTTCCAAATCTCCAGGTAGCTTTCTTCACGGGCAGTTAAAATGTTCTTTTTTTTTTTTTTTTTTTTTTTTTTAAATAAATGGGACAGCGTGGGATAAGGTGCGCTGGTGGGGGATGGGGGGGGGGGGGAGGGCTGAGATGAAAACAAGATGAGGATGGGCCGGAAATACGTAATACGCTGCACGTGCCTTCGCTTATTAAAAGGGAGACGTAACGAGCGAGGTACGTCTCACGTGGTATGACGGAGGTCTGACCCTCCCCCCCACCCCCTTTTTTTTCACTGTGGTCGTGGTCTGAACAGGGGAAGGATACTTATCTCCCCTCACGACCCAGCAGGTGAGCACTTCCCTGTTCCCAGAGTCCCGTCCCTTCTTCACATTACCCACACGGTCACCCCGGACTTCCGCCTCTCTCCCCCTCACCGTGAACCATCAATTCACAATGGAGATACTAATTAGCAACGATAGCACTTTTCTTTTCCTTCCTTCTTTTCCTGCTCTCACTCTCTCTTTCTTTCTTTCTTTCTGCCAGGTATTCTATTCTGCCTGCGTGTCCGCCTACCTCCTCGTTTCCTGTCTGTTCCTCCTTTCTTCTTTCATTCCCTTGCAAGATGCACTGCCCATGGCGACATAGTTTCACTGGGCATAGCTGGCAGAGTTCTGAATGAGTTTCATCTTGTGTCAAGAGCTGGTTTCATCCCGAGTTTAGTATATATATATATATATATATATATATATATATATGATATCAATACACGAGTACAGTCAATAAATTGTAAAATAAAAACAAAACAAAAAAGCAATTACATAAACAAATAAATAAATAAATAAATGACGCGTCCAACCTATAACTAAGAAATATGATATGATATCATATCATATAACAGAACACAAAACAATGATTATAATTATAATATAATATAATATGATAATAATATGACATAATTATAAACGATAAACATTGCAGAATGAACGGGTAAACCCTTTGCAGAGACCAAGGCTTTGTCACACAGCCGACAGACCTGGAGGAAGCAGGTGAACACTGCTGTGCGGCGCCCAAACGACTTCTTTACTGTGTTAAAAGACAAGGAGAAAATAGTCAAGAAGAAGTACAGTTCTCAGCAAGCTGGATTTTAACTGTAACAACATGTGACGTGACGACATTTTTGTAAATGTAATCGTAGGGTTTTGTGTGTTTTGACACGCTGAACGTATGAACCGAGATTGTGCTGCTGCTGCTGCTGCTGCTGCTGCTATTGCTCTAGCTGTCTTGGTGTTAAATTCACTTCCAGGTTTTGAAGACTGACAGACAACAAGCCAAGTGGCAGAAGTGATCCCTGAAGTAAACAACCTGGAAGTCTTCCCCCAGTACACTGCAGTCAGCACACAGACTCCCTTCATGATCCGTGCAACAAAATTCACAACATCGGTATACCTGGGAAAGGGGGGGGGGGGGGGCAGAGAGGGATGGCTCGTTGAAAATGAAACAGAAAGGGGAAAAAAAAATGAAAGAAAGAAGCATTTAACTCACTCAGTACGGCCAGTCCCCTCTTCTCCTCTACACAGACCCCTCGGATGTCCAGTGGGTGTCTGAATGACCCAACCTTTAGCTTCCGTCGTCAGAACTGTGGTGTTCTTTGTCAACATTCACCTCTTCAGTATAAGAGCCTTCCGCTTGCAATATTTTGATGATGGTAATTGGGGTGAAACGCTGTTAACGTCGTCTCTTCCGCCGTTCGTATGGAGAGAGTTAAACAAACGAGAAAGGGAAGATAACAGGAAAACAAACAAGTAGACAGAAAAAAAACAGATCGACAGGAAGAGGGAGTGAAAAGAGAGGGGTTGGGCGAAGGAATGGGAAGGAGTGAGAGAAGGAAAAATAGAAAAAGAAAGCAGACTTCAGGTAACAACAATCCTACCCAACAACAGGTCGATGGCAAAAAGGGTATATCGATCCGACAGACGAACCAACCCACCCAAGGGCTGCGTCATGAACCATTCCTGTTTCCCCTCGAGAAACAGTAACGATAACAAAAACCTCAGAAGAAAGACGCCCCAAAAGATTTTTTTTTTTTTTTTTTTTTTTCTTTTTTTTTAAATGAGATGGGGTCTGCGGGGAGAAGGGTGGGGTGTGATTTGGAGGCCGGGGGTGGGTGGTGTATGGGGTAGAGCCGGTGTGTTCAAAGGGAAGAGGAAACAGGTTGCGGGAAAGGGGGTGTGGAGGGGTGGGAGATGGGGGCACGTGAAGAAGAGATGTAGTGGGAGAGGCCGCTGTCTGGCACACGTTCAACTTCCCTGCTGGTGCTGTCTTGTGTGGAGAGGTGGGGGTTGGGGTAGGGATTTGGGAGGGGGGTTGGGGGGGGGGGGGGGTAAGAGGAGGTGGAAGGTGGTGGAGGGCGGAGGGTGATGGGGTGGCAGCAGGAAGGGTGGCGGGTACAAACATACTCATTCTGCGCAGGCACAATGTATACATTATACACCTATACACAAAAAGCACACGTATGCATGCACAAGCAAACCTATCATCAAAGGAGAAAGAAGAATGGTTAAGACGCTCATCTGCCAATACAGTGTCCGTGAGGGCCTGGGTTCGTATCCCGCTCTCGCCCTTTCTCCCACGTTTGACTGGAAAATCAAACTGAGCGCCCAGTCATTCGGATGAGACGATAAACCGAGGTCTCGTGTGCAGCACGTACTTGGCGCACTGAAAAAAGAACCCATGGCAACAAAAGGGTTGTCCTCTGGCAACACTCTGTAGAAGAAATCCATACTGATGGGTACACAAATATGTATGCATGCACTCAAGGACTGACTAAGCACGTTAGGTTTATGCTGCTGGTCAGGCATCTGCCTAGCAGATGTGGTGTAGCGCATATGATTTGTCCGAACGCAGTGACGCCTCCTTGAGAAGCTGAAACTGCACTCATCTACACGCACGGATACTCGAAACACACGCACGCACGGACGAACGCGCATGCACGGACGGACGGACACACACACACACACACACACACACACACACACACACACACACACACACACACACACACGTTTTGTCTCATAAATCTGTGGTCCTACCTGAAGACTGTTCAGGGCTTGGGGAGCCACAAGAAGTATGATGAACGAGATACAGGTACACACTCACTGTGTGACATCTCACAATGTGTTTTCTTCGACTCCATAAACCTTCACAAAACTGCCTGAAATCTGGTATCATCACGAACACTCCTCCCTCCCCCCTCTCTTTGTCTCACTCTCCGTCTCTCTCTGTCTAACACACACACACACACACACACACACACACACACACACACACACAGGGAGGTGACTTTATCTGCCAAACAGGCAAAGTGCCGTAACAAGGGAACATCTGATAAACCGATCCTTCCGTTGTCATGAACATCCAAGTGTCTGAAGAACAGCCAGCTACACTCAGTGCTGCCAAGGCCATGATCGTTGAGGCCCGGAGGGGTGCTGTTGAGAGATGTGTAACATGTCTTCGTGGTATGACATCTCTTAAGCGGACTCCCTCATCATTTTTTCCCCCAGCTGTTCATGAATCTCAAGCACTCTCCACCGATTCTTAACTCTATCGACAGCAATGTCTTCAGAGATAATACGGAGAACACCTGTTCACCCACCTCCCTATTCTACAAAAACTGGTCAACCTGTGTCGTTGACATGTTTTAATCACCCACTGATAAATTCATAACCTCTCTTTTTACTGACTCGTAAATCGAGAAATGGATGGGGAAGTGGGGGAGCGAGGGGGTCTGGGGGCGGGGGGGGCAGGGGGGGGGCGCTGTGACAGGATCAGTTAGACGCTGGACGACTGATCCAGTGGTCACCAGTGATGAGGGCTGGAGACGCCGTTTCGTCATGGTGTTGTGTCCTTTCCCAAGGCACTGCACTCCAAGCTTCCTCACTCCAGGTGTGAATGGGTACCTGATTCCGGCGGTCACAAAAGGTTCAAAAAACGGCGAAGAGAGCGGACTGGGCCCCGCCTGCCTATGCAGCGGCCTAGGCACAGTGGATACGAATTCACTCCCCCTATGGTCGTAAACGATTAGGAAATCTTTAACCTCAACCTTAACACTTTTTTTTTTTTTTTTTTATCGAGAAAAATTTTATCCTAATCTTGAAACAAAGGCATTCATATTTCCTTATTAGTGTACGAACTGTTAAAGAAATCGCCGATAGAAATACTTTTATCAAAGAGGCTTTGATATGGAATCTATGTCTGCTGATAACATACTATTTGTCTGATCAAATACACTGCTTATTTGATGACATACACAGCTTGTTATTAACAAATACTGTTTGTTTGCTGGTAACATGCGCTGATAACCTTAAATCTTTGTTTGCTGTAATTAATGTATAATTGTTGTTTGTTGGTAAATACACTGGTTGTTTGGTGAGTGGTGGAGAAAAAGGAAAGCGGGAGAGGCTGAAAGAGATCCAGGTGGAAAGAAAGTGAAACAACCAGCACATCACTTGCACAACGCATGGGCATCGTCTCCTGATGGCTCATACACCTGCTGCATCTCCATTGGCTAAAGACGGACGGTCGGGACATTTTGAGAAATAAACAATTGTCTACCAATACCTACCACACCTCATGCATGTATATATGGACAGACAAACAGTGAGAAACAATCATCTATTTATATCATCTACTTATACCTACAGCACCTACATCACTAAAAAAAAAAAAAAAAAAAAAAAAGACAGACAGTGAGGCACAAAACAAGAGAGGAAGAAAGCCTCTGATCATAAAGTGAAGGCAACACAAACAAGTCGGGGTACGAAGCAGAGGGTGCTTTTGTTTCACTGTCGCAAAGATCTTCACTTTGGACACGAAGCGACTGGGACTACATAGAAAATAAAATAGAATTTAAAAAAATATATAATTATATATATATATGTGTGTGTGTGTTGGGGGGGGGGGGGGGGGGTCTGTGATTTCTGAACCAAAACAACCCATGAACTGTAAATAATAGCTTCCGATTTTAAAG
>NC_134881.1:37758409-37805909 GCF_041734735.1 Babylonia areolata | reverse complement strand
TAATAATGAATATTTGGACGCCCTATCTCTGGAGAGCCCAGAGCGTTTACAAATACAATTCCACATACATACACACTGCAGATACACTTCATAACATTCATTTGCCTATACGCATCACAAATAAACAGGTCTCTCTCTCTCTCTCTCTCTCTCTCTCTCTCTCTCTCTCACACACACACACACACACACACACACACCAGGCATTCATACCGATACAGCCCCATTCCTCTCTCCATCCACCAACAACCGCAGAAAGACACACAGGGAGAAAAAAAACTAATCATAACAACTGTGGAAAAGGTGAGTTTTGAGAGCTGATTTGAATGAGGACAAAGACTGAGCGTGTCGGACAGAATAATGGAGTTTGTTCCAGATGACAGGTCCAATGAAAGAGAAAGCACGTTCCCCATGGAGCTTCCTTCGCCTGTTTGGTATGTGAAAAATGCGAGTGTCACAGGAGGAACGCAGAGACAAGGACGGAATATAGATCTGGAGGAGTTCCTGAAGATAAGGAGGTGCAGAGCCCGAGATAACATTATAATAGTGGCAATCTTGTATTGAATTCTGAAAGAAACAGGCAGCCAGTGCAGTTCTGCAAGGAGAGGAGATATGTGGTCACGTCTGCGTGCCTTGAAGACAAGGCGGGCAGCACAATTCATCACTTTATGAATTCTTTCAACGTACTTCTGGGGGAGACCTGCTAACAGAGAATTGCAGTAATCAAACCGTGAGAGAAGAAGGGAAGTAACCAGGGTCTTTCTTGCGTCAACAGTCAAAAATGGTCTGGTAGAAGCAACTCTGTGGATTTTATGGTAGGCAACTTGGCAATTTTTTTAAACCTGATCTTTCATTGAAAGCTTACTGTCAACGACAACGCCAAGATTACGTGTTTTTGCTGGAATGGGGGATATTTCTCTGTCCTTCAAGAGGCAGAGATGATGGAAGTTCTGGCGGGTTAGAAGAGTCAACAAGAATTACTTCAGTTTTATCCTTATTCCACTGTAACTTGTTTACGAGGGTCCAAGCCTTCGCATCATTAATACAGGATCGCATAGCAGAAAACAAAATGTCAGACTGAAATCGATGACCAGTGCCATCAGCAAACATCTGTTGCTGAATGTTGTGATTGGAAATCACCTCGGACAAAGGTTGGGCGTACAGAATGAACAAAATCGAGATGGATCAGACTGGATATATATCCTATCTCTCTCACGTCACGTCGTGTGCGTCTCACGAGAAGAATATCAGTATGATACAGTACTCCCTCAAACAGACCTTCCCTCCACCACCACCACCACCCTGCTCTCTCTCTCTCTCTCTCTCTCTCTCTCTCCCGCCCCGCCCCCCCCCCCCCCCCACACACACACACACAGCCACGCACGCGCGCGCGCACACACACATACACACGCGCGCGCGCACACACACGCGCGCGCGCGCTTGATCGCCTGTAACATGCACTAAAATCGAAAGAGGGAAACGACTGGGATACAGACAGGAACACATCCAGACAGACATAGAAACGACAAACAGATCGAGAGGCAGACAGACAGACAGACAGACAGACATGAAATTGACACACGTGACAGAAACCACACTAACAGACAGACACAGAAACTGAGAGGATAAACAGATGAAAAGGCAGGCAGGCAGGCAGGTAGACAGACAAGAAACAGACACACACAGGGGGGGCGGGGGGGGGGCGGTCAACTGATCAAGCCGCAGACAGACACGACAGAGAGAAGAGACAGACATGCGGACAGACAGGGAGACAGACAGGTGTGTGCCTGGGGAAAGCCTGACAGCCGACGGGCTGGCCGCCAATGTATGACTTCCTCCTCCCACCCACCCCCCCCACCCCCCGACCCCCCACCCACCCTCCTCCCGCCGACCCCCAGCCACCGCTAATTAACACCGTCCCCTCATCAACCGCCAGTTACCTGTAACCCACCATCCTCATCCTTCGCCCCTCTCCCCCCTCCGCCCCCTTCTACCCCTCCTTCCTCCTCGTCCTTCATCTCTCCAGCACACCTCTCGTCATCCGACTATTGTGGCGGTCTGTCTGTCTGTCTGTCTGTGTGCTACTATCTGTCTGTCTGTGTTACTGTTTGTCTGTCTGTCTGTCTGTGTCACTGTCTGTGTTTGTGTTACTGTCTGTCTGTGTCTTTGTTACTGTCTGTCTGTCCGTGTCTTTGTTACTGTCTGTGTGTCTGTCTGCCTGTGTCGTTGTTAATGTGTTTCTGTCTGTGTCTTTGTTACTGTCTGTCTGTGTGTCTGTCTGCCTGTGTCGTTGTTAATGTGTTTCTGTCTGTGTCTGTGTCTTTGTTACTGTCTGTCTGTGTGTCTGTCTGCCTGTGTCGTTGTTAATGTGTTTCTGTCTGTCTGTCTGTGTCTTTGTTACTGTCTGTGTGTCTGTCTGCCTGTGTCGTTGTTAATGTGTTTCTGTCTGTGTCTTTGTTACTGTCTGTCTGTGTGTCTGTCTGCCTGTGTCGTTGCTAATGTGTTTCTGTCTGTGTCTGTGTCTGTGTTACTGTCTGTCTGTGTGTCTGTCTGCCTGTGTCGTTGTTAATGTGTTTCTGTCTGTGTCTGTGTTACTGTCTGTCTGTGTGTCTGTCTGCCTGTGTCGTTGTTAATGTGTTTCTGTCTGTGTCTTTGTTACTGTCTGTCTGTGTGTCTGTCTGCCTGTGTCGTTGTTAATGTGTTTCTGTCTGTGTCTTTGTTACTGTCTGTCTGTGTGTCTGTCTGCCTGTGTCGTTGGTTAATGTGTTTCTGTCTGTGTCTGTGTCTTTGTTACTGTCTGTCTGTGTGTCTGTCTGCCTGTGTCGTTGTTAATGTGTTTCTGTCTGTGTCTGTGTCTTTGTTACTGTCTGTCTGTGTGTCTGTCTGCCTGTGTCGTTGTTAATGTGTTTCTGTCTGTGTCTGTGTCTTTGTTACTGTCTGTCTGTGTGTCTGTCTGCCTGTGTCGTTGTTAATGTGTTTCTGTCTGTGTCTTTGTTACTGTCTGCCTGTGCCATGCGCCTGTCTGTCTGCCTCTCTGTCTATCTGTCTACCTCTCTGTCTATCTGTCTGCCTCTCTGTCTATCTGTCTACCTCTCTGTCTATCTGTCTACCTCTCTGTCTATCTGTCTACCTCTCAGTCTATCTGTCTCTAAAGTCTGCCCATACAAACTGATGTTGCGGGTACTTTCTGTGAGTTCTCTCTCTATGTGTGTGTGTGTGTGTGTGTGTGTGTGTGTGTGTGTGTGTGTGTGTGTGTGTGTGTGTGTGTGTGCACGTGCGCACTGGAGGAGGGGGTATGTTACCGTGTCGCATTGTGTGTGATCGCATCGTGTTGTCTGTTCCGGCTGGTTTGTGCTTTTTCAATAGTTCACTGTGTGATACTGATGAAGGCTTTCTCTCCATGGAGAAAGTGCAGTGCCACCTCCCACCACCACCACCACCTCCTCTCTGCAGCAGCATGCTGTTCCCTGTCACAGTGATCTGCAACACACTCCCTCCTGTTGCTGGGGCTACCGCTGTCTTTGCCTCTCCCTCTGTCTGTCTGTCTGTCTGTCTGTCTGTCTCTCTCTCTCTCTCTCCCCTTCTTCTCTCTCATTAACTGGTCTTCTCCTTCCATCTACCTCTCCCCCCCCCCTCTCTCTCTCTCTCTCACACACACATCCCATTCATTATAACCCCCGTCCTCAACACACACACACACACACACACACACACACACACACACACGGCACATCTTTGTAACAAGTGACTGAAGGAAGAAGCGAGAGGGACGGGAGGAGAACGGATTATAGCGGCGCCGTCCCAGTCTGCTTCCCATCCATCAGTGTCGCGTGAGGACCCGGGTTCAAACCTATAATCACTAAATAAAATTAGACGGCACGGGGATACATCGGCGTCGGCTTCAAGAGAGAGGGAGGAGAGAGAGAGAGACAGAGACAGAGGCAGAGAGAGACATTGAGAGAGACAGAGAGAACACTGAAATGTTTAATGTAATCAGCTGTACAGCTCTAGTCACATGGGGGGGGGTACAAATCAGAACAATAATGGTGAAAACAATTTTTTTTTAAATCGGATTGGGAAAAAAAAAACAAAGAGAGAGAGATAGAGAATCTGACCGTGACAGAGGAGGTGAGAGAGACAGAGAGACAAAATGAGAGAGAAACAGAGAGAGAGAGAGAGAGAGAGAGAGAGAGAGAGAGAGAGAGAGAATCTGACAGAGGAGGTGAGAGAGACAGAGAGACAAAATGAGAGAGAAACAGAGAGAGAGAGTGAGAGAGAGAGAGAGAGAGAATCTGACAGAGAGTGGGAGAGACAGAGAAAGAAAATGAGAGAGATAGAGACACAGACAGAGAGAGGGGGGGGGGCAGGAAGAGAGAGAGAGACAGAGACAGAGCCACAGACACAGAGAGAGACAGAGAGGGGACACACAGAGAGAGAGAGAATGCGAATATTTTATTCAGAAAAGGCCATGGCCCCTCTCTGAAGGGGTTATTACATAAATATTAAACGGATAGTAATTATAATAGCAGTATAGACTCCAAATTAATGTAAACAACTAAAAGAGAGAGAGAGAAAGAGAGAGAGGGGGGGGGGGTATCTCGGTGTTTCGTTTCTCTACTGGTAGATAGTGACAGTGGTGATGTATCCCTCTTCTGGTACAGAGTGTAGCAATAGTATAGCCCTCAGTTGTTGTGTTTAATGTTTTCTGTCTTCCGCCCCCTGCAACTCCTTCCCACCACCCCCACACCTTCACAACCCACTCCCTCCACCCCCCCCCCCCCCCCACACACACACAACACACATACCCCCACACCCCTCCCCCTCCCCCTCTCTCTCCGTCTCCTCAAAATAAATAACGAAGCTGTAAGTATTTTTTTTCCTGTACGTCGACATCTTTCCACACCGTAACAGCTCCGATGATCCGTTCATAATTTCCCGCTGTACAGAATGGACACGATCTTTCGACGAGCGCCCCCCCTACCCATTGTTTGACTGGAACACACGAGCCTAGACCACTCCTCATCAATATGCAAATGTATGCAGCGGTAAATTTGTAAGTCACGCGAGAACAATGAAAGCTAGGTCGCAAAGAGGACTTGACAACAACAACAACAACACAAAGGCAGCTGAAAAGACAGCCAGCTGGCAAGCATGTCCTTTGTTGCTGGAACAGCTATTGTTTTCAAGTAGAGACATGTGACAAGGTTTGATACACTTCTTTTCCACGTAGAGTTTTTAGGAAAATTTGTCGTCTGCGGGAACAAGGGGAAATAACTTGACAGGGCTTGCTGGTCGTGTGTGTGTGTGTGTGTGTGTGTGTGTGTGACACATGCAGGTCTGCCGTATCTTTGTTGCTCGGTGGATGCATGCTGCGTCGGCTGTGGTTGTAAAATGTAGCCCTTTTGTTGGATGAACGTGCGACTGTACAGAGAGACAGACAGACAGACTGAGAGTGTGAGAGAGAGAGAGAGAGAGAGTAAAATATGTCCACATTAAAAATTAATATACTCAGATATGTAACAAGTGCACATATGAAATGCTGTGTTAAACATCTACGCATGTGCGATGTAATGATGGAAGGACAATAAACAACTGAATAACTAGTTAAATCAATGAAGGATCAAATAACGAAACTTAATAGAAAAACTTAATAGAAAATCAACTAACTAATCAAAATAGAATTTCAATAGGTTATTAATTATAGTCCCTAACAAAAAAGCATCAACTCAAAGTGAGAGAAGAGAAGAGATTTGAGAGAGAGAGAGAGACAGACAGACAGACAGACAGAGACAGAGAGAGACAGAGACAGAGAGTAGACGGAAATACACCGGATCACGTTCCCCCAAGAGACCAGTCTTCATTTTTCTGTCCCTCCCTCCCTCTCCCAATCACCACTGTATTCTTTCTTACTCCAACCCCTCAGTTTGAGAGTGAAACGGAACCTACTTGAAAGGAAAATAATTTGACAGAGGTCGGGTATCAGGCAACGCGGGTACAACGGAGGTGGAGAAAAATGGGGTGGGAGGTAGGAGGGGTGGCGGTAAGCTATGCTTCCTTCTCGTGTGGAGAGCACTGATCTAAAAATAGTGGCTCCTCTTTTTTTTTTTCTTTTTTTTTTTTTTTTTTTTTAAACAGTGGATGGGGAGTGGGCATGAGGGGAGGAGACGGGAGGCGGAGGGAGAGAGCAGGATCGAGCGTCTGTGTGTGTATGTGTGTGTGTGTGTGTGTGTGTGTGTGTGTGCAACAGATCCTAAGTATGGGCGCGCCCCACGCCACTTTCCAACAGCTTTGTGCACACAACAATGTACCTGTGGCGTCGCTCTGTAGCAGGTGGTGGGGGTGGAGAGGGGCACAGAGATGGAGAGAGAGAGAGAGAGATGGAGACAGAGCAGACAGACAGAACTCTAATGTTTCACGTACATGGGCCACGGGCCACGATACCAAAGCGGCACTGGGATCGGGAAAGGGGTCCAAACAAACAGGATCGTTTCACGCCTGTCTGCATGCAAAGGAGCGCCAAAAAAATAAAATTCGTATACTCCCATGAACACAGCTAGTTATACAGAATGAACAGACAAGAAAGGGATCAAATACGCACGTTACAGATCCCGTAACCCATGTCCTGCACCCGCCATCTCGGGGAGGGATGTGTGTGTGTGTGTGTGTGTGTGTGGTGTGTGTGTGTGTGTGTGTGTGTACGGGTGCCTGCCTACATGGCGGGGTTTTAAAGCCCACTCGTGTATACGAGTGAACGTGGGAGTCGCAGCCCACAAACGAAGGAGAAGAGAGGGGGAGAGAAAGAGACTGAGGAATGAGGGGGCAGAGAGTGCGTGACACAGAGAGAGACAGACAGACAGAGACAGACAGACTGAGAGAGACACCCAGACAGAGAGAGAGAGTTTTCTGAATAGGGTCCAAGACACAAACAGAAGAGGGTTGGATGGATGGAAGGACGCAGGAGGACCACACCGTCTCAACAGCTTCAATTAAAATCATATCTAAGCAACGCCAATGTCAGCGCGCACTAAACCATACCCCTCAGACTCAACACGTTTACTTCGAGTTGCCACTCAGCGAAAATACATCCCTTGGAGAAAAAAAACAACAACGGATAATACCCCCACAAACATTTGCATGTCCTTGACAAAAAAACACAACCCATTTCTAATGAGTAAACCTGGGATGTTTTAATTCAAACCTGCCGTTAAACGCTAACCCCAACAGCCAGTAAGTAGAGGGGGGGGGGGAGGGGGGGGGCGCTAGGGGGGGGGGAGGGGGCAATACGTGAAAACACTCACCCTGAGAGAGGCCATCAACGTTATCGGGTGGGAAGATGCCACCTCCAACCCAGCAACCTCTCAACACCCACCACCCCTACCTTCGCCTCCCATCCCAACCCCCCAATCCCCGCTCTCCTCCCCCTCCCCCCACCACCGTCCCCCACCCCCACCCCCCTCCCCCACGAACCCACGCCAACAGCGCTTGAAAAGCCGCCACGTCCTTGAGATTCAAAGGAGTTGGTTACCTGTAGACCTTGGGGTTCAAACACCTCCCTTTTCTCCTGCGAACGCTACCTGTCTTCCCGCTGTTCTGGTCGGGTGGGCTGAAAGGGGTGGGGGGGGGGGGAGGGGAGGGAGGTAGGAGAGAATGGACAGTACTGAACTGAGTACCGTCGGAGAACAGAAGAATGGTGTGTGTGTGTGTGTGTGTGTGTGTGTGTGTGTGTGTGTGTGTGTGTGTGTGTGTGTGTGTGTGTGTAAGTGTGGGGAGGTGAGTTGGTTTGTTTGGTGGCTTTTTTGTTTGTTTGTTTGTTTTTCGTTTTTTGATTGTTGTTGTTGGTTCGGGTCTTTTTGTTGTTGTTTTTTTTTGTTGCAAATTCAAAGGAGAGAGAAATCGATACAGACAAAAGGGTGGTGGGGGGTGGAGGGTGTGCAAGTTTGACGAGGGGGGGGGGGGTGTGAAATGAGAGATGAGGAAAGGGATGAGGTGATTTTTTTCCCTTAATCCTCAACAAAAAACCCGGGGTGGCTGAGAGTATAGAGCTAGTGTTACACAATGCTGGCTGTGGGGCAAGGCGCCAACACTGAGACATCCCTGCACCTGCTTCTCTCTCTCTCTCTCTCTCTCTCTCTCTCTCTGTATGTGTGATAGAGAGAGAGAAGAGAGAGAGAGAGAGAGAGAGAGGAGAGAGACTCAAGACTCAATCCACTTGTCGCAAAAACCATCAAAGGAATGAAGGACACCAAAACTAAACACAACAAAGGCAATACACATGCACGTTTGTACAGAATCTTGTGTGTGCGCGTGTGGGGTGGGAGGGTTGCACGTGTGTGTTTGCACGTGTGTGTGTGTGTGTGTGTGTGTGTGTGTGTGTGTGCCTAGCTACACTTTTGGAGTTAAAAGACATTTGTGTTTTCTCAACTTTTATGTGACATTGTTGTGTATTTGGAAATGTTTGTTCTGGGCATGAAAACATTATTTTGCAGTAATCCTCCATACTCCAGTAGGAGTGAAAGGATAATCAAAACTTGAAACTTGTGTGTGTACGTGTGTGTGTGTGTGTGTGAGAGAGAGAGAGAGAGAGAGAGAGAGAGAGAGAGAGTCTGTCTGTGTCTGTGTGTCTGTGTGTGATGTATGACCTATATAATTATCTCAAATTACTATTTATCGTTGCAGATTTATTCGTCTGACACGCAACTGCATAAATTCCCTGAGCGTATACCCTGCCAGAAATACATTTTAAAAAAACCCATCTAAACGCATGATTTCAATATGAGCAGAGATCATTACTGCGAGAGAGAGAGAGAGAGAGAGAGAGAGAGAGAGAGAGAATTGACTCAGCACGTGATTCGTGTTAATTTCAATATGAGCAGAGATCATTACTGCTAGAGAGAGAGAGAGAGAGACTCAGCACAGTAAACATAATGTCAGGGTGGATAAAAACAGAGTATGGATATGGTATTCAATAAGAAAATGAAAGAAAGAAAGAATCGTCTACAAGTTTGTTTTTTTTTTAACTGGGAAAAATCCAATAATAAGAAAACGTAAGAACAGGACATCTCATATAACGAAACATAAAACGAGCATCTTAAAACGGATGGAAAGATAATAACCAAAATAATACCTCTTTTTTTTTCTTCCTTTTATTATTTCCGTCACAATCCAATAAATCTCTCTCTCTCTCTCTCTCTCTCTCTCTCTCTCTCTCTCTCTCTGCTCATATTGAAATCAACATGAATCATATTCTGAGTCAATTCTCTCTCTCTCTCTCTCTCTCTCTCTCTCTCTCTGTCCGTCACCACCACCACATTCCCCAGCCCACCCCTGTTTCTCCCAACACACCGCCATCTGCGGCAGATAGAGGAAAGCCAAGGACGGGAACGTGGACAGATGGGGACACACCGTCATTCATCAGGGTGACAGGAAGGGGGTGTGGTGGTGGTGGTGGCCCTAAACATCCTACTTTCATGCTTTTCCACACACACACACACACCACCACCACCACCACCACCACGCAAACCGTTCAAAGCTGTTGGGTCCACATGACTGGTGATAAACTT
This sequence comes from Babylonia areolata, assembly GCF_041734735.1. Lineage (NCBI taxonomy): Eukaryota > Metazoa > Mollusca > Gastropoda > Neogastropoda > Buccinidae > Babylonia > Babylonia areolata. The sequence continues at coordinate 37,796,352 of NC_134881.1, read as the reverse complement.
CACACGGCTCCTGATAACTGACCGCGAGAGGCTGGTGAGGGTTAGGGTTAGGGGACGTGCATTCTCCAAGTTTGGGTGGGTGCTTTCTCTGTGTGTGTGTGTGTCTCACTTTGGGTGGGTGCTTTCTGTGTGTGTGTGTCTCACTTTGGGTGGGTGCTTTCTCTGTGTGTGTGTCTCACTTTGGGTGGGTGCTTTCTGTGTGTGTCTCACTTTGGGTGGGTGCTTTCTCTGTGTGTGTTTCACTTTGGGTGGGTGCTTTCTCTGTGTGTGTGTGTGTCTCACTTTGGGTGGGTGCTTTCTCTGTGTGTGTGTCTCACTTTGGGTGGGTGCTTTCTGTGTGTGTGTCTCACTTTGGGTGGGTGCTTTCTCTGTGTGTGTGTCTCACTTTGGGTGGGTGCTTTCTCTGTGTGTGTCTCACTTTGGGTGGGTGCTTTCTGTGTGTGTGTGCCTCACTTTGGGTGGGTGCTTTCTCTGTGTGTGTCTCACTTTGGGTTGGTGCTTTCCCTGTGTGTGTCTCACTTTGGGTGGGTGCTTTCTGTGTGTGTGTGTCTCACTTTGGGTGGGTGCTTTCTGTGTGTGTGTCTCACTTTGGGTGGGTGCTTTGTGTGTGTGTGTGTCTCACTTTGGGTGGGTGCTTTCTGTGTGTGTGTGCCTCACTTTGGGTGGGTGCTTTCTCTGTGTGTGTCTCACTTTGGGTGGGTGCTTTCTCTGTGTGTGCCTCACTTTGGGTGGGTGCTTTCTGTGTGTGTGTGTCCTCACTTTGGGTGGGTGCTTTCTCTGTGTGTGTCTCACTTTGGGTGGGTGCTTTCTCTGTGTGTATGTCTCACTTTGAGTGGGTGCTTTCTGTGTGTGTGTGTCTCACTTTGAGTGGGTGCTTTCTCTGTGTGTGCTCACTTTGGGTGGGTGCTTTCTGTGTGTGTGTCTCACTTTGGGTGGGTGCTTTCTCTGTGTGTGTCTCACTTTGGGTGGGTGCTTTCTCTGTGTGTGTCTCACTTTGGGTGGGTGCTTTCTCTGTGTGTGTGTCTCACTTTGGGTGGGTGCTTTCTCTGTGTGTGTGTCTCACTTTGGGTGGGTGCTTTCTCTGTGTGTGTGTCTCACTTTGGGTGGGTGCTTTCTGTGTGTGTGTCTCACTTTGGGTGGGTGCTTTCTGTGTGTGTGTCTCACTTTGGGTGGGTGCTTTCTCTGTGTGTGTGTCTCACTTTGGGTGGGTGCTTTCTCTGTGTGTGTCTCACTTTGGGTGGGTGCTTTCTCTGTGTGTGTGTCTCACTTTGGGTGGGTGCTTTCTGTGTGTGTGTCTCACTTTGGGTGGGTGCTTTCTCTGTGTGTCTCACTTTGGGTGGGTGCTTTCTCTGTGTGTGTCTCACTTTGGGTGGGTGCTTTCTCTGTGTGTCTCACTGTGGGTGGGTGCTTTCTCTGTGTGTCTCACTTTGGGTGGTTGCTTTCTCTGTGTGTGTCTCACTTTGGGTGGGTGCTTTCTGTGTGTGTGTGTCTCACTTTGGGTGGGTGCTTTCTCTGTGTGTGTGTCTCACTTTGGGTGGGTGCTTTCTCTGTGTGTGTGTGTCTCACTTTGGGTGGGTGCTTTCTCTGTGTGTGTGTCTCACTTTGGGTGGGTGCTTTCTCTGTGTGTGTGTCTCACTTTGGGTGGGTGCTTTCTCTGTGTGTGTGTCTCACTTTGGGTGGGTGCTTTCTCTGTGTGTGTGTGTCTCACTTTGGGTGGGTGCTTTCTCTGTGTGTATCTCACCTTGGGTGGGTGCTTTCTCTGTGTGTGTCTCACTTTGGGTGGGTGCTTTCTCTGTGTGTGTCACTTTGGGTGGGTGCTTTCTCTGTGTGTGTCTCACTTTGGGTGGGTGCTTTCTGTGTGTGTGTCTCACTTTGGGTGTGTGCTTTCCCTGTGTGTGTCTCATTTTGGGTGGGTGCTTTCTCTGTGTGTGTCTCACTTTGGGTGGGTGCGTTCTCTGTGTGTGTGTCTCACTTTGGGTGGGTGCTTTCTCTGTGTGTGTGTCTCACTTTGGGTGGGTGCTTTCTGTGTGTGTGTCTCACTATGGGTGGGTGCTTTCTCTGTGTATGTGTCTCACTTTGGGTGGGTGCTTTCTCTGTGTGTGTCTCACTTTGGGTGGGTGCTTTCTCTGTGTGTGTGTCTCACTTTGGGTGGGTGCTTTCTCTGTGTGTGTCTCATGATGGGTGGGTGCTTTCTCTGTGTGTCTCATGATGGGTGGGTGCTTTCTCTGTGTGTGTCTCACTTTGGGTGTGTGCTTTCTCTGTGTGTGTCTCACTTTGGGTGGGTGCTTTCTCTGTGTGTGTGTCTCACTTTGGGTGGGTGCTTTCTCTGTGTGTGTGTCTCACTTTGGGTGGGTGCTTTCTGTGTGTGTGTCTCACTTTGGGTGGGTGCTTTCTCTGTGTGTCTCACTTTGGGTGGGTGCTTTCTCTGTGTGTGTCTCACTTTGGGTGGGTGCTTTCTCTGTGTGTCTCACTGTGGGTGGGTGCTTTCTCTGTGTGTCTCACTTTGGGTGGTTGCTTTCTCTCTGTGTGTGTCTCACTTTGGGTGGGTGCTTTCTGTGTGTGTGTGTGTCTCACTTTGGGTGGGTGCTTTCTCTGTGTGTGTGTCTCACTTTGGGTGGGTGCTTTCTCTGTGTGTGTGTGTCTCACTTTGGGTGGGTGCTTTCTCTGTGTGTGTGTCTCACTTTGGGTGGGTGCTTTCTCTGTGTGTGTGTCTCACTTTGGGTGGGTGCTTTCTCTGTGTGTGTGTCTCACTTTGGGTGGGTGCTTTCTCTGTGTGTGTGTGTCTCACTTTGGGTGGGTGCTTTCTCTGTGTGTATCTCACCTTGGGTGGGTGCTTTCTCTGTGTGTGTGTCTCACTTTGGGTGGGTGCTTTCTCTGTGTGTGTCTTTGGGTGGGTGCTTTCTCTGTGTGTGTCTCACTTTGGGTGGGTGCTTTCTGTGTGTGTGTCTCACTTTGGGTGTGTGCTTTCCCTGTGTGTGTCTCATTTTGGGTGGGTGCTTTCTCTGTGTGTGTCTCACTTTGGGTGGGTGCGTTCTCTGTGTGTGTGTCTCACTTTGGGTGGGTGCTTTCTCTGTGTGTGTGTCTCACTTTGGGTGGGTGCTTTCTGTGTGTGTGTCTCACTTTGGGTGGGTGCTTTCTCTGTGTGTGTGTCTCACTTTGGGTGGGTGCTTTCTCTGTGTGTGTCTCACTTTGGGTGGGTGCTTTCTCTGTGTGTGTGTCTCACTTTGGGTGGGTGCTTTCTCTGTGTGTGTCTCATTTTGGGTGGGTGCTTTCTCTGTGTGTGTCTCACTTTGGGTGGGTGCTTTCTCTGTGTGTGTCTCACTTTGGGTGGGTGCTTTCTCTGTGTGTGTCTCACTTTGGGTGGGTGCTTTCACTCTCTCTGTCTCAGTCTGAGTGCGTGCTTTGTCTGCGTCTGCCTGTTGTCCCCTCTATCTCAACGTTTATTAGTTTTTGTTGTTGTTGTTTTGTTGTTGTTTAGTGTGTGTGTTTTTTCTGCACTAGTAAAAAAAAAACTCTATATACTAGTAATCACTCCACGGAAATGATATCGATATCAACAGTGATGCTAAACAGTGAACTCCAATAACATATCAACACGTTATCATCATTATCATTAACAGGAGTAGTAGAAGGAACAGCAGCAGAAGTGGTGATGGTGGTGGTGGTAGAAGAAGTAGCTGCAGCAGCAGGAGAAGTATAAGAAGTAGTAGTAGTAGCAATAGTAGTACCATTATTATTTTTGTTATTACTGCCATTGTATTCCAAACCCTTTCAGAAAAGGTTATGCCCTAAAACTGATTAGATCTCTCTGTGATCTCTTGACCTGTGACCCCAGTGGGCGTGACCCCTAAGGGGGCGGACCCACGTTCCGGCGCCACAATGGGGCACGTGCCCAGCGCTGTGTGTCCCGCACAAAGCCTTTTGTTTGGGTTTTTTTTCTCTGACAACAGCCCAACACCTCCCACTGTGAGCCCCCCCCCCCCCCCACCACACCTCCCTCCCAACCACCCCCCCCCCCCCCCCGCTATCACCACCACCCTCTCCTCACCACCCCCTTCATTGTCCAGAGGGGAGGTGGTATCTGTGGCTGGCCAGGTGTTGACGCTACCAGGTCAGGGCCATCCAGACCTCGGTCGAAAATAGCCACCACCCTCCTCTCTACTTCCGACAGTTTAAACTGCATGGTGCGGTGCGGATGAGCTTGAATGGTTCGATTCCCAGCCACGGAAAACACACACACACTGTGTGTGTGTGTGTGTAAGTATTTTCAAACCACTGATATTCTTGTTAACTACCATTTTCTGTTGGTATGTCTGTATATGGTCCTGTGTATGATCACTGTTTTGAAGATATTGGCCGTATCACCTGAGATGGGTGTTGACGTTAACCCCGAATGTAACACACAGAGAGAGAGAGAGAGAGAGAGAGAGAGCATACGCGCGCAAATGCATGCATGCTTGCCAAACTGCCAGTTGAGGTTTTCGTTTTCGTTTTTGTGTAATGTTCCTGTCTTAACCCCACCCCCCCTTCCCAACCCAGCACCACCACAGCCACAACCAGAAGCACTGACTGAACGAAGACACGTGTGGTGTGTTTGTCAGCACGTCCTTCCTCGGACCCCTTCGCCCTTAAGGACAGTCTGGGCACGTACCCCTAGTCCTTGTCTGCACGTGCTGCTAAGAGAGAGGAGGGTGGAGGTTTGTGGCTTGTGGGGTACGGCGCTGACTGACTGATCGACTTTGATCACTGCCCGACTCTTGAAGCATCGAGTGTGAACTGGATTGAACAGCTCTTCGTGTCACTGGCGTTCCTCATCTCGCTCTCTCTGTCTCTCTCTTTCCGACTCTTTCTCTGAATATGTGTGTGTGTGTGTGTGTGTGTGTGTGTGTGTGCCGTCTCACTCCCAAGCAGTAGGGGCAGACCGACCGACAGACAGACCGACAGACGGGAGACAGTGCAGCATGGAAGGGGTGGAGAGGGAGCGCACTTGGGCCAAGGGAGGCAATCAACACCCAGCTCTTCACACCTTTCATGTGGTCACGTGGCTCCCTGCACTGGGCTAAAGATTCTATTTTTAGATTAGTGGGGCTCCCTCAACACCTGTTTCTCACAGCCAGAAAAGTAACCAACACCACACCCCAGTCTCTTCACCCTCTACTTGGGGGATGGCGCGCACTGCCCCCCGCCCCCTCCCCCCCCCCCCCCCCCCCCACACACACATACCACACACACAGACACACACTCGCGAACACACACACACAGCATTACCATTATACCCTAAGCAAGTCTTTGAGAGTTTTACAAGTGGAGAGAGAGAGGCGGGGGGCGGGGGGGGGGGAGAGAACTGGGGGTAGGAGTCCAAGTGAGGCTTAACGACTTAAACCAAATGATCACATCGCTACATGAAAGCACGTATCTCCCCACTCACTTCAAAGCGAGAGAGAGAGAGAGGGGGGGGGGGGGGAAGGAAGAGACAGAGGGGAGGGGTGAGGCAGTGGTGATGGTAGAGTGGCTGGGGAGTCAAGAGGAAGTCGATCATCACCCACACCCTGACCACAGCGCCTTTCCTTCCTTGGTCTGTCAACAGGGACGGCGGATACTTTCAACACGGTCAGTCACTGCACCCGCTTTGAAAACAGACTGAATTAAAGACCACTTCGAAGTCATGTACAGACTTTTGAATGTGCGCACGGTTCATGCACTCTCAATCATGTATCTGCTTAAAGACTGCTGACAGCGGACTGAAGTAAGATGCGAGCTCTTTCGTGTCTCAAAGGGTGTTACGAACGCACGCACGAACATGCGAAATGGGTTTCTGCTTTTATAATCCCAACAGCATCCTTCACAAACAGCTTTGTCATAAGGGCACCCCCACGCCCTTCCCTACCCTCGCTACCCACCCCCTTCACCTTACTCCCTCAGTCTTTCCACAGCTTTGGCACACACACGGTGTCAAAACGCCAAACTGAAAACGCTGAACAAGTGTGATAACACTGGTCCAGTAAAAGATGGCAACAACACTCACTACCCAAGCATGGTCGGTTTGGATTCAGCCACCCCCTTAATCCCCCCCCCATCCCACCCCTCCCCAACAGAAGGCAGCAGCAACAGCAGCGAGATCCGGAGGAAGACCAGGACTCAGCCCTCGTTTCAAAAAAATAAATACACACCAGCCAATCAGACCGCAGCGATCTATCTCGCGCGTGCGCAAAACTGCCTGGCTGACCTCCTTCCGGAGGACGTCGGGCGCCACATATGTCCAAACACTGAGCCCCGGATTATCCGGCACCACAGATAGAGCCAGCACTCTTGGAGGCCAGAGCTGATCCCTGACAGAAGCTGGGCAGCTGGAGACTGCTGCTCCAACGTCCGTGTTTTACATCCCACTGTGGTGCAAACAAGCATGGAAGACGTGGCCCCAGTCACATCAACAAACTGATCACTGCCCGAGACGGGGGCAGACAAGTCCTATCCAGCCGGTACAGGCAGGCAGATAAAAACAGGACAAAAACACACTGCGTTAACAACTGTCCACTTCTTGAAAACTCCTTTCTCTGCTGACTTCCGTTTTTTTTGTTTTTCATACTTGGTGTAAAACGTTAAAAGGCTTCAGTGTTTTTGTCCCGTGATTTGACGTAACTCAAACTTACACAAGGCCTGCAGTTAAAAACTTACTTTCTTCAAAACGATTTACTGTGTGTGTGTGTGTGTGTGTGTGTGTGTGTGTGTGTGTACCGCTGGATAAGTGAGGGGAAAGAGGTCGGGGAAGAGGGACGAGGGGCTGCGGGGGACCGGAGGGGGTGGGGGGCGATGTATTACTCAATTCAATCAGGGCAGAACCTGTGCGGATGAAAGGGAAGATTCCCCGATCTGCCGAGTAAACATATGGTGCAGACTTTTCTCGCCATCTCGATCAGTGCCTCAATCCCTCCACGTGTGTATGCGTTGCAGAAAATCAAAATATGTTTTTTGATAAACATTTGGTGATACAGTCAGTCATTACCCCGCTAACATACGGAAACGGGGAAAATCTTCACCATTCCTCACCTGAAAAAACACGGCGTCGTAAAATGTTGAGAGTGAGAAAGAGGGGTAGCGATGATGGGTTGAATACGGACTAAAGGGCAGAGTGAAAACAAAACAAAGAATCCTCTCGATAAAAGCACGCACTGGTTCAATACAACTGCTACGGAGAGTACCAAAGTACATATAAAGATTGTTATTCCAGTTATCAAAAAAAACACTCATCATGACAATTTCAAAACGTCCACGTGACGGCTAAGACATTCTGCAAGCTCTCTGAAGCAACACACAGAAAGCAGTTTTCATCAATTAAAATATCATTACCGGACCCCGAACTGTTCACATGCACGGCTCTCACTCTAATCACATGCACACACACGTACGCAAGCACACATACACGTAATGCAAACTGAGTCGTGAACAGCCCAGGTGTATGTAATTAAATCAGCCCCATCTGTTGTCATAGCTCAGCTTGGTGTCGAACTTTGAGTCATTATTACTGCCATGCATACGCAATACTTCATGTATAAAAAAAAAAAAAATGTGATGTGGAGCACATCACATAATACATAAACCGATGGCCCGTGTACGCGTGTACGCAAAACAACCCACAGCAGCAAAAAGGTTGTCCATGGTAACAGTCTGCAGAATAATCCTCTCTGATGATAATTATAATAATAATTAAAAAAAATTGATTTAAAATTAAAAAAAGAAAAAAAAAGGTACACTTGCAGACAGTAAAAAATATTAAAATAAAATGGAGGGGGATGAGAGAGAGAGAGAGAGAGAGAATGTGTCGCTGCACTGTGGCGACGTGCTTTCCCCGAAGACAGCAGCCCGAATTTCGCACTGAGAAATCTGTTCTCACGAAAAGTAAATCAACACAATACAATACAATACAACACAACACAATACAATACAATAAAGATTTAAAGAGGCAAATCAGAGGGGTAAATCTACCGGGACATGTTAATCCAAGCAATAAAAGCTGCTGAATGAATGCCTCCAATCCTCTACTGGCATGCCAGTTGCTCGTGTTCAAAGGTCGTTGAGTGCACCAGCCATGTAAATCAAATTCAACAGAATACTGTCACAAGCAACGGAAAAGTCAGGCACGTATACATCAAGCATATATCAAATGCAGTTAACTGACATGAGAATTAAATGCAGCCGACGCGGCAAACTCTGACTGATTATTTAACTGCATAGCTGTTCCCTGTCTTTTGGTTGTTGTTCTTAAGCAGATGTGGTGCAGCGAACAGAGATCAGTCCGCATGCACTGACACTCCCCTTGAAACTGAACTTGACTGTAGTACACAAGTGGCATGTCAAAAAGACGCATATTAGCCTGGCCTCGCTGATTCTACAATGACAAAGTCGACCAATCTGTTTCTGAAAAGTGTCAACGCACTGTTGTTAAGAAGCTGTCGTTCCTGGCAGAAAGAAAAGAAACATCTCCAGGTTTCTGTTTCCTGTTGGCTGTGGAAACAAGAAGCCTTGTCTCGGGAGGCCCGTGAGGTTTCCCACAGGTGTGTGAAAGACGTCATGGTACAGGTGAACAGTCGGTACACCCTGCAGGTCGCCGTCCCCTACACGCTGTTCAAACACGTCAGTGTCACCCCCACTGCCTGAAACCACTCCTTCCAGTCCTCATTAACTATCAATTTCAATCTATCAACTGCCCAATCTGTGTGTGTGTGTGTGTGTGTGTGTGTGTGTGTGTGTGTGCGTGCGTGCGTGCGTGCGTGTGTGTGTGTGTGTGTGTGGTCGATCGGGCGTGCGTGCGTGCGCTTGTGTGTGTATTCACAAATTTACTTGGGCGTCAGAGACAGGCACACAGATACAAGTCTGCGCGCGTCCACACACACACACACACACACACACACACGAACCCCCATGGCCCCTCCCTCACACTGCCACCTCCCCACCACACACACACACACTCAACACAACCCTATACACACATCGACACACACCATCCGCAGCAGCAGCAGCAAAGGAGAAACAGCCAATCACGTTCCCTTCAATCACACAGCCCCCACCCCCACCCCTCCCCAGGCAGGGACCCGACCAGCCCCACATTACCAAAGACAACAGGCCCCAGCCACACACACCCCCAGGGCCAATCAATACAGATCGGACACACGTCTGTCCGGACACAAACAAACGTGGGACAAGCGGCAAATGAAACATCCATAAGCCCCGGGCTCCGTGGACTTGTTGGCCAGAAGAGGGCGCGGAGGGGAACACAATGAACAGTTGTGGCCTGCCGTTAATTCCCTTTACAAAAGCCCTGGACATAGGCCCCCAACAACGTGCAGTTATGTCATTTTCTACTTCCGGCATCCATTCCCGTTGGCGTAACCACCGCGCGCGCACGCTCGCACACACACACACACACACGTATGCACGCATGCATCCATGCATGTACACACGCTGACTCACTCTCTCACTCTCTCTCTCTCACACACACACACGCACACACACACACACGAACACACACATACATACGCGCGCGCATATTCTTATGCATGCGAGCAATACTCTCTCTACTCATAGTCACAAGGAAGGTGACAGATTACTCCCCACCCGCACCCCCTTGACCATCCCACCCCCTAAAACATGAATCTTCAGTTGAAAATCTAAAATCGTACTGAAAGGTTGTACCACGTCTCATCACCACCTGCCAACACCTGCCCCATCAACCGTCACCCCCCCACCCCCCTCCACAACCCCCCTCCCCCCTGCACTAATAACCTGTCCCCATCCAACAAACCAACACAACGGAAGGACACTGGAAACCTCCACCACCCTCCCCTAAGACTCCGCCGCATCTGCCAGAGCGCGCGACCCCGCACGTGCCAAACCAACCAATGGCGGGCGCCGCACGTGCCCAGCCGACCAATCAGAGGCCAGGCGTGCGCCGAAACGGTGTCGCCAGTTTTGGGAGTGAGTGGAGTGCAAAAGCTGGGTGCCCTGTAACTGTGTAAACTGTCACCTGTTCCGTCCTCAGCTCTTGCTTTATTGCCCCTACAATAAACCCTCGCTGCTTTCTTTTCTTCGGGCGACGCGGGGGAACTGAGATAGTAGAAGGGGGAACTTCACCTGTTGAAGGTTGAGGCGTACACACAAAGAGTTCCCAACGGAAAGTGCTTTGTCAACTTCTGGCTTCACCAAATTTCGATACATAACTTTCAGATCATACAGTGTGCGACAGTGTTTGCGACAGTGTGTGTGTGTGAGAGAGAGAGAGAGAGAGAGAGAGAGAGAGAGAGAGCAAGTGTGAGAGAGAGAGAGAGAGCAAGTGTGTGTGTGTGAGAGAGAGAGAGAGAGAGAGAGAGTGTGTGTGTGTGTGTGACTCAGAGAGAGAGAGAAAGAAACTGCATGTGTGTGCGTGTGTGTGTGTGTGTGTATGCGTGTGTGTGAGCAAGTGTGAGTGTGTTTGAGTGCAAGTGTGTGTGTGTGTTTTGTCTGGAAAAAAAACTGTTCAAAATCAATATTATTATTATCAAAAAGTGTTCTTGTACGTTTTTCTTTTCTTTTTCTTTTTTTCTTCCTTTTTTTTTCCCCTTATATCTATCTAAAATTCAGAAGTATAGTTGGTCCAGGGAGCAGTGGAGAAAATCCCCACGAAGAACGACTGCTGCTGCTCTGCTACACCCCTGCTTGGCACACAGGGCAAATAAAAGGGGGAGAAGAAAAGGAGGGGGTGAGAGGGGACGGAAGAGGAGGGGGTGGGGGGCAGCTTGAAGTGCAGCAGTGCGCGCGATATTCGAGCTGCCGGAACGAGCAGGGAGGGTGGACGACGGGGGGGTGGGGGTGAGGGGGGAAGAGGAAGAGGAGGAAGACGAGGAGAAGAGGCCAACTGTGAGGGAAGGAGAGGGGGGGGGGGGTGAAGGGTGGAGAGACATGAAGTGGAGGACCAGGAGCAGGTGGCGTTTGGCGCGTGCCGGAGGATCAAAGGATTACCCACCGCCACGCGCCGACACTGGACAGCGGGAGGTGGAGTGTGATGGGGGGCGGGGAGGGGGGAAGGGAGGGGTGGCTTAACGTCACCTGTTGATCATGAGTTGAAACGCCTGAAAAAAACAAAAACAACCCCACACGTCCACAGAAAGATGTGAAGCAGGAGAAAGAAAGAAGTTTGTGTATTGCTTGTTACACATGAACGAGCATGATATAAGCTCAGGCTTGTTGTTGCTCAAGTTTTCATAATTGAACGCTGTATTTCACCTTGTTTCTTGATATTAAAATTATTTAAACCAAAGAAAGAAGAAGCCGATAACAATGATATCGGTTATATATATATAAGTGCATGTGCCTGATTGAGTGCTGCCCTTTCATTTGCCAGCTCATGATATGAATACATGATGGCGTGCTTGCCTGCTTTTTTTTTTCTGCGGGACGGTTGGCCTTCGCCGCTTTGTTTGTCGGTCAAGTTAAGTCTTCCTGTGCTTGTGCCCCAGCGTTGATACTTCTCGTCCTCTCTCTCTATTGACTTCTTCCTCCACCACACGTTTATTATTCATTTTCTTCACTTTATTTACATCTCAGCTTAGTTTTCTTCAAAACTCATGTATGTCCACGTCTTAACTTCTAGTTATGATGACATCCGTCACATATTCAGTATATATACATGTACCAGGACAGGACTTTATATAAGATTTTCTTGTTGTCCTGTCCTTGATATCTGTGTTGTATTGTGACATGGTCCGGATAAAATACTGTTTAAACCAATGATATCGGTTCACCATGAAGAAAACAAAGAAGAGAAAGAAAAGGCAAAGACCACCGGTGACGGGTCCACTCCGTGCTATTCACTTCATTCAGGACAACTCAAGCGACACCTGGTAAGGACACACTAACAAAAACACAGGACAACTTGAGGCCACACTTTCACCCACACGGATACAGAGACGAATTATCTACAGAGCGTTGAGTTTTTTAGTTCTATACATCTGAAGCAGTCACACTCTTAAAATTGTGTTCTCAGACTTGAAGTCTGAGACAAGCACGGTATAGAAGACTAGTAACATCTGGGGATGAGAATGAATCGACCACGATAGCGGCATTGTCATGACGTGGTACTACCAAATGATGTTCCCTGGCTTTCCCTGGCAGTATCTTCAGTGACGTCCCCCTAACTCTGCAGTTATGATATTCCACTGACGTCCCCTGATTCAGTCTCACTCACATCATTCAAAGTCCAAAAATGCTGCACAATCGAAAACAATCATATCACTGGCAACACTATACCAGATGGCTACTAGTAACCAAAGGAGCAGATGCAAACTGAGCCCCCCTTTTCGTCAGATGCTGACGTTTCCAACACAAGGATCACCACGGTCTCAAACATAAATTATAACCAATGAGAGAATTTCAAAAATATCAAGCAGTGGCAACTTTCGAACTGTGACCACGAAATTTTGGTGGCCAGAATTACCTTGAACTTTTCTGCTAGACAAACACATCCGGACCCCCCCCCCCCCCCCCCCCCCCCCACCCCCACCCCCCACCCCCGGCCCCTCTCTGTCTCTGTGCCGCTCCACTTCTTTCATCTCACCCCCCACCATCACACACCCCTTTATCCCTACAACAAAAGCACAGCGGAAAGCCCAGCTGTCCAGGTCAGGCGCACTTTCAACAATAAAAAAAAAGGGGGGGGGGGGGGGAGATACCCCCCCGAAAAAAAAGAAAAAAGAAAAAGGGGGGATGGAGGGAGGCGATATCAACATCAGAGACTCAAACCCATACCTTCCCCCCCCCCTACCACCCTCTGACCCTACTATACCTTCCCAAACTCACCACCAGTACCACTATCCCTCCTCCTACCCCCTCCACCTCGTCCTCCCACCACTCCAGCAGCGGCGGGCCCACACAGCAGCCAGCTGAAGTGAAGCTAATCATACGGCAATCGCCACACGGGAGAGAGAGAGAGAGAGAGAACGGGGCACGCGAGCGAGGTTATAAAAAGGCCAGGCAACCACACCGCCCCGCATTTCCCTGAGAGAGAGAGAGAAACAGAGAAGTCGACGTACGCTGCTTTACACACCTGAGAGAGGACGGTGAACTACATCTGCAGGTCCGCTCCACGCACGACCAAAACAGTAGTAGTTGTAGTTACACGCAAACAGCAGCCACGGTAGCGCATGCACACACGCACGCACACCTACACACACACACAAGCGCGCGTGCGTGTACAATTATCGGTGTGCGGCAGTTGGTTTTGTTGTGCTGGCATTCTGTCAGGGCCCGGTGCCAGAGCAGCCTGAGATAGACGGATGGTAAAGAGAGGAGGAAGACACACATCCACACACTCACACACGTAGTAGTGGTGTTTTGTAGTGTCCCAGAGACTGAGTGGACTGATCAAGGCAACTTTGTGGACTTTCTGTCGTCACAACGGTGAAATTATGGTGCTGTGCGCACTTCCTCGCTACTGTTGGAATCGGCAGTTTGGGTGAGTTGTCTGAAGTGGTGGGGATGGTTGTAGTGGTGGTTGTTTTCATTCTCTCTCTCTCTCTCTCTCTCTCTCTCTCTCTCTCTCTCTCTCTCTCTCACACACACACACACACACACACATTTAATCTAAATCTAACGATCTCAGAAGTACAATCTGTACTGTCTTGAGCGTAAAAATTAAATAGTTCGCGTCATTTCGACAGTGGTGTAAATATCAATAAATAACAATTAGATCTCTCTCTCTCTCTCTCTCTGAGTCAGTCGATGTAAGCGACGTTTCACCAACGTTGATTTAATTAAAACAGTACATTTATTCCCAAGATGTTTAAGTGCATCGCCGACATCTGTACAGGATCCAAGGACAAATGAATCTTACATTAACTCTTGTTCTGTGTACGTCTTGAACTTGTGACGGATCTTTCACAACGATGTTGGGGAGAGGGGCGGGGGGGTTGTGTCCGAATGCTTAACTAACGTAACATAATGGTGACGACCGCTATTAATTCAACATCTTATTTCATGTGTATGTGTGTGCCTTGTGTCTTACCAACCTTTAAGTCTTTATGACAATATTCTATTCACGCGCGCGCTCGCACACACACACACACACACACACACACACACACACACATCATGCTCTCCTCTATCAATCCTGTTCAGTCTCTTTGTAACAGATTTAAATGCGTGCCAGTCTCTTACTTTTGTCCATATAATATCTATAAATATCCTATAATATGTATATCAAACCCCAACGAATGCTACAAAGCTGGCGGAACGCTGACAAGTAACCAAAGCAATACTCCAGTTTCTGCCGAGAATCTTTCAATACTTTATTGATATGACTTTCATAAGTTCAGTAACAAGAAACAAACTTGGTTCATTTCTAGTTTGTATCATGAACGACCGGCGCTCCAGACCAAAGACAGATCGAAGCAGAGGAGGAACGGAAGGGGGGGGGAGGAGTGGTGAAGGAGAGAAAGGAGAAGATGGAGATGAGGGAAGGGGGAGGGGGGGGGGGTGAACGATGCAGCCGTCAAACGCTGCACAGCCTCAACACGCACGCACACACATGCGCGCACACACTGGTGCAGAAGAGGACAGAGGACAACACACACAACTCACCACCACCACCTCCACCACCACCACAGCCGCCTCATTCATTGCGAGTTCTCTGATCAATACACCCACCACGTTCACACACACACACACACACACACACACACACACACACACACACACACACACACAGACCGGTCACCACTTTTTTCTGTCTTCGGGAGGGGAAGGGGTGGTTGCAGGAAGGAGGAAGGGGCAGACAAGGCAGGGGACAGTTGGAGGCAGAAAGGAGGGGGGGGGTTCTTGTTGCTAGCCAGAGTTGTATTTCTTTTTTCCCTGTGACTGGAACTTTGAACAGAAGCAGTCAGAGAGAGAGAGAGAGAGATGGGGGTGCACTGGCGTGGCGTGAGTTAGCTGCCAGCAACTTCAGGCAAAGAGCAGAAGCACGTAAAGATGTTCGTTTGACAGACTACATGCTACAAACCCACGGGTGGAAAAGAGATGGAAAGATGTTGGAAAGAAGGACGAAGAGAGGAGGAGAGAGAGGCTGCTCACAACTACACTGGTATCTGCCGACATTGGCCTCTCGTTCCACTAACAACCAGCCTGTTGTTTTGAAGTAGATTTAAACCCACATTTCGCCACCACTCTTGCCTCTCACTCTGAGCTACACCAGAGGAAGGAAAAAGGGAGAGGGGTGGGGGTGGGGGAAGAATTTTTGTTGGGTGGGGGGGGGACTCTGAAAGCACTGGCATTCCTGTTGTTACGGGTGCTACCTTTCCTTCTTCAAAGTCTATCAAAGGAGGATGAAAAAAAGCCGTGAGACAGTTATCTTATCTTTCTCGTCTGCCTTTTCACTGCTGTCGCTCTGTGGGCTCAGGAGAAGCAGCAGCAGCAGAGTTAGACAGCCGGGATGTGTCGGCACAACAGCAATCGTATTGTCTTAAGTATAGTGTATTGTATTGTGTTGAACTGGATTACCTCTGTCGCAAGAGATTTCTCCGAGTGAAATTCGGTCTGTTCTTCTTGGGGAAAACGCGTCGACACCCCACCCCACCCCCAACTCCCATCCTCTACCACCCCCCTAAATCCCTGCCCCTAACAAAGAAAAATAACCTTCTCTGTTAAAAAAAACAACAACAACAAAAAAACACGATCGAGTGTGCTCTCTCTCTCAACCCTCCCATTCTCATCGCCCTCTTTCTACCCCATACCCCCCACTCTCTCCCCCCTCCCATTCTCATCCCCCTCTTTCTACGCCATACCCCCCCCCCCCCCCCTACTCTCTGCCCCCCCCCCCCCTCCCATTCTCATCCCCCTCTTTTAATCCACCTACTCTCTCTCACCCCTCACTCACGGACAAAGGACTAGTAACTAGTCCATCCAGCCAGACCTGAAAGACAGGACAGGACAGGACAGGTTAGGACAGGACCAGTCTCACTGACAGTTTGTTTCGCTCTCCTCCTTGGCCTATAAAACCGGACGGTGTAGGCGAGCGATTGTGCAAACTTTCTTTTCTCTTTGTTCTGTGGGACTCTGATGGTGTGTGCGTGTGTGTAAGAGAGAGAGAGAGAGTGTGTGTGCGTGTGTGCGTGTGCGCGTGTGGCACAGAGTATGGGTCATCTGGAGGACATATTGCAACACGATAAAGACAGGGGGTGGATGGTGTGAAGTCAGTGATAATGCAACTCAAGGTAAGGATTGAGAGCGCTGTCGCCGTTGTCCAGCGCCACATTTCTCCCTTTCCGCCTCGGTGCAGTTTGTTTACATGTCAACGTGACCGTTTCTACGGACAATAATTGCCGTAGGATCATTAACACGTACAAACAGCATGCTGTATGGGACTTGCAGTCGACTGCTTCCTTCAAACAGACCCGCAGAGACCACCGCTCCGGGCGTGGCGAGAGAGGAAATAAGGCGGGCGGGCGGGCGGTTTGAGGCGGGAATGGTGAGGTGGTGGGGGTCAGCAAAAGCTGTTTCTCCCCAGATCCGAACCCCAGAACTTAAGCTCCTTCAGTAGATGTTTGATCAATCCTCCAAACCACTTCTCAGACGGTGGGTGCAAACATGTTTGTTTTGTTGTTTTTTTAATCACGAAAAATCAATATGCTGGGGAGGGGGAGGAGGGGGGGGGGGAGGAGACACCAACAACAACACACAGGATCCCAAAATAGATTGTATGTTAGCAAAGCTGCACTCAGACATGAGAGTGTGTGTCTGTGTGTGTGTGTGTGAGTGTGATGTGTGTGTATGCTTGTGTGTTACGCCATCTGTTCTTTTGTCACACCTCCAGCTAGCCCCCTACCCCCAACCTCATCAGACACCACCACCACCACCACCACCATTACTCGCTGTGCAACATATGTGTGTCGTCTTTAATCCGAAGAACGCACTGTGATCACACACACACACACACACACACACACACACACACACACACACAGAGGCATTGTTCACCACGCGCACAGAGAGATGTAAGGCAGGGCAGAGCTATCACAACGATATTTTCAGCGCAATGCGTGCAAACACAACGGCCCTGTTAGGACTGTGTTTGACGGGGTGAGAGATCAAATGAACCTGCAAACAAAACCTCCTCTCTTTCACCCAGAGGCTTTCGCATTCAAGTGATTCTCTCTCTCTCTCTCTCTCTCTTCTTCTTCTTCTTCTTCTTCTTCCATTCTTTGAGAACCAATCTAAAACGGGAAAGTTGTGCCTTGTTTTCCTTCTCTCCAGACAAGAAGAGTGAAGGCGAGAGAGGAGGCGAACGCAGATTACCTAAACCCCAGCAGGAGACACTTCGCTCCGTACAGTACCGCTGCGCCACCATGAACCCAGTGTCCCCACTTCACCGCACCCCTTCTTCCCTCCCCCTCCTCGTCGCTTCTGTCCTCGCTGTGCTCATCACCAATGTCGCAGGTAAGAACGGTAATCCGACTCCTCTCTCCCCCCCCCCTCACCCATACCCCCCCCCTCCCCCCGAATCTATCAGTACTCAAAAGTTTGCATGTTCAAAATGTAACAAAGAAGTGAGAGAAAAAATGGCTTTCAACCATGGTACTGAAAATCGTGTACATGTCAGTTCGTGTGATGTCATTCAATTTGTGTAATGTCAGTTTGTGATGTTCACCACAAGGCAAACGTCCAAGGGAAACCGAACCTGGTTAATTTTCTGTGATGAAAAAGAAAGCTATTACAAGAGTTTGTTGTTGTTGTTGTTTTTTGTAGCTGCGTGTACGTGCGCACGCGCGTGTATGTGTGTGTGTGTGTGTGAAAGAGAGAGTCTTACGATCATGTTCGAACATTCCATAAAATAAATGAACCTAGGCCTGATGCGTCAAAACACGTGAACTTTGCAAACCATAAACACCTTTTCTTCCACACTGTTCAACTAACACACACCTCTCACCCCCCAACCCCAGGTGACGTGCTGACGGCTTGCTACGACGGCAGCAACAAGACCATCGACATCCATTGCGGCCGCGGGTCGCTGGTTCGGATCCTGAAGACGTTCTACGGGTACAGCCGGCACGGGGACTGCAGCTACCGGCCCGAGGACTGCACGCGCCAGGAGCAGGAGGGTGTGGACTGCGTGGGCCGCTCGTGGTGCAGCCTGCCCCTCCGCTGGGTGGAGGAGGGCGGCGTCATGCTGCCCCAGTGCCAGAAGCGATCCAACTACTTCCAAGTGGAGTACGAGTGTGTGCCCAGTGAGTAGCAGCAGCTGTTGTTGTTGTTGTTGTTGTTTCGTTTGTGAGTGGCTGGGGTGGGGTGCGAGGCTAGTAGGTTGCAGGATGGGAGTGTGGAGGTGGGTGTAGATGTTTGTGCTTCTGTTTGCATGGGGGGTGGGGGGTAGTAGTCGCCAATTTAGCGTCTTTCTACTTTTAGTGATATTAGATAAGTGTGTGTGTGTGTGCCATATGTTGGCACCGGGTACACCATGACATCACAATTCTAGCCACAGCAATCAGTGCACGGTGTGGACACAGAAAAATGGGGGGCGGGGGTTCCTGTGAAGGACTGAACAAACTATGCCATCCGCTTCATTGCATTTCCGCTCTTTACCCCCACGACGATTCCAATCCCCACGCGCTTAGCGGCAATTGCGAAAGTAATTCCATCACCTCCCCGGCCCGCCCCGTCTTGCCGACCAGTCACTAAGCACATCACAGTAACTACAGGCACAGACTGATCCACACACCGCACCATTCTGTTTGTCACCAGCAGCACGCTGTATTAATCGTGAAGTGATTTGTCGTGAAACTGAGTGAGTAACTGGAGTTGAAAAAAACAACAACAAAAAACACAAAAAACACACACAAAAAAACATCAAACCAACTACTTCTTTCTGGTACATCTAAATAAGTTGATTACTCAAACACAAACCACTTTTTTTTTCCAGTACAAACCTGAAAATTTGCCTCTTTCGAAACGAAAAAAAAAAAAGGCCCCCCCTTTGCCCCCCCAAAACCCCAAAAAAACCCAGACCATGGGTACAGTGGTCAAGTCGTTCCCAGCCCAGTGAACTAACTGACCAGTGTCCGTCCGCCTGTTGACACAGCTGATGTCCAATCTGCAGCGCGCTCTGACCTCAGGCCACAGGGGGAAGCCCTGACCACTGCCAAGGCTTGGGGGCCACCCCCTGTCTAACCCCCCACCCCCCCTCCCAACACGTAACAACACTCCTCGAGCGTTAAGATCATTACCAATAGACCTGTGTTTTCTCCTTTCAACTTGTAACAATGGCTCCCTCCCCACCTCCTTTAAGCTTAATGTCTTTCCACACTGAAGTGTTTTGACACACACAGGGGGGCTCTAGAGACTTGAGGTAAAGACCAACCAAAACCTACACACCTAAGTGGCATACAGTCATCAGTGCTAAGGACTTTTCAAGAGCCCTGTTCTGCACAGCGAAAGGGAAATACAAGTGGCATGAAGCCACATCAATGTTCTTCAGACAATGTTTTCACACAAGACGTGAATGGGGTGGAGGGAGGAGGGGGCATTTGCTGGTGGCAGTTCAGTTCTTCAGGGATCTGACAGCGTGAGAGAATGAAAGAGAGGCTGGATGGAGAGAGAGAGACAGAAAGGGAGGGAGGGAGGAATATAAAGTATTAAAGGAGTGACAGACAAAAAAAGAGAACGGACAACACAACTACTTGCGACGTTGCTTTCTATTCTTCTTTACTGCCCAGCCCCCTAGCCGTTTCCCACGCCAGTCAGCAGTGAACACTGGCTGCCTTGTCTCTCTCCCCTGTAAATATTTCAGTGTTTCACGGGGAGAGGGGAACACAATAGCAGGAACTGTCTTTCGCTCCGCACATCACTTCTTCTTTGCCATGACTGCGGACCCACAACGGGCACGGTTGGGAAAACACACACGTATGCACGCACACACATATACGTACGCACGCGCGCACACACATACACAAACGCGCGCGCGCACACACAAATACGCACTCATGGACGATGTTATTAAATACTTTTCATTCATCATGATTTTGGGAGGTCGGTGCCAGCAAGATAGCATAATCTGATCCTTCATCAATCCTTAAAATAAAAATCAAAAAGAGAGAAGAAAAAATCACTACTCTCATTTTGGCAACACTGCAGCAGCACCTGCACGGCTGTACACGTTACTATGGCGTCCTTGTTGCTTCAAAAGGACGCATTTCTGACGTTGGCTGGTTGACATTTGGTGAACAGAAAGGTTTTGTTTTTGTGACGGCCAGTCAGGACGACCAGAGAATGAAGTGAGCGGAAGTACACATAGCTGTATAGTGAAGACAGAACAGGATACTCCCAACCCTTCTATCACCAAGGCGCAATAGACAACTTCTCGCTCTAAATCTGACAACAGTTGTTTCGTGCTAATGAAAACTTATCAACCGTAACATCAGCCCTCCACCGGATTAAAAAAAAAAAAAAAAAAAGACAATTTCCATGGACTTGATTTAAACAAAATTTTATTCAGTAAATATGTCACACATGTACAGATAGACAGCGGAGCAACAACAAGCTAATAGCTTATATCGTGCTCAGGAATGTGATTAAATACATTTGTTTCGTTTGACGGCTGGTGGACGCTACACAATTGCAATTATGTTAAAATACACATTTTCCAACTGCATATAAGCGACAGTCATTGCAGACATACGTTGTTTCCCCCTTTTTTCCCTACTCTTTTTCCCTCTCTTTTTCCTTGAGCCATGGACTTCACGGCATTTGTTTCTTTATGACGCCACACGCGGACCATACCCAGGCCTCACCACCCACACACCCTTGGTGGTTGACCTGTCTGGCAAGTCGCCCAGTTCCATTGTTTGCAAACACCAGCCACGGCAAGGCACGGCACGGCACGGCACGGCAGCAGCAGCAACAACAACAGAAAGGGTTAGGGGTGTTGGTTGGTGGGCCGGGGGGGGGATAGGGCCAGCAGAATCTTGACGCTGTTGTAGTGAGTAGACCCCAAAGCGCAGGCGCACGTGCGCTGCGTCGCCCTCTGCCCCCCCCACAGCGCTGTTCCCCATGTCACGGTGCACGGGCCTCACGTGCTGTGCTGCTCAGTGCCAAGTCACGTCACTGTCAGCTGGGTGTGCCAGCAGTGTGGGGTCAGGGCACGGGGTGGCTGGTGGGTTGGGAACTGGTACCACGCAGAGTGGTTCATGGTGCATCGTCATTATCGTCACCTGGTTCGCCAAGTGGCTTTCATCCCCCTTTAGTCATGCTTCGCTGAGCTCCAGTGGTGTCTGCCTGAACGTAATTACTGCTTCGTGTGGATCATCAGCATCGTCATCGTCATCATCATCTGCGACCTCCGTCGTTGTGTGTTACCGTGACTGCGTAATATGTAAAAAGAGCATGCCTTGGTCCATTTGTGTGTGTGCGTGTGGGGGGTGGGTTGATCCCACTTGCACCATTTCCCCCCCGCGATATTTAGGTTACCGTTATGCACATAAAATTGAAACACTGCTGCTTTTACAAGAACTCAGACTGTATCCTCTCTCTCTCTCTCTCTCTCTCTCTCTCTCTCTCCAAGCCCACTTTTTTTTTCTCTCTCCGCACATTCAACTCACCCCCCACTCCCACCCATACACACACATGCACACACCCAGACCCACCTAAACCTCAACCCTTCCCCCCCCCTCCCCACACACACACACAATCCCCCGTCCACTCCCAACACACACATCCACCCGCTCCCTCCCCACCCCCACACCCCGACACCTGGCAATGACGGCAGGTGGGGCACTGGCACACTTGGCTCCAGCACCTCCACCCCCTCCCTCACACCCCACATCTTCCACCATGGCCACTGGGGGAATCTGCCTTCACTGCCACCACTGTCACACACACCCCCAGCTCTACCCCTCTCCTGTCTGGTTTCTGGTTGCGTGCATATGTGTGTGTTGGGGGGGGTGGGGTGGGGGTTACTTGGGAAGTACGTCCCTCCCCCCCTCTCTCTCTCTATCTCCCTCCCTCCCTCCTCTCTCTTTCCCTCTCACCTCTCACTCTTTCCCCACACCCCTCTCTCTCTCTCTCCCCCCCCCGCCCCCCCTGTCTGTGTGTGAAGAGAAGTACCCCACCCTTCAGGTGTTGTCGAAGGTGTGATATGAGAAAGAGAGAGAGAGAGAGAGAGAGAGAGAAGGAAGGAAACAAACGGAAAGAGAGAGGGAGAGGGGATGAAAGACTTGACAGCCAGCCACAGGGAGGGGTCAGTTCAGGTCACCCACACACCACGGCATTTCGCTCTCTGGGCCCGAGGGAGGGATGGGGTAGGGGGTAGTAGGCAAGACAGAGGATAGGTAGTCTGGAACTACTGGCTGGTAACTGTAGTAACAACAGCACTTTCGGCAGCAGTAGAGATTTCAACGGATTGTACCTGAAAGATCGAGTGCGCAGAAATTAGAGGAAGGCGGTCGGGAAAGGAGAGAGAGACGGGGGGGGGGGGGGGGGGGAGGGAGAGAGAGAGACAGAGAGAGACGAGAAGGGAGAGAGAGACGGAGAGATACAGAGAATAACTTTCAACGCAAGACATGAACAGAAGAAAGAATGCTTTAACATACCGACAGAGACACTGAGATGGAGGAAGGAATAACCACCGAAAGAAATGCCTTCACAAATACCAGAGCCTCATGGAGAGCAAAGCTTTGGACAAGGGAAAAAAAAAGTATTTACACAACAAGAACAGCCACGTAAACTACAAAATCAGTTAACCCTTCCCTCACACACACACACACACACACACACAGAGGCATCACGCAAGTGTTTACGTCACTCCCGTAGCGAGAGAGAAAAAAAACACACACACACACACCACCTTTTGACGTCACTGAACAACAGGCCGATAAAATTTGGCAAGCAAGATGGGTGTTTTCGAAAAAGCAAAAATAAATTTGAGCGCTTCAAGTAAACACATAAGAAAGTAAACGAACAAGAAAATAAGTCAATACATACATAAATGAATTAATGGAGGTAGACAGTGTACAAATACATAAACGAGCTGATGTGTGAAGTTACATGTATCGATAAAACGAAGGCAACGGTGGCAATCTTGCCGGGACAGAAAGTAAGAGAGAAAAGACAAGAGAAGGCAGTCAAGGTTTGAAGTGTACCAGTACCTGAACAGTCACTAACTTGTTGATCGGCACCGTACTGTGCTTTTCAACTTGACAAACCGCGATTTCCACCTCTCCGTGTGTTTTGGGGGGTTTGTTTACAAGTTGTTGATCTGGGATCCAAAGTGCGCGCTACATGAAAGAACACACGCACGCACGCGCGCACACACACACACACACACACACACACACACACACGCGCAATTTCCTCTCCGCCCATCATGTAACTGCCAAGTTGTTCAGACCTCCCTCCCCCTCTCTCTCTTTAAAGTACGTCGTCTTATTTTCACACACACACACACACACACACACACACACACACTCTGACATATCCACGGATAAACAAAGAAAGAAAGCTATCAATTTCGAGAATTCATACGTGTAACGTGTACACCTCTTCAGTGACACTGACAGCTGAATAAAACCCCCACTCCCACCCACACAACAAATGGGGTCAACCGATGTTGAGCAGCCTCCAACAGGGACTGATATCGAGTCTCACGTGCCGCTACCCACTTCACACACACACACACACACACACACACACACACACACACCAACGCATGCGCACGCGCACACACACACACACACACACACACACACACACTCGAACACATTCACCTCGCCAAAAAACAACAACACCCACATGCATCAAATCTCATGATGCTGTACGTTGCCAGAGCAAGGGTGGAGGTGGTGAGGGAAGAGAAAAGGTGGGTGGTGGGAGGGAATAGTGCACGATCCTACCCCCCACCCCCTCCTCCATCCCTCCTCCCTGAGGAGGCACGAGAGGTGGAGGGGGGGTGGGGAGGGGGCAGAGTGACCTGGCAAGGGTCGTCATGTGACCTGCTTTCTGTCTGGTCGTCCGCCAGCTCTCACAGCCACCGTCACGATGTGCAGCACGCACTTCCGCTGTCTCTCTGACTGACACACATTTCTCCAACACCCCCACACCCCCCGGGGATATGTGTGTGTGTGTGTGTGTGTGTGTGTTGAAGAGAGAGAGAGAGAGAGATGGACGAGTGATGTCACGATGTCTGTTTACATTGTGTCATTTATCTTATTATTTCCTCACTTGCAGTCAACGAGTCTTTGTACAATTGAAGCGCATTGAGCTCTAGTGGGTCAGTGAGGGGGGAAAAAAAACACACACAAAAACACGCGTTTATTAGCACAAATGCTCATCACACACACACGTGTCTGTGCCCCCCCCCCCTCCCCCAAACAGAGACGGAGCTTCAGGACATCTGCAGCAGCAGCCAGCTGAAGGCCCAGCGAGGCCACATCGTCACCCCCAGCTACCCGCTGCCCTTCTCGCGCCGCCTGGCCTGCAGCCTGACCATCGTGGTGGCGCCCAGCCAGAAGCTCCGCCTCAACATCATCAGCATGGAGCTGCGGGCCCAGGGCAAGACAGACTGCGCCGACTGGCTCTACTTCAACGACAAGTTCCACAGCCTGACGCTGTGCGGGCGCCGCTCCAACATCTGGTACGACATGCACTCCAACTTCCTGCACATCGAGCTGCAGTCCGCCAACCACTCCACCAGCCAGGGCTTCTGGCTCTACTATGAGGGTCAGTGGTGTTTGTTTTTTGTTTTGTTTTTCTGAAGTTGTTCTCTTGCCTTTCTTCTTTTTCTCCTTTCCTCCTCCTCCTTTCCTCCTCCTTCTTCTCCTCCTCTTCCTCCCCTTCTCCCCCTCCTCTTCCTCCTCTTCTCCTCCTCATCTTCTTCTCCTCCTCCTCATCCTTTCCTCCTTCTTCTTCTCCTCCTCCTCCCCTTCTTCTCCTCCTCCTCCCCTTCTTCTCCTCCTCCTCCCCTTCTTCTCCTCCTCCTTCTCATCCTTTCCTCCTCCTTCTTCTTCTCCTCCTCCCCTTCTTCTCCTCCTCCTCCCCTTCTTCTCCTCCTCCTTCTCATCCTTTCCTCCTCCTTCTTCTTCTCCTCCTCCTCCTCCACATTCTCCTCCTCCTCCTCCCCTTCTTCTCCTCCTCCTTCTCATCCTTTCCTCCTCCTTCTTCTTCTCCTCCTCCTCCACATTCTTCTCCTCCTCCTCCCCTTCTTCTCCTCCTCCTTCTCATCCTTTCCTCCTTCTTCTTCTCCTCCTCCTCCACATTCTTCTCCTCCTCCTCATTCTCTTCAGACAATTTATGATGGAAGTTAGTCTGTGGATATTCTGTTTCTGTTACTTGCTTTTTGTTTTGTTTAGTTCTAGTCAGTATGTAATGAATTATTCTGTTGACATTCCCAGTGGTGGTGGAGACGGTGTATTGTTTTGGTTCAGTGTAAGGTGTGTAAACTTATCACAGGAAATGAACATAAATTTATCGAGTAGCTGCCCATGAAGTCAACAGCTGTGAGCATAGCTCGTGCACGTGCATACATGTGTGTCTATACACAAGAAAAATACGTGTTCATTTCGTCGTCGTCATCGTCGTAATCTCAATCCATTCAGCTTGGAGTTGCTTGGAAATATTCTGTTAAAATAGTTAATATTCAGCTGACCATAAGCAACACCAAACACCTTAATTCACTGATGCTGATGACCATTCTTGTCGGAATAATGAATATTCAACTGACCATAAGCAACACCAAAACACCTTAATTCACTGATGCTGATGACCATTCTTGTTGGAATAATGAATATTCAACTGACCATAAGCAACACCAAAACACCTTAATTCACTGATGCTGATGACCATTCTTGTTGGAATAATGAATATTCAACTGACCATAAGCAACACCAAACACCTTAATTCACTGATGCTGATGACCAAGTGTTCTCACCCCACCCTTGCTGGTTTTGGTTTTTTGTACAGCGGACCCCCTCCTGCCCACCACTCCCCCCACCCCCCCGCTGCTGGAGGAGACCACGGTGAGGGAGGAGGACAGGAAGGATGAGGGAGGGGGCGGGGGAGGGGGCGGGGGCTCCATTCTCCTCACCACCCTCCTCCCCAAGCAGCCCCCGCCACAGGCCCCCCGCCACACCACCCCCATCCCGGTCTACCGCGACAAACACAACAGCAGCAAGCCCCGCGGGGCCAAGTCCCTCCCCTTCGGTGAGTTGGGCCTGCATCGTTCATGAAAAGTAGAAGACGACGAAGAAGGAGAACAACAATAACAACAAATAATAATATTTTAAGAACAACTAGTAGAAGTAGTAGTAGTAGTAATACTATTATAATCATTATTACACAGTACTCGTTTGGTGCTATTTCCCCATGCATTCCGCTCCATACGCCAATACAATAATACCGACAGCAACTATGAACCATCACACCCAAAAAGCGCAGTATATGCCTCTCTCTCTCTCTCTCTCTCTCTCTATCGCTCTCTCTACACACACACACACACACACACACACACACACACCAGAGTCTGACGCTCACAACAACCTGCCCAAAGTTACGATCAAACACTCACAGAGTCCTTTTAGAACTGAAAACGTCAGCAAGCTCAAAAATCACTCAAGCCTGAAAAAAACGACCCCCCCCCCCCTCCCTTCCTCTTCAAACGACTCAAAAACAAACCTACCATTCAGCACACAAACTATGGCTCACATGACCCAAAGACCTTCAGATGTCCTCAAAACCATTAGCTACTCTTCATCCTGATAAACGGGGGTTCCCGGGGGCACCTGCAGCCAGGTAGCTCTCAGGTCTGGCACCGCCATCAGAGAGCAAAGGAAACGAACGCATCTCCCCCTCAGCTTACTTCACAGAACTGAACAGACCGCAACAGCCTTGTCTCAGTCCCCATCTCTGGCTCACGGCCAGGCCAGACGTAACCATGCCACTACAACAGCAGCACCAGGCTCCGCCTGCATCGCTAGTGCACGAGCACGTGCGCGAACACACACACACACACACACATTCACATACACACACATTATATATCTATGAAAAAAAAAAAAATATATATATATATATATATATTCACACAAACAACGTCTAAACTCTTTACTCAACAGAGAAAGTGCACTGGACAGAAAATCACTTATTCATGCACACACAAGGGCGCGCGCGCGTGCGCTCCGAGTCGTGTCTTTCCACAAGAAAGGAGATCGCCCAGAGAAAACCCCATCAATTATCCATGCCCACAGCAGTGTTGTTCAGCCACTCCTGTACTGTCCATGGAGATCTATCTGTAACCACCCCTCGTTCACTGAATGACCCCCTTTGTGTCTTCTGTATGTGTGGCTGGCTTTTCTTTTAATCTAAGGATTAAGTGTGTGCACAACTGCATACACATCATTCTTCTTGATTACATGATGTGCGTCAGTGTGTGTGTGTGTGTGTGTGTGTGTGTGTGTGCGCGTGCGTGCGCATGCCCATACTTAACACAATGAACTCCAAGCCAAGCCCAATGCTGACGGTGTGTGCGTGACTGGGTGTTTCAGCGGCCATAGCGGGGGGCGTGATTGGAACTCTCTCTCTCGTGCTCATCGTGCTGCTCATGCTGCTGCTCATCAAGTGGTAAGTACCCCTCCCTCCCCCCGTCTCTCTCTCTCTCTCTCTCTCTCTCTCTCTCAGAATCTTCTCACACATCTTTTCACTTATCCAAGACTTCGTGGACTGCAATTCTACAGTTCACCTGTTCCTACCAGAGAACGTTTATGTGTGGGACATTATTATTTTTTGAGCACATCATTCACACACATCATCTTATCAATAGTTACATCAGGCACTGTCTTTGATGCTGCTGTCCGTCTAAAGAACCGGAAATAAATGCGAAACCTGTGAACCATACACAAACACCTAAACAAAAGAACAGGTATTGGAAAGCAAGCAACAAAACAGGATGACAAGGAGGAATTTGGTTTAATGTCCCGTCACACATATCGGTGATTGATGAACAGGAAGACAACGTCTACACATGAACATCGAAAATAGCATGTTCCAATCGAACAAATCAATCCAATACGAACAATTCATAACGATGACAAACTCTGCCCCACCCCCTCCTACACATACACATGCACACACACTCACTTTCTCTCTCTCACTCCCTCGTATACACACACACACACACACACACACACACACACACACACACACTACACGCCTGTCGCTGTGGTTGCAGGCTGAAAGAGCGACAGTACTTCAAGGACGAGAAGTTCCTGGAGATCCGGAATCCCGCCTTCCGCAGCAGCGGGGACTTCCACGACGCCAACACCGCCACCTACAACTACTGAACCCAGCCCTCAGGCCAACACAGCCACCTACAACTACTGAACCCAGCCCTCAGGCCAACACAGCCACCTACAACTACTGAACCCAGCCCTCAGACCAACACCGCCACCTACAACTACTGAACCCAGCCCTCAGACCAACACAGCCACCTACTACCAACACAGCCACCTACAACTATTGAACCCAGCCCTCAGACCAACACAACCACCTACAACTACTGAACCCAGACCTCAGGCCACCGCTAGCTGACACCCACCCCCACCACCCCCACACACACACCTCCCCCATGCCCTCCCTCCCTCCTACCCCTCTTCAACACTGTCCTCCATCAACTGCTGAGGATGATTTACAATACGACATACAAGTGACGTGCTTGCTTCTCTAAAACGGTTGTGTTCTCTCAAAATGGTTGTGTTTACCACTGGGCAAAAACAAAAAAAAAAACAGAAGACAAAAGATGTACATATCCATGTGATGTGAAACTATTACTAAGCATTGTAATTGGCTGGGCAACAGTGCAAGTTAGGTGGCGATGTGCATTTGTGGGGTGATTTTTTTTTTTTTTTTTTTTTTTTTTTTTTTTTTTTTTTTTAATAAACAGCAACAACTACCAGAGTGCTGGACACCATGGACTGGAGAAACACTTTGCCTCGCGGTGTGTGTGTGTGTGTGTGTGTGTGTGATGTACACACCTCGGACACTGGGACACGTGGCGTCCGTTTTGTTGGCCACTGCCTCCTGAACTGACTGATTCAGATACGGAAGCCACACACACACACACACACACACACACACACACACACACACGCACACACACACACACACACAAACGATGGTAAGAGAAACCGAGTAGCAAGGTGATCCTGTTTAGTGCCGACCGTCCACAAAAAACTCACCTCTGAAGGTGCTCCTCGAACACAGCACAGAGAAATCCGCCCCCACCCCCCACCCCCAACCCGCCCTCCTCGCCTTCCCTCCACAAACACAGCCAGTGTCTTCAACCCTCACCACTTCCCGTCCTCATCAGCACTGACCAGCAGGGAACCGTGACGATGGCTGTGGATCAGCCCTGTGCTGACTTTCCTTCCTCACACACCTCACTCCAACTTGGAGCAGTGCATGTTCTAGAACTTCACTGTCTGCGATCAGGATGGGTACATCGTCCACAGATTACTTTGGTGGAGGGCTTCGCACACACCTCACCTCCACTTGGAGCAGTGCAGGTTCTGCTTCACTGCGATACATTGTCTATTGGTTACTTCCGTGAAGGGCTTCTCCTCTCCACATCGTACTCTTCATCCTGGAAGTGCTGAAAGGGAACGTGTGGCGAAAGACGGAAGCTGAAGGGACAAGAGGGCGGCGACAGAGGGCCTGGGTTCGTGTCTCGGTGCAGTGACATGAACCGTGGGAGTGAAGGGCACATACATATCACAGAACACAGACGGCAGGCAGTGTGTGGACACTGCTGGTACCGTGTAAACTGACGGACTAACCTCTCGACACCTTGTGGTCTTCTTCACTGACACTGCTGAGCTCATCATCATCCTCATCGTCTTCTTCCACCAAACACTAACAGCAACATTCGTCCGTTACTAACTGAAGTAAGAGAAAAAAAAATCACATAAACATCACACCGCTTCTGTTTAATGTCATGATGTTACCATGTAGTTGGACCATGTATTACCAAGTGTATCACTGAAATGCAATGTTCTCATCACGGTGTTATTGATGTTGTGGTGTGTGACACGCAGACACCCCATGACAGGTATCAAACAAACGATAGGGCCTGACGGACATTCAGGTGTGGTGACCTATTCCAGGAAGCTGCCTTCACCAACTTGTACATCAGGGAAAACCTCTTTTCAACTGCACCACTCAGACTCCACACAACTGCTGCCAGAAGGGCAGGGGTTTTTTCACGTATCAATATTATTATTGTTACTATTACGTTATATATATATTGTATTTATTCATATTTAATGTAGTGGTCAGATAATGAGGAGGGGGAGACCGATTCAGATCAACTCATGCCATAGCCTCTGTGTGTGTGTGTGTGTGTGTGTGTGTGTGTGAGACTGGTGCAAACTGTGAGAGACAAGGCTAAAGAAGGCAGTATCAAGAGCACACCACTCAGAGCTCTCGTGGCCCGCTGTGGGTTGACAGCCAGTCAGTGTCGGACAGTGTGCGCTGTAACAGGGATCAGCGTCGTTTCAATGTCACGGCAGGTGCAAACCACCAGCTTAGTTTTGTAGGGAGCGCACTGAGTTAAAGTGCCGCCAAGCTGTGTCCAGCACTGGTCATACATGTACATAGACAAGGCGTGGTGTGTCTGCTCACACAAGGGAGACTAGCTGCCCCCGTGGGGAGGAGGGGAGGGGGGGGGGGGCAGGGGCTTTATGACGTGCAATGTGGTGTGTACAGAGGGACTGAACACGGGCACCGTATCCACTGGCCAACCGGCTGACCACCGCTCGGCACACAGCATCACGGCACACTGCACCACAGGCTGCTGGTTGCACTGACCGTGGCGGTGGGAGGCTGACGTCCAGTGCTGGACATGCTGTCCACCGGTCAGATCCAACACGTCAGAACGGGGATGGGGGTGGGTCAGGCAGGCTGGCCCCCCATTGCCCGCTGACCGAGGGAGGCTATTGTATCATCAGGTCGCGGTCCTCAAAACTGATCCAACGTCTGGCAGTGGGTTGGGGAGGTGGACCGCAGCCATCTGACAGTGCTGCCGTTCCCCTGCCTTTCTTGAGCAAAACAGCCCCAGTTTCTCACGCACAGAACTACTGATCACCGTCCGAGACGGGAAGCAACCCAATCCTTTTTGCCAGGATTCAACTTGGTGCTCTGCCAAATTCCACGCGGAGAGCCTACGTGACTGGACCAGTCTTGCTCTGTTATTTTTATCAGTGCGATGACCTCGCGTTTCTGGAATCATTACGTCCCTCTCTTCCGGTTTGCTTGGGGATCTGCAAAATGCAGTCCTTTCATAATTATAGAACACTCTTTCTTTTTTTCTTTTTCTTTTTTTTTCTTTGTAAATCTAACTCCTTTCTGAAATACCTATGATCAGTGCTTGGGGATGCTCACAGGCTGTGAAAAATAGGAGGCTGAAAGGACAGACTGTCATCCAACCCACTGCCGCGTTTTGGGACAGGTTTCTGACCGTGACACTGACATGAGGGATGTCACTATACTGACATGTTGTACATTGCTGATGGTAATGTGTGCATAGCTGATCATTCATGCTGATGTGCTGTCCATGTGTGTGTGTGTCTATTTATGAGGAACTGATGTGCTGTCCATGTGTGTGTGTGTCTATTTATGAGGAACTGATGTGCTGTCCATGTGTGTCTATTTGTGAGGGATTCATGTGCTGTCCACGTGTGTGTGTGTGTGTGTGTGTTTATGATGTGCTGTTCATGTGTATGTGTCTATATGATGTATTGTTCATGTGTATTTGTCTATTTATGATGCGCTATTCATATGTGTGTGTGTGTGAGTGTGTGTGTGTCTATTCATGATGTGTTGTCCATGTATGTGTCTGTCTATGACGTGCTGTCCATGTATGTGAGGCAGTGGGTGTGCTGTTTGTTGCGGGCGACAAGAGGAGGGGGGCGGAGCCCCTCCTGACGATGCCATTTTCATCTGTGATATTCATGCATTCCTTAATGCATACGCCATCAGTGTACATAGTCATCACAAGGTTCAATGGAAGCTGCAAGCGGGCTGCTTAGCTTTTCTCTCTCCCTCCCACCCTCCCTCTATACATAACTATGTGTGTGCGTGTCCCACCCTTTCTTTCCATGATCAAAACCTTTGTCATTTTGCTTATATATATATATGACACAAAATCTAGTCGTCGTCGTCGTCTTCATTGTCGTTCTTTTCAGTGACGTCAAACTTTTCTCCCCCCTTTTTGTTCATTTCCACCCCCAGGCAATGTGAAAGAATCAAATCACTTGAACCCAAACCAAACTAAGACGTGTGTACTGTCCAAATGCTGGGCTGCGCTGCGTTCTTCCCACGTTTCTCTGGGTCATTGCAACAGAATATACAGATGGGGTTATCTTTCACGCCACGTCAATACAGATGGGGTTATCTTTCACGCCACGTCAATACAGATGGGGTTATCTTTCACGCCACGTCAATACAGATGGGGTTACCTTTCACACCACGTCAATACAGATGGGGTTACCTTTCACACCACGTCAATACAGATGGGGTTACCTTTCACACCACGTCAATACAGATGGGGTTACCTTTCACACCACGTCAATACAGATGGGGTTATCTTTCACACCACGTCAATACAGATGGGGTTATCTTTCACGCCACGTCAATACAGATGGGGTTATCTTTCACGCCACGTCAATACAGATGGGGTTATCTTTCACGCCACGTCAATACAGATGGGGTTATCTTTCACGCCACGTCAATACAGATGGGGTTATCTTTCACACCACGTCAATGTACAGGTTTCTTTGACCCCCCAGTGACTGTAACATGCAGACAGCGACAGGTACTGGTCGTTAAGGTTCATTTCTCACCTGTCAGACGTCAGCGGGTTCAGACCTATGGCGTTAACATCATCACCGTAGAGTTCAGTCCTGAGTCACTAACATCATCACCATTAAGTCCAGACCCGAGTCACTAACATCATCACCATTAAGTCCAGACCCGAGTCACTAACATCATCACCATTAAGTCCAGACCCGAGTCACTAACATCATCACCATTAAGTCCAGACCCGAGTCACTGACATCACCACTATTAAGTCCAGACCGGAGTCACTGACATCACCATAGAGTCCAGACCTGAGTCACTAACATCATCACCATAGAGTCCTGACCTAAGTCACTAACATCATCACCATAGAGTCCAGACCTGAGTCACTAACATCATCACCATAGAGTCCAGACCTGAGTCACTAACATCATCACCATAGAGTCCAGACCCGAGTCACTAACATCATCACCATTAAGTCCAGACCCGAGTCACTAACATCACCATTAAGTTCAGACCGGAGTCACTGACATCACCATAGAGTCCAGACCTGAGTCACTGACATCACCATAGAGTCCAGACCTGAGTCACTAACATCATCACCATAGAGTCCTGACCTAAGTCACTAACATCATCACCATAGAGTCCAGACCGGAGTCACTAACATCACCATAGAGTCCAGACCGGAGTCACTAACATCATCACCATAGAGTCCTGACCTAAGTCACTAACATCATCACCATAGAGTCCAGACCGGAGTCACTAACATCATCACCACAGAGTCCAGACCGGAGTCACTAACATCATCACCACAGAGTTCAGACCTGAGTCACTAACATCATCACCACAGAGTTCAGACCGGAGTCACTAACATCATCACCACAGAGTCCAGACCTGAGTCACTAACATCATCACCACAGAGTCCAGACCGGAGTCACTAACATCATCACCACAGAGTTCAGACCTAAGATGTAAACGTCATCACTGTTCCTTTTCTGGGCCCACAGGTTTTTCTTTCCGAGACCAATGCTGTCACTGGGCACACGGAAATATTCTCACCCTGCTTTCTCTTCCTCTCTTACCGAGCTCTTCTTTGTCAGCCTCTCTCTCTCTCTCTCTCTCTCTCTCTCCTGGCTTTCCACCAACCTGCGATGTGCGAGCGTTGCCATCTCTGTTGATAAGTTTAGCAAAATACCGCCCAGCCAAGGCTGATTGGTGTGGTGACGCTCTCTGTTTGCTTCACGTAAAGCGACTGTCAACATGCGATATGTTTGCGTTCCTGTATCTATCACCGACAAGCGTGTGTTCCTGTGTCTGTCACTGTGTTGTTTGTGTTCCTGCATCTATCAGCGATATAGTGTGTGTGTCCCTGTATCATACATGTCTGTCAGCGATATGTGTGTGTCCCTGTATCATACATGTCTGTCACCGATATGTGTGTGTCCCTGTATCATACATGTCTGTCAGCGATATGTGTGTGTCCCTGTATCATACATGTCTGTCAGCGATATGTGTGTGTCCCTGTATCATACATGTCTGTCACCGATATGTGTGTGTCCCTGTATCATACATGTCTGTCACCGATATGTGTGTGTCCCTGTATCATACATGTCTGTCACCGATATGTGTGTGTTCCTGTATCATACATGTCGGTCAGCGATATGTGTGTGTCCCTGTATCATACATGTCTGTCAGCGATATGTGTGTGTCCCTGTATCACACATGTCTGTCAGCGATATGTGTGTGTCCCTGTATCATACATGTCTGTCACCGATATGTGTGTGTCCCTGTATCATACATGTCTGTCAGCGATATGTGTGTGTCCCTGTATCATACATGTCTGTCACCGATATGTGTGTGTTCCTGTATCTATCAGCTTAGCCAAGGCAGACTTCCGTGGAGTTATTTATTAATATGATGTGAATGTGTTCGCGTGTGTGTCCTCTTGTTGTTTCCATGCCCACACCGTGTCGCCACAAGCGCCTGTCTGTCTGTCTGTCTGTCGGGCAGGCCGGGCGGCGACACAGGGCAGAAAATCGCGGATCACCAGATATCCAGAAGTGTACAGAGAAACATATCATTCACCGTTCACCGTGCACCCCACATGTCATCCACACCCTCCCGTGCTGTTCACTGTACTTATTTTATATCCCCTGTCACCACCACCAGTATTTATACGCGTGTACATATTGTGTATTGTTCATCATCATCACTGTGTGTGTGTGCGCGCGCGCGCGTGTGTTTGTGTGTGTGTGATTGACGGAGTTTAGTGAAATAACGTGTGTGAAATGTTAGTTGTTTGGCTCCAAAATGAATCAAGCTGAACAATAAGTGAACACAGCTTCACATTTTGCTCTGTGAGTGCACTACATGCCTTCAACACCAAGGGAAAAAAATCACTTCCTTCTTTTCACTATCATTTTTCAATTGTAAACAAGAAAACGAAAGAGGATTTGGGATATTTTTTAATACCTGTTTCATGAATATTTTCCTGCAATTTATAATTTTATATCTGGGTCGAGAGAGGAGTGGAGTGGAGGCGGTTGGGGCGGGGGGGGGGGGGGGGGGAGCCGCTGCTTTTTCACTTGAAAATTGTTGTAAATTCCAGTTCTGAACTTTGCTAACTATGACTATGACTATAACTGTGTTGTGTTTACTTCCCTGCTTCCGCTGTTCCTGAAGTTTTCTGGAATCATATCACAGTCATAATAGTATGTGATGTCATGTCTCATATAATATATGCACAGACAAATATACTTGCTGACAGTATGGACTTGCATGCACGCACGCACACACAAAACACACACACACACACACACACACACACACAAAACCTGCTTCACACCAAAGTTATGAAACTTGATTCTGCCTTATACAAACCACCTGTTGTTGCCGACCACACAATGCAATTGATGATGATGACAATGACGACAATGATGATGATGATGATGATGATGATAATGATGATTATGGTGATGAAGATGGTGTGTGAAATGCTAACAACATCCACAATGATGATGATAATGCCTGTGGAATGCTTGGCGACATGACATGTATTGTGTGTCTAAGTGGTGGTCATGATGATGTACAGGCCAGGTATGTGGTAGGCTCTTTGATCTAGTCAGGTCAGGTGTGGGGGTGGGGTAGGGGTCGGGTGTGTGTGTGTGTGTGTGTGTATACAGGTGATGCCTTTATTTACAGGCTTGTGTTCTGACGTGCGCTGCCTGAGTATTAACACACTGTTTATGTCAGCTGGTTATGTCATCTCCATAGCTGTCTGTCTGTCCGTCTCTCTCTCTCTCTCTCTCTCTCTCTCTCTCCCTCTCTCTCCTCTCCTCTTCTTTTCTCCCTCTGCTCTAATCCTATTTATCCCGGAGCCATTGTCCGTTTTCTTTCTGTTTTGAAATTATTGTGGTCTGGAAGAGTAGTGTTACAATAACAATAAAAAAAACACAAATAAAACAAATCCATGACTGGGTCATTCAGTTTCATTTTGAGAGAGAGAGAGAGAGAGAGAGAGAGAGAGAGAGAGCATTGATGGATTTTATACACAATGGTTTTATTGGTGATGTGAACACACACACTTACATGCTGTCCAAAACTATTATTGTTCCGAGACTGTTCAAAACACACACACACACACACACACACACACACACACACACAGAGGCAGGCAGGCAGGCAGGCGGACACAGACAGACAAACAGATAAAACAGCAAAAGGACAGAAGACACAGTCCAGAATCCTACAAACAGACCAGCACACACGACTGACATAATCACACACTCCTTACAGAGACAGACAGAGGGGGAGAAGAAGACAGACATACAGAGAGGGAGAGACAGACAGACAGACAGAGAGAAGCGTGGACTGGATGGACAGGACGAAAATGAGAAAGACTGCAAAGACTCCTAGAAAAAGACTGAAGGCAGAACTCCGCCACATTTCCTTTCCTCCTGGTACTTCACCATAAAGACACACAATCATGCCAGCCACTCACAAAGCGCACAGTGCTTTCACTGGTGCAGACAGCAGAAGGACAAAGGAGAACAACAAATCAAGGCGAAACGAAAACAACGCAACCAGAACAAAGACAGCCCAGCCGCACAAGACGAGCGAGAGACAGTCTGAGAGGAAGATACAGCAACAATAATTGATAACAACAAGGGACATTTCTACAGCACATATTGCTGTTTTTTTCTGGAAATATTGCTCAAAGCACTTTACATTGCGTTCCCTCACAACTGCCCCCCCCCCCCCCCCCCCCCCCCCCCCCCCCCCCCCCCACACACACACAGAGAAACACCTGCCAGAATACACTCGCGAACAGCCCCCCTATTGAACCACCACCTGCCTACCCACAACCCCCTCTAGAAGACACATCCCAACAACACTCACACACGCACAAAAACACGGGCACTCGCAAGCTCCCCTACCACACACAGATGGCAGACTCCCTCCCCACAATAAAACATGAACTTGGAACCAGACCCTACCGACTGGAAAATCACTGTTGTCGGAAAAAGATGTGTTTTCAGAGCAGGTTCAAAAGAAATCAGCGAGACGGAATGTCACACTTTGTTCTGGCAGTTTGTTCCACAATGACAGGGCCTGAAAAGAGAAAGATCTCTAACCCTGTTGCTTCTTCTTCACGACAGGGGTTTTCAATAGCCAGGTATCGGAAGCAGAACGAAGGTGACAAGATGGAAAGTACACTTCAAGGAGGTCAGAGACTTCAATGAGGTCAGAGAGATAGCGAGGGCCAGAGCTTGAGAGGGCAGAAAACGACAAACTGGCCGGCTAACAAAAGGTATCAGGACAAAACACACTGACAGACAGACAGACAGACAGACAGACAGCAGAAGCACACATTGGCTCTTCAAGAAAATTGCGAAGATTTAAAATACAATGTAGGAAGAACCTGTGTTTTTCAAAGAAACTTGACCACACACACACAAACACCACAGAACACACAAGTCATATACAACAACAAAAAACAAGCACAATCAGATCCCCACAAACACCTACACACACACACACACACACACATCCCCACCCCCTCCCCCACTGACCTGGGGTTCATGACGAGCCTC
>NC_134881.1:37750909-37753409 GCF_041734735.1 Babylonia areolata | reverse complement strand
TCATGAATACTGCGATATGGTGTGCAGTAACTGCATTATCATAACACTCTGACATGAATATTGTGACCCTGGGACATAGTTTTGGGCATGTTGTGATTCTTTTTGAAAGTTTCAGTTTCAAGGAGAAGCGGACTGATATATGATTATACCCTTCACCACATCTGACTGGAAACAGATAAAGAAATAAATAGATAAAGAAAGGAAGAAAAAAATTCATGGAGTGATTGATTGTAATTTTTAACAAGCAAAAGCAGCAGATACCTGGCGCACAAATAATATACACAATGCTTTGGTCAATGTCTTTTGGAGAAGTGCACCAGTAACAGGGTATACAGTATACATGTATAGATATACAATGCTGTAGATGAAAGCCAAGGACTGAAAGAAACCGTGGTGGTACAATTGAACGGCTTGCATTCTATCATCCTCACTGTATGTGTATTGCTAAATCACGGTAACTGTCCATAACCAGTAACAAGCAAAATCACTGACAATAACGATTACTGAAACTACTGTTTAATTCTTTCTTTTTTTTTTCTTTTTACACAGCTTTAAAAACCAGACCAAATCAGATCTACATGTCTGCGGAACTGGTGCACTTCTCTTCCAAACGACATTAATTCATTCTCCACAAACTATCTGTGTTCAAGTTTTCCCATGCCATCGGAGGTGACTTCCAAACTCATGATGCCAAATGCTGAGCCAAGATCTCTTGCGGACCCCAGGTACCGAAGTAATCATGAGACTGAAAGTCTGTCATCCTTTGCTCACTATTGTGCCGACTTTGGTAAGTCGCAACACGTTGTGGTATACTTGTCTATTACAGGTAATGGGGGAGGGGGATGCAGGGGGGTGGGGGGTGGGGGGGGTTGTTCGTCCATCACAGGTAATACGCAAGTGCGTCTGATCATCAGTGGTTACGGCTGGAGGGGGAAGGGGGGATTGTTGAGCAAAATCGGTAATGCGCAAATTAGAGCTACTAACCGTGACCGATACTGTGTAATCCTGAGCTCTCAGAGAGAAAGGGAGAGCTATATAAATGTCATTATCATTATCATTATTCTTGTAATTATCACTGAATTCCCCAAAGCGGGGCCCCAGTGTACCTGGATGCGCTGGTTGACGAAGAGCTCCTCCACCGACTTTCGGTCCCTCTCCACCAGGCCAGCGTGGTGGATGCCGATCCCAAAGGCCAGCATCAGCTTCAGGTTGCTGTCCCGCACACCGCTGATCACGTTCTCTATCTGCAACACACAGTGGGAGGGTGTAACAAAGGGGGAAGTAACCATCACATGCTGATCGCGTTCTCTGTCTGCAACACACAGCGGGAGGGTGTAACAAAGGGGGAAGTAACCATCACATGCTGATCGCGTTCTCTGTCTGCAACACACAGTGGGAGGGTGTAACAAAGGGGGAAGTAACCATCACATGCTGATCGCGTTCTCTATCTGCAACACACAGTGGGAGGGTGTAACAAAGGGGGAAGTAACCATCACATGCTGATCACGTTCTCTATCTGCAACAAACAGCGGGAGGGTGTAACAAAGGGGGAAGTAACCATCACATGCTGATCGCGTTCTCTGTCTGCAACACACAGTGGGAGGGTGTAACAAAGGGGGAAGTAACCATCACATGCTGATCGCGTTCTCTGTCTGCAACACACAGTGGGAGGGTGTAACAAAGGGGGAAGTAACCATCACATGCTGATCACGTTCTCTGTCTGCAACACACAGTGGGAGGGTGTAACAAAGGGGGAAGTAACCATCACATGCTGATCGCGTTCTCTGTCTGCAACACACAGTGGGAGGGTGTAACAAAGGGGGAAGTAACCATCACATGCTGATCGCGTTCTCTGTCTGCAACACACAGTGGGAGGGTGTAACAAAGGGGGAAGTAACCATCACATGCTGATCGCGTTCTCTGTCTGCAACACACAGTGGGAGGGTGTAACAAAGGGGGAAGTAACCATCACATGCTGATCGCGTTCTCTATCTGCAACACACAGCGGGAGGGTGTAACAAAGGGGGAAGTAACCATCACATGCTGATCACGTTCTCTGTCTGCAACACACAGCGGGAGGGTGTAACAAAGGGGGAAGTAACCATCACATGCTGATCGCGTTCTCTGTCTGCAACACAGGGAAGGTCACCATCACTCACACTGATCACGTTCTGTGCAACACAGGGAAGGTCACCATCACTCACACTGATCACGTTCTGTGTAACACAGGGAAAGGTCCCCATCACTTATACTGATCACGTTCTGTGTAACACATAGGAGGTCACCATCACATATACTGATCACGTTCTGTGTAACACAGGGAAGGTCACCATCACTTATACTGATCACGTTCTGTGTAACACAGGGGAGGTCACCATCACTCACACTGATCACGTTCTGTGTAACACAGGGGAGGTCACCATCACTCATACTGATCACGTTCTGTGTAACACAGGGAGGTCACCATCACTATACTGATCACGTTCTGTGTAACACAGGG
>NC_134881.1:37728409-37745909 GCF_041734735.1 Babylonia areolata | reverse complement strand
TTTATTTGTTCATGATCAGTTTACTCATTTACATGTACTCTCTCTCTCTCTCTTTCTCTCTCCTCACACACACACACACACACAGGTGGTGAGGGAGGAGTGAGGCAGGCAGACACACAGACACGTGTGTCTGTGTGTGTGTGTTTGTGTGTGTGCGTCTGTGTGTGTGTGTGTGTGTGTGTGTGTGTGTGTGTCTGTATACGCACACCTCTGTGCGTGCGTTATTTTCAATATTCTTTTTTTATGTTTCGTTTTGTTTTGTTTTTTGTCCACCTCAAACACCATCTCGCCCATATCCATACAGGGTTCCTGTACACAGCTGTCATCACCAATCCTGCACATCTTGGTGGTTTACGAGGTGGGGTTCTCCTCCTCCTTCCTCTTTTCCTCCTTCTCCCCCCTCTTGAGTCCTGTTCCTCCCTCTCATCTTCCTCCTCCTCGTTTCCCTCCTTCTTATCCTCCTTCTCTTCCTCACCTCTCCTCTACCTCTTCCCTTCTTGTCCTCCTCAGTTCTATGCCTCCTCCTCTTCCTCTTTCTCCTCTTCTTCTTCTTCCCTCCTTGTTCTATTCCTCCCTCTCCTCTTCCCTCCTTGTCTTCCTCGATCTATTCCTGCTTCTCCTCTTCTCTTTCCTCCTTGTCTTCCTCGTTCTATTCCTCCCTCTCCTCTTCTTCTTCTTTCCTTGTCCTCCTCGTTCTATTCCTCCCTCTCCTCTTCTCTTCCCTCCTTGTCCTCCTCGTTCTATTCCTGCTTCTCCTCTTCTTCCCTCCTTGTCCTCCTCGTTCTATTCCTCCTTCTCCTCTTCTTCCCTCCTTGTCCTCCTCGTTCTATTCCTCCTTCTCGTCTTCTTCCCTCCTTGTCCTCCTCGTTCTATTCCTCCCTCTCCTCTTCTCTTCCCTCCTTGTCCTCCTCGTTCTATTCCTCCTTCTCCTCTTCTTCCCTCCTTGTCCTCCTCGTTCTATTCCTCCTTCTCCTCTTCTTCCCTCCTTGTCCTCCTCGTTCTATTCCTCCCTCTCCTCTTCTCTTCCCTCCTTGTCCTCGTTCTATTTCTCCCTCTCCTCTTCCCTCCTTGTCCTCCTCGTTCTATTCCTCCCTCTCCTCTTCTCTTCCCTCCTTGTCCTCGTTCTATTCCTCCCTCTCCTCTTCTCTTCCCTCCTTGTCCTCGTTCTATTCCTCCATCTCCTCTCCTCTTCCCTTCTTGTCCTCCTCGTTCCATTCATCCCTCTCCTCTTCCCTCCTTGTCCTCCTCGTTCTATTCCTCCCTCTCCTCTTCCCTCCTTGTCCTCCTCGTTCTATTCATCCCTCTCCTCTTCCCTCCTTGTCCTCCTCGTTCTATTCCTCCCTCTCCTCTTCCCTCCTTGTCCTCCTCGTTCTATTCATCCCTCTCCTCTCCTCTTCCCTCCTCGTTCTATTCATCCCTCTCCTCTTCCCTCCTTGTCCTCCTCGTTCTATTCATCCCTCTCCTCTTCCCTCCTTGTCCTCCTCGTTCCATTCATCCCTCTCCTCTTCCCTCCTTGTCCTCCTCGTTCTATTCATCCCTCTCCTCTTCCCTCCTTGTCCTCGTTCCATTCATCCCTCTCCTCTTCCCTCCTTGTCCTCCTCGTTCTATTCATCCCTCTCCTCTTCCCTCCTTGTCCTCCTCGTTCTATTCATCCCTCTCCTCTTCTCTTCCCTCCTTGTCCTCCTCGTTCTATTCATCCTTCTCCCCCCCCCTTCCTCCTCATTCTCCTCTTTCTCCTTCTCTTCAGTCCTCTTCCGTCCATCCTTATCCACCTCCTCCTCATTCTCCTCATTCTCCTTCTCTTCAGTCCTCTTCCGTCCATCCTTATCCACCTCCTCCTCATTCTCCTTCTCTTCAGTCCTCTTCCGTCCATCCTTATCCACCTCCTCCTCATTCTCCTCTTTCTCCTTCTCTTCCGTCCATCCTTATCCACCTCCTCCTCATTCTCCTTCTCTTCAGTCCTCTTCCGTCCATCCTTATCCACCTCCTCCTCATTCTCCTCATTCTCCTTCTCTTCAGTCCTCTTCCGTCCATCCTTATCCACCTCCTTCTCTCTCTCATATTCCTCCTCCTCTTCCTTCTCCTCCTATTTCT
Organism: Babylonia areolata; assembly: GCF_041734735.1. NCBI lineage: Eukaryota > Metazoa > Mollusca > Gastropoda > Neogastropoda > Buccinidae > Babylonia > Babylonia areolata. The sequence continues at coordinate 37,743,815 of NC_134881.1, read as the reverse complement.
CTTCCTCCTCCTTTTTCTCCTCTACTCCTCTTCCTTCTCCATTTTTTTTTCTATACCAAGTAAAGGGGAAGCGCAATCAGCTAGATGAGCCATGTCGAACTCTGGGTGTAGGCTATGTGCAGATGATTGTACTGGTGTGAATGCAGACATGTAACAAGCAACTCACTCCATTGCTGGCGCCACAGGCCCATAAACATGGACGCTCGAGTTAAAAGGTTAGTAAAATAATTAGCATCTCTCTCTCTCTCTCTCTCTCTCTCTCTCTCTCACACACACACACACACACACACACACACACACACACACACACACACACACAACGCGTCAAAGTAAACCGAAGACAATCAGGCTATGAGAAATACCTTTAATCATTCACATCAAACAATGACTAGCATGTAACCCAATGACTTGCAAATTCCACAGAACTGTTTGGTCTGTTCGCAAAACGAAACCAGCGTTCCGTTTTACAATATTCTGCAAATAGGTTCCAACCATCTTCAATCTGCGGAGACACGCGAAGTAAGAGAAGGGGCCCGGGGGTCGGGAGGAGGGGGGGGTGGGGTGGGGGGCGGGGTGGCGCGTACAGACAGAGAAAACGAACTGTCTAGACTGAATATGGAAGACGCGAGTTAGCTGCCAGACATACATCAGTCTTACAAATGTGGGAGAGAGAGAGGGAAAACCCACTCTCATCTACAGGGAAACCAGCCACACAACCAAACTGACGGCAAAAGAACAACAACAACAAAAACATAGGAGGTGGAGGAGAATAAGGAGGAGGAGGAGGTCAGACTTTCGTCTTCGGGTGGTGGCACTGTAATACCAGTATCATGTGCTATTTAATGGGACTACCAAAGTGATTCTCACACACACACACACACACACACACACACACACACACACACACACACACACACATCCATCACCTCTTTCTCATCACCTTTACATAATTATCTATTCATCGCCAGATCTATCACTTTATACCATATCACCTTAACACAGCTATGTATCACCGTATACTTCATCACCTTTCTACCCATTTTATCATCCCCATTCTCTATTACCTCTTCACCTCCATATTGACTACATCTTTTAATATATATATATATATATATATATAAAGGAACAAAGAGCATAAAAATTCCATATTCCTCATCTTGTCCACCCATCCCACTCCACACACACACTTCCCACGCACAAGTACGACCACCCCCTCCACGGAGCCCCACACCCCCAACCTCCCTCACCCACGGACACCCCCCGGACTCTTTCTTCCCACTCACAAACTATTTTACATGTTAACACATACAGCTGAAAGACAACTTAAAGTCAGTGATAAAACGTAAACACTTCCCGAAGAGGGGGCTAGGTGTGGGGGGGGTGAAGGGGTGGGGAGGTGGGGTGGAGGTAGGGGTGGAGGGTTGTTCGCTACATGGGGAAAAGTGTTCATTGTTGTGTCTGGCTTTTCCAGTGGGGGGGGGTCTTGAGGTGTTTGGATGTAGCACGAAACCTTTCCCTGGCCACCGTGTGTACGGCTGCTAACCTTTCATTTTATTCTATCTTATTTCTTTTCTTTATTTATTCTTTTTCTTTCTTTCTTTCTTTCTTTTTTCTTTTTTTTTTTTTTTTTGTCACTGGCTTTTTCTGTCACCTTTAAACGCCCCTTATCACCGCCCCTCTCTGCTACCCTTAGACACCCGTCACCTCTTTGTACTGGCCACATCTATCACCTCTTTCTCATCACCTTTACATAATTATCTAGTTATCGCCAGATCTATCACTTTATACTCTATCACCTTAACACAGCTATGTATCACCATATACGTCATCACCTTTACACTTTTTTTTTGATCATCCCCGCCACTCTGTTACCTCTTCACCTCCATATTTGACCACATCTGTTAATATATATACTGTAGCACATATATATGTATCTACTGATCACCACATACTTTACCACCTGGACACATCCGTTTATCAACTCATTCACCTTTGCGACTCTGTGTATCACCAGATCTATCACCGCAGACTTTATCACCTTTACACCTCTGTTCATCACGTCATTCTCTATCACTTTAAAATGTACAGGGACACCATATCTATCACTATATTTTATTACATCTACCTATCACCGCGTACTTGATCACCTCCACACCTCTATATATCACCACCATTCTCTTGTCATTTTTAGACATCTATGATCACTGAAATATTGTTTTTTCATAAAGATGGTGCTTTCAGAGGGATTCAACAAACACCAGTGCGAATGGTGGAAGACTTTGTTTAAGCATAACTATTATGAAATGAAATTTACCCCCACTTCTCCCGTGCAGAGAGCTGTCTCTTTCGTTCCCCTCCCGTTTCCTATGCTGGCATGAAGGACGAAATGAACGCACACACGCACGCGCACACGCGCGCGTGCGCGCGCACACGCACACACACAAAAAAAAAAAAAAAAAAAACAAACAAAAAAACTAGTAGCTGAGGAAAACAAGTCCAGGTTACAACTAAACAATACTTCCGTTATTTCAAAATAATTTTGCAAAGATTAAACTGGGAAATGTAAAAATGATTATAGAGAAATCCTTCCAAGATTGCAACTGTGGGTCGTTTGAATTCTCTATAAGGGAGAGAGCCAACCGTATGCCTAATATGACTGCAGTGTATACAAGCCGACTGGTCTTGCCCTTATGCTGATCCCCATCCCTTCATTATACCATTAACAACGTACGCCTATTGACCACAAATTATACTTAATTGCTCTATTCATCCAAAGCTAACCACCAAAACGAGCCTGAGTCAGTGGACTGAGAACGGGATGGGGGTGGTGAGAGTACTGGGGTGGGCGGTGTGGGTAGGGCGATGTCACTAAAACCGGACCGGACGATGAAGCACACACACACACACACACATACTAGCACCACAGCCCACTCAAACTATTGCCCAGAATGGACATGTCATAACATACAGCTGTACATGTGCACGACTCGCCCTACCCGAACTGCCAGTAACAACCATGCTGATATCAGTCATCTCTACACGATCCAGAAAAGCAGCTGAAGTGAACAGCAAGGACGGGGAGATGGGGAGGGGGGACAGGCGGGGGGTGGGGGGGCGGGGGGCAGAGAAAGGAGAACGGTGGCACACAAAGCGGAAAACAAAAATCATGTCACAAGGGACTGCTTCAGACTGAAAGTCAAGGAAAGTCTGGAATGCTTCGGACTGAAATGGAAGGAAAGAATCATGCGTGGAATGCTTCCAACTGAAAGTCAGGAAAGTTTGGAATCTTTATGACTGAAAATGAAGCCAGGAATCATGTATGGAATGCTTCGAACTGAGTGTCAAGGAAAGTTGGAATGACTCGGATGAAAATGGAAGGAAAGAATCGTGTTTGGAATGCTTCGAAATGAGAGTCAAGCAAAGTTTGGAATGCTTCGAATGCAAAGGTAAGGAATGTGTCGAATCATAATGATGAAATATAAAACAAACCCAACTAGAAGGGAAAGAATCCATGGGATGACTCATCCTGAATGGGGTGGAATGCGTCAACTGTTCCAATCAAGGCTGCTGGGCTGTGAAAAGCTTCCAATTGAAAAGAACTGGTGAAGGGAATGTGTGGAATGCTTCCAACACCAACACTTTCAAACGATGAAAAACGAGAAACAGTCCACAATGGAACCATCTCAAACAGACCACAACCAGCTTCACTTTTATAATGTATAACAGTCTGGCCGTTAGTTCATGAGTTATGGTCACAGCCAAGGCACTGAACAAATCAATAACACCGCACAGGTGAAGTGCGTTCAAAAAAAAAAAAAAAAAAAAAAAATATGCACGTACTCTCTCTCTCTCTTTCCCTCTCTGCGCGCGCGCGCGCGCGCGTGTATCTCTCTCTCTCTCTCTCTCTCTGTGTGTGCGTGTGTGTGTCTGTGTCTGTGTCTGTGTGCTTTGCATGCAGTAACACGCAAGACACATGAAAATTTCAATAAAAACTGACAAACCTAGTAATGTTGGAATCTGAGAATAATTATATATGCACCAAGAAATGCACCATTTCATGTGTGAAATAATTCACGAGGCACGTGTATAAGTCGCAATTTAGCAGACAATAGATATATATTGATACATGAAAATTATGCACCATTTTGTGTTTTAAAACCACACTCCACAAAAACACGAACATGGACATGGCAATATTTTGGTGACTGAACAGCACACATTCCCATAGCTGATTCTTAAGTACACACGGACTCAACATGCTTTGTGCAGTCCCTCTTGGTAACATGTTTTAACTATAACACCATTTCAAGAAACATCGTACCACACGAAATGGATTCAATGTATGCTGAATAAACATGATTATGTTAGTGCTGACAAGGGAACAAGCACTGTCATTCAAAAACCTGCACGGAATCATAAAGTATCAGACACATCCAACCATTCACAACCCCTAATTTCACAACACACTGCAGTATGTGCTTTGGGGCAGTGTGGCAAAATCCGAGAGACGTTGGACTTCTGGTCCAGGGCTCACCAAAGATCAGGGTTCGAGGCCACTTCTCGGTATGGTGTCGAGTCCCAATGAAAGGCACTTCACTCCCATTTTCCTTTATGCACATGCATGGGTGTCTGACTTTAGGGAAGGTAAAAAAAAAGATGGAGGGAGTGGGTTGCACCCCCGCTTTCCAATGCCGTGCCCAAGAAACAATCAGTTAACTGCCTCTGGCTGAAAAAGGCGACTGTGGGACCTTTGACTTGAAACCCCTTTTTGTGTGACAGACCAAATATTAAAATTATCTACAGAACCCCCCCCACCCCCCACTCATACATAATAACAAAAATGCTTCCCAAATATTCACCATCTCGTCATATGTGAAAAAGATTTTTTCCAATGAAATGCCTTGTAAGGAAGTAAACTTTTAAAAAAAATAATTAAATTTAAAAAAAAAGGGGAGGGGGTGGAATACACCAGTTTTTTATCACTGACCCACAGTCAGTGTCACAATACAGCACGCCCTGCCCACACTGCAGGCATCACAAGTGACCACAGGTCAGCATCATACAATACATAGTGACTGTCCACCACACAACCAGGGGACTGCAAGGACGATGACTACAGATTCACTGTCGTGGATTGGGCAATGCTACTGGCAAACAGTTTTCCACCCACATTCGAAATCTCAACAGTGTTTTTCTTTCGACAGTTCAACATATGTGAACTGAGACCAAGATGATTCTTATATCAACATCAAACAAACAAGTTAATTACACGCCCCAAGGCTGAAACATTCGGCTGACCGTAAAAGCGTGATCTGGGTTCGATTCCCAGTCTCGCCCTTTCTCCCAAGTTTGACAGGATAATCAAACTGAGTGTCTAGTCATTCGCATTAGACGATGATAAACCAGGGTCCCGTGTGCAACACGCACTTGGCGCACTGAAAAAGAACCTACAGCAACGAGAGTGTTGCCCTCTGGCGGAATTCTGTAGAAGAAATCCACTCTGATAGGTGCACAAGTGTGCATGCATGCACTTAATGCCTGACTAGCGCGCTGGGTTTTCCTGCTGTTAGGCATCTACCTAGCAGATGTGGTGTAGCGTATATAGATGTATGTGCTTACTTAGGTCTTTCAGCCGAGCTGGGGTATAGACCGTCAACAAGAGACCTCCTGTTCCTCCGAACAGACCGTGTTCCTCACCAGGCAGTGACAGTCCAGGTTCCTCACTGAGTGAAGAACACCTTCACTTCACACCAAGGCCCCATTGCATTTAAGTAAAAAATAGCAGCGCAGTTTGCTTAGCGTCAAGAATCGTCCTGAGTCAACGTGGACTCTGGGGAATCAGACTAGGCTGGGCGCTGCTAAAACCGTTTATGCAATCCAACCCAGACTCTTGCCTGAACACAAAGAGGTACTGTGAACACACATATATATAAACTCAAAACGCAACGTACACATGTAATGTATGCACACACACACACACACACACACACACACACACACACACACACACTGACAGTCATCCCTCCTCTTCCCGAGCTGCCCGGGGCCGTGCCTCCTGAAGACGCAGGATGGATGTCTCCAGACGCTGGATGGAGTCGCTGAGCCGCCTGACCTCCTCCCCTCTCAGCTTCAGCCCCCGCGTCAGGTTCCGCACCTCCCGCACCCGCTCCCCCACCTCCCGCCCCACGCGCTCCTTCTCCCGGGAGATCCTGTCCAGCAGCAGCAGGTGGGGGTCGGAACGGGGGTGGGTGGAGGGCAGGAGGGGTAGGGGGGAGGGCGAGGTGAGATGCATCAGGATGAGGGTCAGGTCCAGCATGGCCACTAGCGCCAACACCTGCCACGAGGCCAGGTGGGGCAGCATGCCCACCAACTCCATCCTCCTCAACACCACAGCACAGCACACCTGGTCTTCAGGGACGTCTACCGGCAACCCCTGTCACCCGGAGCACACTGTGTGCGCACGGCTCCCTCACACCGTCACTATGGACCACAACTGATAAAGACGCCACTGGAGGACCCGGGTAAGAGTCTGTTTGCCTCGGTAAAACGTGAGTGGGCGTCCGGCACACTGCACAAGACAGACGTCTTGAGGGGAGTCGCCTGTTGTTCTCCTTCTATACCAGCACAGGACTCCCGTCCCCGCTGTGGACCTGTCTGATGCGGCACCACTTGTTAGTGTGTACACGGCCCGCTTATCACCACCCGCTTGTCTCGGCAACCTGTGCTGGCTTCTCAACTGTTGGTACCTTGCCTTGGCGCAAAGTTAGGGAAGTGTCTTCTGCAAGCAGCACTCTACCTTACTTTGGCACTTACAACTATCGACTGCGGATCAGTTTACTTTGGCACACTTTCGGTAAAAATGTCAACTGTGAACACTTTTGCACTTTTTTCACACAACATCAGCAGTAGACCAATTTGCTTTTGGCACAACTTCAGTAAAATGTCGACTGTGGACCCACTGTCTTTTGGCACAATGTCCATAAACCGTCAACAGTAGACCAATTTGGCACAACTTCAGGAAATACTGTCAATGGACAATTTCGTTTGGCACAACTTTCAGACAGTACCCGTTCAACCTGTTGGCCCATCCGTAAACAGAATGTCAATACTGGACCAAGATGTTTTGGCACAAAACGGACCGACAACACCTTGGCACAACTGTCTGTTGTACACGCGCCCCCTGCCTTGCGTTACAGCCGTTGACTGGCTCCTGCGACGTATGCATCCAGATCCAGACAATGACACCTATACATCAGAGTCTCGTGGATCAATGATACTTGCGAGGAAATGCAGATACTTCCGTGTTGGTCAGTGCTACAAGTCTGCTGTCCTGTCTTAAGCACCGGCACATGCCCAGTCGGTTCATGTACACACGTCAACGGTACTCACGTTTTCAAGAACACGCACGTCCGGATCATAGTATGTTGTTTCTCACAGCTTTCTGTAAAACCGCTAATTCACGTTCTGGGCAACGGCTGAAAGTGAGCCAAGAAGGTGAGCGGAATGGGCACACTGTTGTAATAAGTGTTCTTGGCTTTCAACTGGTCAGGTCTCCCCGTCTGTCGTTTATTTCTTTCTTTCTTTTTTTTCCTTCCTTTTTCCTAACCCAAATCCTGTGGCATCAGTCAAGCGTGACCGTTTCTTTATGGCTGTCTCCAGTCACGAAGCAGAAAACACTGTGGCTTTGTTATAAATTCAATATGCACACAAACTCTTATCTCCGGGTTCCCTTGTCTTGCCTGGAGGTCACGCTTGCTAATATGTCATGCAACTATCAATGTCACCACGCCTCACACACACGCTGTTATCCAAAAGATGCCTCGCCAATGTTTGAACGAAGACCAGGTCTGTTTTTCTCCAAAGTTTGCAGCGGAGTGGAAGCCAGTGTTAAAAGTTCACATTGTGAGAATAGTATGTACACACACACCAAGTCTCTACAGTAAGCGCCTCGAACACCAACGCACAGTTAACGCACAGTTATTAGATGTGGCGCACTTAGTCCGGTGGTGTGTGAATGCACACGATCATTCACGTGGTCCACTCGGGCGACGTGTAAGGTTCTCCGCTACTCGGCGTTCCGCTTTCTGAACTGAAACACAACGCGCGGCTGTTCATAGAAAACACCCTATGCAGTATGTTTGTTTTGTTTTGCAGTTGTTTTTTCTTTCTTTCTTTCTTTTTCCTACCGACAACTGAAATGAGCTGTGGACAACTACCTGTGCTGAGTTTACAGGCTGTGGCAGCCTGTCAGTCACTGCAAGCCTAACGAGTGGTTCTCCTGCTCTATAGCCTCCCCCCCCCCCCGCCTCCCCCCCTCCCTACCCTGTCCACATCTCGCTTCTGACACCCCCCACGCCCCCTCTCTCTCTCTCTCCACACACACACACTTACACACACTCATTCTCACTCACTCACACACTCACAAAATCTCTCTCTCTCTCTCTCTCTCTCTCATACACAGTCGCGCGCGCGCACACACACACAACACACACACGCGCGCGCGCGCACGCGCGCACACACACATATACACACCAAAAGGAATCCAGCTGTTTTCAGTTCATGACACTGACATAGGTGCAGAACGTGAGGCAGAGAGACAAACAGACGTGTTTCGATGATCAGCAAAGACCATATCTGCCCCCCTCACACTGCACCCTTGGCGAGAGGAACAAGTCCGTGTTCTCTGTCATGATAGTCATCTTGTCATGTCGCTATCCTCCCATCTCCCACCCACTGCACATCACACAGCAAGCAGCCCATTGCATCCTGTTTATTACACACAAACAATCCATACACAAACAATCCACACACACACACATGCACGCACGCGCGCGCATACACAAACAACACACATTCAACTAATACGCACGTACGCTCCCGCGCGCACACACACAACACACATTCAACTAACACGCACAAACGCTCCCGCGCGCGCGCACGCACGCACGCACGACGCGCACACACACACACACACACACACACACACACACAAACAAGCGCACGCAGGGACATTGAAGGCCAGAATGAGAGAATAAATCTCTCTCTCTCTCTCCCTCTCTCTCTCTCTCTGTCATCAATCTTTCTAATGTTCTTCAATGATCCAACGGCACAGAGCCCCCACCCCCACCCACTCCTCTCTTTCACTCTCTATCAATCACACGACCCTCCCTCCCTCCCAAATCCCGCGCCCAAACCAAAGGCAGCCTGGCCGGCCATATGAGTTGGTAATGGTCTGGTCGACAATAGTGCTTCAAGGTACTTTATTATTGGACTGACTGCTTGTCGTGGTGGGTTGGCGAGGACGACAGGCCGATAACATAAACACCTCCAGTACTCCTAATAACAATGGGTCACCTGTTGTGCTGCATGAACCGATCACACTAAGTTACAGTGACTATGAGAGGGACAGTGGGGGTGGGGGGTGGGGAGGGGAGACTATATTGTTTTATTGGTATTCAGTTATAGACTGCTGACAACAGCTGTTGTTGCCTGGCCCCTGTTCCAAAGCTAATTCGAAATCGAAACTTTTTTTCTTTTTTTTAAATGGGGGTGGGGGGGGGGGGCATGTTTTCACCTTACCCTCGTAAAGAAAATCTATGAATTAGTCTGGGGAATACAACAACAACAACAAAAAAAAAGAAGAAGAAAAAAAAGTAAATACAGTATACAAATCGCATAGCAACGACATCAACAACAACAACCGCGCGCGCGTGTGTGTGTTCGATTACGTCAAGACTAAGATTACGCCTAAAGCTGCCCGCACGTGAGTCAGTCACCAGTTTCCTTCATATCCCGATTGAGCGGAGAGGGGTCATTGGAGAGGGAGGAAGGGCGTGAAACTTCTCTACTTCGTTCACCCAGCTCTCTCTCTCTCTCTCTCTGAGAAAAGACAAGACGTGCTTAGTCTGTTATCCAATGAAAATAATGAAACTATAATTTTGCTTGCCAAATACATAGCAGAAGCTGTTAATATCAGGAAAAGGAAAATAGTAATAACACGTAATCATCATTAGTTATATGATTAGCCTGGTACAGCTGTGTACACTTGATGGTCACATTGTATGTTTATAGTCTATTGTATGCTGTTTCACTACTATGGTGTGCGTACGTGTATTGGCACATACACTAAGGTACGATTAAGTAATTTGGTTTTTTTAATTCAGTGATTGACATTATTTGCTTTATCTATTGTTGTTTGTTTTCTTTCATCCAATACAATGATGCTGCAACTTGGAATTGACCCCCTTGACATAAGGGCTGTAGTAAGGCCAACGTCAATAAAAAAATTAAAAAAATTTTAAAGCGTCTGAAAGCGTCTCTCCCTTTCTCTCTCTCTCACATGGAAGACAAATCACAAGGTTATGTATAGGCTTCTCCCAGCTTCAATCTCTGGCTCCCAAGCTGTCATTCTCTCCACCTCAAGTCCTCAAAATGGCCCCTTTTTGGATGGCCGAGTTTTAGGCAACAGTTTATCTCTCTACACCGTGCTGTCTGTCCACTGCAGGGGCTCTCCGTCTCAACGTGTGCCTGGTGACTGCCTCACGTTTCCTCTGCCACCCCCACATTGCACAGTGACTGTGCCTGTCGTCTTGGCAACCTCACGTTCCTCTCACTTCACACACACACACACACTGTATACATACGCACACATACACACTCACATACACACGTAACACACACACACACACACACACACACATATATATATATATATATATATATATATATTATATACAAACTTCTCTCTCTCTTTCTCTGGTGTGTGTGTGTGTTGTGTTGTGTTGTGTCGCGTTTAAGGAGGACGGATTGCACTTAACGTTTCGGCGCAAAGCGTATAACAGTGTCTCTCCTGTGGGTCAAACGTGTCGTTTTCACAAAAAGAACGCCTTCTGTAAAGATAGAAGATCTAGTTGCTGTGCGTAACAATCATGGACAATAATGCTTGCAATGAACGTTACCGAAAAGTAGTGCCTTCGACTAGTTCGAGCAGACAGTATTCATTAATCGCAGTACTGCACTTCACTCTGACGTTCCTCACTCCACTCAGGTGTGAATGGGTTGGGTACCTGACTTCGGTTAGGCAAGGTTAAAAGAGGCCGAGGGTGAGGACTGAACATTCTCTTCTTTTGCCCAGCCCTAGACACCGTGGATTATGAATTCACTGCCCGGACGAGCGCATTAGGCTATGGGACCTTTAACGGTTTTAGTTTGCTTCATTATACATTTTCACCATTAATTATTTTGTTGTCGTTCTGACGGGCACTCGCCGTGACAGTTCATGGCAAACATCTCAAGTGTTCACTGTTTGTGTGTGTGTGTTGTTTTTTTTAACACCCCCCACCCCGCACCCTTTCCTTACCTCTATTCCCCCACCCCCACCCTTTCCTGTTCCCTTTGCATGGACATGTGTGGTGTGCCCGTCCCTCTCCCAAACCTGCACCCACTCATCCACCCCACCACACACACATCTCTTCCCCCACCTCCACCCCCTTTCTGCATTCCACATGCTCCACATAACAAGACACTGTCACGTCTCGACATTTGTGTGAATTCACTTTTCTCACCAGGCTCCAGAGCAACAACACAATTCGAAAGTTAAACCACCCTCACAAGGAGTCACACCCCGTGAATCGTTCCCTGTTGTGCATTGTCCTGAACAAAATGTGTGACAACTCGTATTTTTAATGCATGTGCTCACTGCACACCCCCTTCATGAGGCTTCTACTTCATGATGGCTTTCGCTGAATAAAAAGTGTCCCTGTCTGTGTCTCCAACACACACACCGCACCCCCAACTCTCTCTCCCTCTTGAGTGCTGTAGTGTGGAGACACACGTCTGAAGTTTAGCCCTGGGGCGTATCTTCGTGCTCGGTTGAAACACAGAGTACAATGAACATACATACCGTGCTGCTTCTTCGCTGTTGACACAATAGGAGTGACTCACCCGCATGGCCAGCAGCTACAGCTATTAATTTTTCATCACTGTATTCATGATCACTGATCACATACATCTCTTTTGTCATTCCTGGTCTTTTTCTTCTGCCCCATCCCCACCCTGTCTCTCCTTAAGATTTAAAATGAAATGGTAAGTATGTCGAAAGCCTACCTTTCATTATCATCTTTTATTTTATTTTATTGAAATCTGCGGGGTTTTTTAATTTTGTGTGTGTGTGTGTGTGTGTGTGTGTGTGTGTGTGTGTGTGTGTGTGTGTTTTGTTTTGTCTTTGTTTTGTTTTTACTACTGTGAATCATTTCCTTCTCACACATATATAATAAATACGAAATCAATCTCTCTCTCTCTCTCTCTCTCTCTCTCCCCTCCGGTACCTCCCCAGCTACCCACCCCCCCACACACACATATAAAGAGAGAGAGAGACTTAAGTGTTGTTGGGTGGACATACCTGTGTAAACACTGAATAATGAAACAGGCCCAGTGTGTTTCACAGTTGAATGAAAGCAGAAGCCGTCATCTTCACGGATGACAGAGCAGTTGTATTCAACACTCAACATCGGCTGTGTGCAGTCATCGGTAAACTCAGGGTGTGACCAAACCTGGTCTTTCCAAACTTATTGCTGAAGATGGAATAATCTATATAAATATTTCTGTATTCTTAAAGGGCTCGATTCCGCAGTCATATGTCCATCACGATACATAATTATTAACCATCTAAGTACGTACATAAATAGTAACACTTTTGTTGTTGTTGCTGGGTTGTATTTTTGTTGTTGTTGTTGTTTTTGTGGTTTTTTAACAGAGAGAGAGAGAGGATGGGAGGGGTGTGCATACACACAGTGCGCAAACACACGAGCAGCATGAATGAAAATTTAGAGGACAACGCTTGCTCCATTATATAAATGTTCAGTGAAGTAAAGTAAACGTACGTGTGTCAGTCTCAGTGAGTGCGCGCGCGCGCGCGCACGTGTGTGTGTGTGTGTGTGTGTGTGTGTGCGCGCGCGCGCGCGCGTGCGTGTGAGTCTCTGTGTGTGAGGCAGAGATAGAGTGTGCCTGTGTGGGAGAAAGAAAGATAGAGAGAAACAGAAAGGAAGAGACACAGAGAGAGAAAGTGTGTGTGAGTGTGTGTGAATACCCTGCGCGCTCATCTTATCCCCCCCACCCCCACCCCCGCGCACCCCCCCCCCCCCTCCCCAAAATCCCCTTATATTAGAAAGATACTACCAACTGGGACTCTCACTATTGTTTGAGGACGACCCTTCTACTATCTTTAGTCAATATTGACTGCCCTAGGTTTCCTATAAGTGAACATCTCTCTCTCTCTCTCTCACTCTCTCATGCCAGTCACAAACCCCATCTTTTTCAACATCTGTGACCAGATACACGTGTTGGGGTGAATGAGATGAGGCTCAAGACGCAATCGATCTCCACAAAGCAAATAAATATTTAGAAAGAAACAGAATGGGGGCCGGGGGGGGGGGAGAGCAAAAAAAGGAGGGGGGGAGACAGAGAGACTGAGAGCTGGAGAAATACAGACAAAAGATACTTCGACATGAGACAGACACAGACATGCAGAGACAGAAAAAGACACAGAGACAGAGACTTGGAGAAAGAGGGGGAAGAGACAGAGACAGAGACACACAAGGAGGGGGGAGAAAGAGCGACAGAGAAAGATACTTTGACATGTTACTGACAAATTGTTCTTTGACATACCGTTATTCTATTGACAATGTGTGACAAGAGACAGACAGACAGACAGACAGAAAGAATGAGTATAAAAAAAAAAAGAAAAAAAAAGGACATACAAAGAGAGAGCAACAACCACTAAAATAAAATTTTTAAAAGACAAATTCAAGAAGTTTGATGTTTCCCTGCCGAAATAACAATGTATACAGCACTGACATAAGCACTCACAATATGACTGAATGGGAAGAGGAGGAGAGGAGGGTGGGAGGAAGTAAGGATTAAAAAAACACGTCAGCCTTGAAGGGTAGAGCCCAACTGCCACAAGTACACCCTCAACACACACCCTGCACAAGCGCTTCCACTTTTGACAGTTTGTTACACTTACAGTCACGGCCGACCCAAAACTTACGGCTCCAAAATAACGACAGCTGACCCCCACCCCCACCCCCCCCCCCCTCCAAAAAAAAAAAAAAAATTGCTACAGCAAGCACGAAGCCACATCCACCCCACCGAAAACATGCATCCGTCAGTCTCGGGTAGACTTGCGGTCTGGGTGGTGATTGTTACGGCGTCGGGTATGGCTGGCCACACGGGAGTGACAGTCTGTGCACAGGTGAAGTCTTGACTGTAGTCTGATCCCCCCACGCACCCACACCCAACACACACACACACACACACACAACCACGTTTCTTCCTTTTGACAGTCACAATCAAAGAAATCACTACGTGAACATTTTCCATCATAGCGACAAAAAAAATCCAGTGCTAGACACAAATCATCCACAAAACCTCGCCACTTTGGGCACTTACTTTTGCTTTGCTTCTCTCTTTCCCTAAGTCTTTTCCTTACACGTAGTTTCGGAGCGTCTCGACTGAATCTTCTGTCGATACTTTAAGCACAGAGGTACACACACACACACACACACACACACACACACCAATGTGACCAAAGAGAGGTGATGCAGTCAAACAACAACAGCTCATCAAGGCGCAGGCAACTCAGTGAGGGGCTGTCCAAAGCGCCCAACACCCTGACACACCAACACACCTATAATAATCCACACTCTGTAGTCCCCAACCACCACAATACGCAGTACGTCTGTCCTCTTCCAAACGTCCTCGCCAACTGGAGCAACAACTGAGCATACACTGAGAGAGGACATCGACAGAAAGTATCAGCTCACACAGCTTTTCTAAAAACTCCCCCTACACACACGTCCACACGAAATTCGTTTCCCCCTTCCCCTCCATGCCCCCGCTATCAGCCCCCCCCCTCCCCTCCCCAGTCTGTCTCTCCAACACAGGTGAGGAGGGAGGTGAAAGGAAAGTGTTGACACAGAGCCAGTGTCTCCACAGGTGACTGGGCAGCCAAGACGGGTAACGTTTATATGGTCTGCCTATTTCTCCTTAACTATTTCTCCTTAACGTGTGTGTGTTTGCTGTGTGTGAATGTGTGTGTATGTTCGCGTGCGTGCCTGCTCAGACACTGCTTTTACAAGCGTGCGCGCCCAAAGAGTTCGAAAGCCCAAGCGTGAAACTCACTCCCCACCTCCACCATCCTTCCCCCTCCTCCCCCGATCTCACACTATCTTTGTTAAAGTATTCACACACACAACCCTCCCCCCCCCCCCCCGACCACCGACCCAATCCCTACTTACTGCAGGTCACGTACGTTTCACAGGACAGCAAAATGTGAAAGGCTGGGACAGCGGCACGTTTTGTGTGCCACACACACACACTATAACACACACACTGCTCTCTAAGTTAG
>NC_134881.1:37618409-37725909 GCF_041734735.1 Babylonia areolata | reverse complement strand
ACTCAACGTGTATATGAAAACAAACCGAAAACAACAACAAAATACTGTTAAATATAAGATCAGCTTTTGCTGAATTCTCTCTCTCGCTCTCTCTTGTTTAGACGTGTACATATTTATCTTTGCCACTTTTTTTTATATGTATTTGTTTTCCATCTAACAGTCACAGAGATTACTTTTTAGAAAGCTGCAATAACTGAGCAAGCTTTATTCAACACCTATTATGAAAACAAACAAACAAACATAAAACACTGTTAAATTTAAGGAGCAGCTTTTGTTGAATTCTCCGTCTCGCTCTCTCTTGTTTAGACATGTACATTTTTGTCTTCGCCACTTTCCTTGTTATATATTTATTTATACTCTCTCTCTCTCTCTCTACCATGAGAAAATCAAATTTCGTTTCGTTTCGTTTCTCTCTGTCGTTGAAACTGATTAAGTTTTTCCCCATTCTATGCGTCCCGAGATTTTGTTGCTGGAACGCTGTCCACCTTGTTCAAATGCACAACGTATAATCCACATAATTAAAAGTAAATGTTCAAGTCAAAATCAGGTCGTCTATTTCCTTCAACCTATTTAACGCAAATAAGACTGCTTAAAGCAGCCGTTCAACAAATTTCTGAAATGTATATAAACATGGTATCCGGCCGATAAAATATCTGCTGCCTTTCTGGTACTTCAATATAGATTTTGTTCAAACATCCCCTGACATAGATGTTTGCTGTATTCCTGACGACATCCATGCTGCTAGCGGAATAACAGGATAATATCAAAACAACTGTTCTTTTTTTTTTTTTTTTTCTTTTTTTTTGGGGGGGGGGGGAGGGGGTGCTCCCACGTTTACTCGTAGTCGTATACACGTGTATGACTGTTGTCACACTCCGTTTTCAGGGGGCGGGGAAATAACGAATTTGTAGTAGTAGTTGTAGAAGTGGCAGCATTTCATAAGCATAGAGCAAGTTTACTTTCTCTCTCTCTCTCGGTGTTTTTTGTTTTCCCTCCTTTCAAGGCAATGAAACCACTGAACGTCTTCACCGACTGTTTAAAAAAAAAAAGTTTTGTTCAAACGAAATTTTCGATTTCGGGTATGAACGTATATTCGCTGTTAAACGAAATCCTCAAATTCGGGTGTGAATGTTTTCACTGTTCAAACGAAATCCTCGAATTCGGTATGAACGTATTCACTGTGAGTGAATGTTACAAAAAATAGTTTGTCCCAACGAAATACTTTAAACATCGTTGGTTGAAGGTTTTGTTGTGCTTATCTTTTGTCTAAAAAACAAATGCCACAAGTACGTACCAGTATAATTTCTTCGCCAGAATTTCTTCAGCGAAAACGATTTCAACTGTTAGATGAGGTGTGTCTTCGAGCCAGAACGAACGCCCATCCCACACGACACACACAGCAGTAAATAAAATGAATGTTGGGGCCGCTGACACCGGTGGAGGGCACACGCTAACGGGGATCGCAACACAGAGAAACTGGCTCAACAGGTGACGAACCCATTATTTATTAAAATCCTACCTCCCCCCCTGCCCCCACTCCCTCACCCCATCTCCAATGTCCTTCCCTCCTCAGCTCCCTCCTCACACACACACACACACCACCACCACCACCACCACTACCACTCTCCCACTTCAAGCTGAAACAAACATCTGGCCTCCTTTTCCCTCCCAACTCCATCTCCTTCCACCACTACCAACCAACCTCTCTCTCTCTGTTTCTGTCTCTCCACTGCCCACCTCCACCCCATCAACTTTCCCCATCCCACGACAAGCCGTTGTCACTTCGTTGCCACAGCAGTGACTGACTGGGCTGTCACATTCAGATGGTCACACACACACACACACACACACACGTCAAGTCAAGACAATTTTTGCATAACCGAAGTCTGGATGTACACGCGCATAAAAAAAAAACAACTTACGAGATAGATGAGGGTTGGAGGAGGGGGGGGGGGGGGATAACAACAATCAACAACAACAGCAGCAGCAGAAAGGACTGGAAGTACACGTGGATTTTGTATCAGAAAGAAACAATAATATCTTTAAAAAAATAAGAAGTTGACACTGACATTCCTTGACCCCCCCCCCCCCCTCCCCAACTTCCCCTCCATCTCTGTGTGTGTGTCTCTCTCTTGTAAAAACTGATCGCAGACTTAGGTCAAAGTTTGCCCAACAGTGAGTTTGACAGATGGCGGTAACAACGCAGCTCCCCTGGCTTTACCTTTTATTGCTGGAAAGCTGAGCCAACAACAAAGGCCGCACATGTGGAGGACCGACGACATTCAGCACAAGCTGCACAACATCCATAAAACCTTCACTCTGACAAAAACCGCCAGCAAATCCATCCACAACCATAGCGTGCGATACATGGACGGTAACACATGTTGACACGCTGACAGCGCTAACTTTGGTGCAAGCATGCAACACCATCATAACATGCTCACAAACATGTCAACATATGAATGGCTCTCAAAAACGCGGGGTGATTTCGGTGCGTACATATTACATGTAGAGAGACAGAGAGAGAGAGAGAGATTAGGTCGGTTCGTCAGACTACGGGTCATTCAACCTGCCTGCCACATAACCAAAGGGTCATTTTCAAACTTAATGGGTGAGGAAAAAACATCACGTTCTTCCTCCCCATATCAGCAGTAACACCCCCAGCCCCTCCCCCACTCATCCATCCTAAATGTGTAGTCTCATTTGTACATTGTCTGTAGCACTCTTTCGCGCGCGCGCGTGCGTGCGTGTGTGCGTGTGTATGTGTGTGTGTGTGTGTGCAATGCGCGTCTTGTGCTGAATTGTTACGAGTATTCGGATCGGTGCAGACCACTTACGAACAAAACGACACGTGCAATCTTTCGTGGTCCAGTTTTTATAACACAACCTCTCTAGGAACCAAGCAAATATGCTGGATTTATCTAGTCAAAACTAGTGAAACAAAAAAGTGAAAGTAAGTCGTCAGCGGGTTCACATTCAAAATGCTGACTGCCTGAAAGGGGCGACAAAGACGATGCACTGAATATTTCAAACTTCAGATTCTGAATAGTACACTGTGGAATCGTCCATGGCATTTGTAAAGCAACAACGACAACTAAATGCTCAAGGCAAGGGTAGAACAAATTCCTCGTATCCGTGTTGTTCGATGTTGTCAGTGATGGGCGTTCGATTAGTTGTGTCAACAATCAGAAATGTTGTGTTCTGTCCAACACATCTTCCACTTGCACAAGTGATGTCCTGTAATTCCAAGTTGAGAATACTGAATCACCGCAACTGCCCAGTGTCCACATGCGCAACTGTTCATGATCACAAATATATGGGTTACTAGTAGCCGTGCTGATGCTGTGCCTTCAGAAAGATGTCAGGAAACAGATAGTGTGGTAAAACGGAGCGGGCAATATGTGTTCCAGCGAAATTCGTCTTCGTGGTATACCTTTGCGAGAGACTGCGTTTGTTTGTCATTTGGTTCTGTATACACTCTGTGGCGGATATCGGCTCTCTGTTTTATCTTTCTCAGCGTCACACACACGCGCGCACACTTTTTACACACACACACACACACACACACACACACACACACATTAATACTGCGTTATGTTTCGCACCTTTAATTTACTTCTTTTTTTATGGGCTGTGTGTGTGTGGGGGGGGGGGAGGGGGGGGTAGGGGGGGGGAGGTTGGGGGGGGTCTGAAATTGGCGGGGATATTTTTGTTTGTTGTTGTTGTTTTGGGGTTTGTTTGGGTTTTTTTGTTTGTTTGTTTGTTTGTTTTTTTGGCTTTGTTTTTTAGTCTGAAATTGTCTGGCACTGTGTTCCGCTGCATTTCACAACACGGAAGTGAAAAAGGCTTTGTGTAAGCGCAGCTGGTTCTCGGTGCAAGTTTTGATCATTTTGTTTGCTATTTTCATCTAATCGGTGTAGAACGTCACAAGAACGACAGCATTTTTTTTTTGGGGGGGGGGGGGGGGGGGGGGGAGGGGGTTGGGTGGGGAAGGGAGTGGGGGGTTGAAACTGTAGTCGAGATTATCAGTTTCGCAGGAGATTTAGAGAAACCTCCAAAGGTCTTTTTGGTCTGGTCGACTTTCTGAAAAATAAAAATAACTCAAGAGACCAGCTTGCCATCAAAACGATGGGTCATTTTAACTTTGTATACATCAATGACCGATGACCGACTCCAAACTTAACCCCTGATTATATATATGTATGACAGTCAGTCGTGTCCGACTATGGCCATTAGAACAGCAGAGGCGACAACTGCTGTTCCGACTATCTGGGCAAGAATTTGATCTCGACCAAGAGGGCTTTAGGTTCCCAAAGGCCAACTAGCCCCCAAGGCTGCAGCACTATGAGCCAGTGGAACCTTGCCTCCTAGTTTCATAGTCATAGTCCTTCACAAAAGACTAAACTGTAAATGCCTTCCCATTGCAATGGAAAAAACACTGACCATACAGCTCTCACTTTGCTGTTTGCCCAGCTGTAAGCTCATGTCAATATGTGATGTAAGCAATATCCGCCCCCCACCCCCACCGCCCTCCCTCACCCCCGATTTGAACACGGTTTATTCAGAAAGGTGTATGCATGCAAACAGCACACATTAGTTGTTTGGCAGATGTGATGTGTAGCGTCCTAAGGATCAGCCCAATGCCTCCTTGAAACTTCAAACTAAACAGATTAAAAAATCAACATCTACCATTCAATCCGTGAGACATCCAAGGCACACCGCTTAAGTCCTCAATCAACAACGTAAGCTGGGCAACAAAGTTTTTCTCTTTTTCTTTTTCTTTTAATCTCACACACTTGACTGAACTGAAAACAAAAGGATGTATTGGCACGAAACATCGCATTCTCATACCCATGCCAGTGTTCACAATCTCACTGCCTGCACAATTTTCAGAACGGAGCTGTTCAGCAAGCGCCTGCAGAACTGCTCTGAATGACTGCTCTGAATGAGTTAATGAAGGGAAGACATGGACCGAGAATCCAAAAGGAATGGAACAGATGACAGAGACAAAAGGTAGAGGGAATCTGAGACCAGAGGGCAGGCAAGAAATTTTGGGACCCGAATGGGAAGCAAAAAGTTAGAACGCAAACCAACAGAAAAGTGCAAAGGGCACATACAATAGCTGATTTTTTTGGTCCCAACAGACATTGTTTCTCAACTGAAAAATGTCAATGTCACCCACCGCCCCCTTCTTTCAGCACCATAGTGACACCACAATAAAGCTGGACAGCGAAAAAAAAAAGAATTCTTTGTTGTTGTTGATTTGTTGTTGGTGGTGGTGGTGGTGGTGGTGGTGGTGCGTGCGTGCGTGCGTGCGTGCGTGCGTGTGTGTGTGTGTGTGTGTGTGTGTGTGTGTGTGTGTGTGTGTGTGTGTGTGTGTGTGTGTGTTCTTATGTTTTTTTGTGGGGGAGGGGTGGGATGTCTAATACTCGAACCAGCCTCTTAGCTCGAACTCCCATTTGGACCAAAGAACCGATACCTACGGTTAGACTCTGGACTGCAAGTTTGGTGCAAAAGCAGGTACTCCGACATGGAAGCCCTGTCCCAGATCCCACCCACAGGAGCGAGTTTCTCCTGCCCTGTGACAGCGGAGCCCAGGTACTTGAGGGCTACGTGACGGTGCCCACAGACACGGAGCAAGGCGCCAGAGATGTGGGTCCCACAGACGTCCCTGCCTGCCCGCTATCTGCCGCCACATCGACCTGGGGGACACAGCGCTGCGGACCCTCACTGACGTCAACCAGAAACAGAAAACCTCCCATCAATCTGAATGTGTCGACTGCCTGCCTGCCTCCCGCCTCTGTTCCATTAATACGGGCACTGTGGAGGTCTTCACTTTCGCTGTCTTATTATATCTCTCATCTCCATTTCCAGCCCCGTTTTGTCAACCTACGTCAATGGGCGTGTGTCTACGTGCCTCCACGGGAGATACCAGTCTTGCGCGTACGTGCGTGTGTGCGAGTCCTCGGGATTGTTATTTCACCCTACTTCCTTTCTTTCTCATTAGCAATAGTTCGCCGAGTTTCTTGAATCATAAATGGTTAGGGAGTTGGGGGAGGGGAACAGAGGAGTGTGTGCCTGTCCCTTCTGGGGAGGTGGGGAGGAGGGAGCGGGGCCGGGGATAGAGAGGAGTTGGAAGAGGATAATGATTTTTATTGTCTTACTGAAACTGCGCTCGCGAATGAAGGGAGGCGCACGCGTTTGTGTTGTGAGTGAATTTCAAATCAGCATTTCTAGCAAGTTTGTATCTTAAATATTTTTCATGCTCCTGCACCTCACCCACACCTCATGCATTGTTCACCGCGACCAGAATCGTAGGGTAAAGCGCTGTAAAAGTGCACATTATCACAGTCATTTTACAATGCTGCGTGTAAGAACTCATATGCAGTGTGTATTCCACCTTTGCTCGAAACTTTTCTTCATTCCGTTTTGTCGGCGATTCAGCAATGTTTTTCTTCATCTACAAATATTCGTATCAACAGTCAGACGGCTTACGAGCCGAGCTCACGTTTGATATCTTTTTTCCCCCTTCTTCTTCTTTTTTACAATGAACGTACCTGTTAAAATCAACAATCAATCCTTCATTCCCATAGTAGATCCATTTTGCGTTGTCTGAATTTGATGATGCATTGCATGTGTGTGTGTGTGTTTTGTTTGTGTGTGTGCGTGCGTGCATCCGTGTGTGTGTGTGTGTGAATAGAATAGAATATCTTATTGTCATAAAACCTTAATGGGGGTGGGGAGGGAGAGAGAGAGAGAGAGAGAGAGAGAGAGAGACAAACAAATCCGTTCGAAAAGAAAATCGCATCGGGTATCAGAATCCACACACACATCCATTAATTCTACATTACTGGGCTTGAATCTATGTTCACACCGCGTAAGTCACTTAGCTTGAAACAGAATCAGTCGCTGAAAGATCTAAATTAACATGTGCAAATCTATCAGCATGGCTTTGCATCAACCTATAAAACCGTGACCCCTAGATTTTTTTTTCTTCCGTGATGAAATTCTGGGAAATAAAACTTGGCAATCAGCTTTTCAACTGCACTGTCAAAATAATCATCATTTAGTGCTTTGCCCAAAAACGTACACAGAAACAAAGGGGGCGGATGGTGTGTAAGGGAGGAAGACGGGGGGGGGGGGGGGGGGGAGCTGCACGAAGACGTACGGCGAAGGTGCAGCTCCCTGTTCTTAACTCCCCAGGAAAGCATTAAACGCATGCAGCGTGGTAATTGACGTCAATTTATAAAAAAAAAATAAAAAATTTTAAAAAATAATTTTAAAAAAACTTAGCCTTACTGTATGCCCCAGCTGTGGGATGTGTGTGTGTGTGTCGCCCAGCACAACACGACGAACTCCAAAATGCCGGGAAGCACTGAGTCTGTTCAGTCAAGCAACTCGGGAAGCCCCTTACCGTGATGTAGTGGTCACAGCGGAGTAAGCCATCACGCACAGTGTGAGACGTGACATTTGTCACCTATCGGGACAGGCTGGGACACCCCGCATTAGTCAAACTGACCCCTGGCAGCGACGACGTCAGCTTGCAGATATGCCTGCCCCTCCGTCTCGGCAGACGACAGAATGAGCTCCAGACAGGTGACGTCATGTCATGTTCACTGCCCAGGTGGCGCTGTCAACAAGGTGACGTCTTGCTATCGTCCAAACCCAAGGCACAATACGCTCACCCAGGAACACAACCGATTAACCAAGATAAAATGTCTGAAGACGTGTAATCAGCAGGCTATTTAATAACATGAGTAACCCCCCCCCCCCCCCCCACCACCAACCCCAACAGATCTTGAAAGCTACACCCTCCTGTGTTTTAAGCCGCTCTGCCAAGTATTGTGTTGCACTGGAGGCTGCTGTATTGCAGCTGCATTGTCCTGCCCTGTACTGCGTGGTGCTGAGCTGTATGTACTGCACTGAATTGTACTGAGTGTCACTGTACTGTGCTGTACTGCACTGCATCATAACTGTTACCATACTGCACTGTACTGTGCTGTACTGCACTGCATCATAACTGTTACCATACTGCACTGTACTGTGCTGTACTGCACTGCATCATAACTGTTACCATACTGCACTGTGCTGTACTGCACTGCATCATAACTGTTACCATACTGCACTGTACTGTGCTGTACTGCACTGCATCATAACTGTTACCATACTGCACTGTACTGTGCTGTACTGCACTGCATCATAACTGTTACCATACTGCACTGTACTGTGCTGTACTGCACTGCATCATAACTGTTACCATACTGCACTGCACTGTGCTGTACTGCACTGCATCATAACTGTTACCATACTGCACTGTACTGTGCTGTACTGCACTGCATCATAACTGTTACCATACTGCACTGTGCTGTGTTGTACTGCACTGCATCATAACTGTTACCATACTGCACTGTACTGTGCTGTACTGCACTGCATCATAACTGTTACCATACTGCACTGTACTGTGTTGTACTGCACTGCATCATAACTGTTACCATACTGCACTGTACTGTGCTGTACTGCACTGCATCATAACTGTTACCATACTGCACTGTACTGTGCTGTACTGCACTGCATCATAACTGTTACCATACTGCACTGTACTGTGCTGTACTGCACTGTATCATAATTGTTACCATACTGCACTGTACTGTGTTGTACTGCACTGCATCATAATTGTTACCATAATGCACTGCACTGTGTTGTACAGCACTGCATCATAACTGTTACCATACTGCACTGTACTGTGCTGTACTGCACTGCATCATAACTGTTACCATACTGCACTGTACTGTGCTGTACTACACTGCATCATAACTGTTACCATACTGCACTGTACTGTGCTGTACTGCACTGCATCATAACTGTTACCATACTGCACTGTACTGTGCTGTACTGCACTGCATCATAACTGTTACCATACTGCACTGTACTGTGCTGTACTGCACTGCATCATAACTGTTACCATACTGCACTGTACTGTGCTGTACTGCACTGCATCATAACTGTTACCATACTGCACTGTGCTGTGCTGTACTGCACTGCATCATAACTGTTACCATACTGCACTGCGCTGTGCTGTACTGCACTGCATCATAACTGTTACCATACTGCACTGCGCTGTGCTGTACTGCACTGCATCATAACTGTTACCATACTGCACTGCGCTGTGCTGTACTGCACTGCATCATAACTGTTACCATACTGCACTGCGCTGTGCTGTACTGCACTGCATCATAACTGTTACCATACTGCACTGCGCTGTGCTGTACTGCACTGCATCATAACTGTTACCATACTGCACTGCGCTGTGCTGTACTGCACTGCATCATAACTGTTACCATACTGCACTGCGCTGTGCTGTACTGCACTGCATCATAACTGTTACCATACTGCACTGTACTGTGCTGTACTGCACTGCATCATAACTGTTACCATACTGCACTGTACTGTGCTGTACTGCACTGCATCATAACTGTTACCATACTGCACTGTACTGTGCTGTACTGCACTGCATCATAACTGTTACCATACTGCACTGTACTGTGCTGTACTGCACTGCATCATAACTGTTACCATACTGCACTGTACTGTGCTGTACTGCACTGCATCATAACTGTTACCATACTGCACTGTACTGTGCTGTACTGCACTGCATCATAATTGTTACCATACTGCACTGTACTGTGCTGTACTGCACTGCATCATAATTGTTACCATACTGCACTGTACTGTGCTGTACTGCACTGCATCATAATTGTTACCATACTGCACTGTACTGTGTTGTACTGCACTGCATCATAATTGTTACCATACTGCACTGTACTGTGCTGTACTGCACTGCATCATAACTGTTACCATACTGCACTGTACTGTGTTGTACTGCACTGCATCATAACTGTTACCATACTGCACTGTTCTGTGCTGTACTGCACTGCATCATAATTGTTACCATACTGCACTGTACTGTGCTGTACTGCACTGCATCATAACTGTTACCATAATGCACTGCACTGTGCTGTACTGCACTGCATCATAACTGTTACCATACTGCACTGTACTGTGCTGTACTGCACTGCATCATAACTGTTACCATACTGCACTGTACTGTGCTGTACTGCACTGCATCATAACTGTTACCATACTGCACTGCACTGTGCTGTACTGCACTGCATCATAACTGTTACCATACTGCACTGTACTGTGCTGTACTGCACTGCATCATAACTGTTACCATACTGCACTGTGCTGTGTTGTACTGCACTGCATCATAACTGTTACCATACTGCACTGTACTGTGCTGTACTGCACTGCATCATAATTGTTACCATACTGCACTGTACTGTGTTGTACTGCACTGCATCATAACTGTTACCATACTGCACTGTACTGTGCTGTACTGCACTGCATCATAACTGTTACCATACTGCACTGTACTGTGCTGTACTGCACTGCATCATAACTGTTACCATACTGCACTGTACTGTGCTGTACTGCACTGTATCATAATTGTTACCATACTGCACTGTACTGTGTTGTACTGCACTGCATCATAATTGTTACCATAATGCACTGCACTGTGTTGTACAGCACTGCATCATAACTGTTACCATACTGCACTGTACTGTGCTGTACTGCACTGCATCATAACTGTTACCATACTGCACTGTACTGTGCTGTACTGCACTGCATCATAACTGTTACCATACTGCACTGTACTGTGCTGTACTGCACTGCATCATAACTGTTACCATACTGCACTGTACTGTGCTGTGCTGCACTGCATCATAACTGTTACCATACTGCACTGTACTGTGCTGTGCTGCACTGCATCATAACTGTTACCATACTGCACTGTGCTGTGCTGTACTGCACTGCATCATAACTGTTACCATACTGCACTGTGCTGTGCTGTACTGCACTGCATCATAACTGTTACCATACTGCACTGCGCTGTGCTGTACTGCACTGCATCATAACTGTTACCATACTGCACTGCGCTGTGCTGTACTGCACTGCATCATAACTGTTACCATACTGCACTGCGCTGTGCTGTACTGCACTGCATCATAACTGTTACCATACTGCACTGCGCTGTGCTGTACTGCACTGCATCATAACTGTTACCATACTGCACTGTACTGTGCTGTACTGCACTGCATCATAACTGTTACCATACTGCACTGTACTGTGCTGTACTGCACTGCATCATAACTGTTACCATACTGCACTGTACTGTGCTGTACTGCACTGCATCATAACTGTTACCATACTGCACTGTACTGTGCTGTACTGCACTGCATCATAATTGTTACCATACTGCACTGTTCTGTGCTGTACTGCACTGCATCATAATTGTTACCATACTGCACTGTACTGTGCTGTACTGCACTGCATCATAACTGTTACCATACTGCACTGTACTGTGCTGTACTGCACTGCATCATAATTGTTACCATACTGCACTGTACTGTGCTGTACTGCACTGCATCATAATTGTTACCATACTGCACTGTACTGTGCTGTACTGCACTGCATCATAACTGTTACCATACTGCACTGTACTGTGCTGTACTGCACTGCATCATAACTGTTACCATACTGCACTGTACTGTGTTGTACTGCACTGCATCATAATTGTTACCATACTGCACTGTACTGTGCTGTACTGCACTGCATCATAACTGTTACCATACTGCACTGTACTGTGTTGTACTGTTTTACTGCACTGAATTGTACTGCACTGCATAATCATTTGTACCATACTGCACTGTTCTGTGTTGTACTGCACTGTATTGTACTGCACTGCACTGACCTATTTGTACTGTACTGTGTTGTACTGCACTGCACTGACCTATTTGTACTGTACTGTGTTGTACTGCACTGCACTGACCTATTTGTACTGTACTGTGTTGTACTGCACTGCACTGACCTATTTGTACTGTACTGTGTTGTACTGCACTGCCCTAAGCCATCCACAGATCTATCCAAAGAGTTGCAAACAGGTGTATTTCTATTCAAACTGCATGCGTTAGTGAACCTATGTCAATGACAGATATTTTCCCAAACTTAAGCAACCTTTCCAGCCATTTCATTTTTTCACCCTGAAAAGAAAATTAAAGTAAATAAGCACTGAAAAATGTATAGTCAGTGACCTTAACTGGCCTGTTCAATAAAAGTTATTCAAGAAACTGAAATACGTGGGAACAGAGAGATGTTTTCGCCTTCACCTTCACCTATCCCCTAACCCAGTGGAGGGTCGTCAGGGCACTGCAGATGATTTCCAGACCAGTTCTCTCCATCAGTTCTTGTCTCTCCCAGCTCTCTGTGAATCTGGGAAATTCAGGTCTGTCCATTCTTTGGTGTCCTGCCACAATTTCTTTTGCCTCCCTCTCTTCCTGCTGCCTGGTGCAGTGCCCTGCAGAGGGGTCTTTCAGAGAGATGTAAAGACAGAAAAGACAAACCAAAAAATATAACACTACAGTGAATTTTATGTTTGATTCAATGCCCACACAGTACAGTGAGCTAAACTGTCCTCTTGCTTTGGTGCCCCTGGTCCTGTTGCTGACCTATTCTCAGACCCCAAGATCAACTCTCCAGTGGGCCTGGACAATCCTAAATAATCAATATGACAAGCATATTTTTTTCACAGCCGCATACCCTTCCAGTGTGTTTCCATTCAATCCTTCCACTTACATTGTCACTGATCAATGGTTTTTCCACTGCAACGGAAGTTCATTTACAGCTTAGTCTTTTGTGAAGGACTGTGACTTTCAAACTAGGAGGCAAGACTGCACTGGCGCTTTGTGCTGCAGCCTCACTGCTAGTTGCCCTCTGGGGATCATCCCAAGGCAAGGCAAGGCAAGAAGTTATCTCACATGCCCGCTGGGGACATTGAAACAGTATACATCTTTTTACATACATCATACAAACAACAAGAGTGATGTAAAAATAATTTTAAAAAATAAATAAATAAATTTTAAAAAAACTAACTCAGCTAACTCGAGCAAACAAGCAATTATACAAATCAACATGTCAATTTTCCTCATTAACAGACTATCCCTAATCTCAAGACTCCTCTTGGCCAAGAGAGTGGGGATGTAACTTGGGGAAGACACTCTCTTTTGTTATCAAATTCTAGCTGAAGTATTCGGGACCGCAGTTACCTCCTCTGCTGTTCTGATCATCATAGTCTGATACGTCTGACTATCATACAGAGTCATTGCAGAACAATGTACTTGCCCTTCATTGTAATTGCTAACTGGCATGACAGACTCTGCAATAAAGCCATCAGCCATGTATACAATGTATCAGTCTGCTTTTAAGATCACGGGGAAAAACTTATGTTCTTAGTAACATGACCCAAGTCCAGTGAACACACACACACACACACACAACACACACACACACACACAGATATAGATACAGATACATATATATATATATAGAGAGAGAGAGAGAGAGAGAGAGAGAGATGTATAGTGCTGTCATGTATCAAACTGCACCAGTGATGCATGATTCATGTTGACAGTCTTGTGACAAGTGATGGACACACCTGACAATCTGCTATGAAATGAAAATGATCTTGATCGTGGGTTTTACAGTCAATAAAACTGCCACAACATTTCCTCCCAGAGTTGTTTGTGAATGTCTGAGTGTGTGTAAGTGTGCATGCATGTGTGTGTGTGTGTGCATGTGTAGGCACATATGCATGCGCACGTGCGTGTGTGTGTGTGTGTGCAAGAATATATGTGCACAAATGTAATGTGTGTTGTGTGTAAGTATGTTTGTAAGAATCAGAATGAGCGTGCATGTGTGTCTATGAGACAGAGATAATGGAATGGGACAATGAGAACACACACACACACACACACACACACATTTCAAGCCTAATGTTAGTTTTCTAATCTTCTCTCCCATGACTTTTTCACTGTGGTTTGTGTATGTACATGTCTGTGTCTGTGCTCATGCATATTATGTGAAATTTGTGAACACAGAAGTTCCCTCTTGTCAGAGTCCCATAAGTCCCAGAGGCAGTAAACCTGCATTGGCTTTTATAAATGTACCAAGACTTTGAACAGCAGTACACCTGCACCTCCAGCAGTATTACAAGTAACAGTGCGCTTGAAAACACAGCCAAAAATTGTTCTCCTTCGACACAACTGAAAATCTTTCAAACTATCATGACCGCATGTCTCTTTCTTAAGCCTTAATCATGTGCCCCAACACACAGTTATGCAGCTGCTTTCCATACCCTTTACATTCTGCATCAATATCAAAACCAGTCATGCATAAACACAACTGTTCACCCTCCTCTACTCACACCCTTATCCACCACCCCCTCACCACTCTCTAATGTCTTTGTCAATAAATATCATGTCAATATTTCCCAACGTAAACAACAGCTGAGAAAATGATTATAACTTTTAAAAATAAAAACATAAAAAAAATTTTAAAAAACACCAACTGTGGACGCCAATGCGGAGCTTCTGTTTTGATGTGACGAAAATTATAACTTTAACCTTTCCACTGCCATTCTCGTGAAGGTTGTGGCATTAACACTATCATGGCTGTCATCTTCATATCAATTCCAGCTGTTGCTGTATCATAACTCAATACACTGTCTTAGTAATCTTCAACTTAATGTTACCAGTTATAAAGAAAATATAATATATGAAGTATTCCTTATTACATGGTTAACTTGTACAGTATAGTTTTTATGGGGTCTCGTGTTTTGAAAATATCATCCATGAGCATCCTGACAGGTTAACAAAGAAAACAAAAAGGCCATGCCAGCAGAGATGTCAATTCCTCTCAGCTCTTTTCAGGAACAATGTGGTGTTTTTTGGTTTTGTTTTTAAGCAGTTGGAATATGTAAGGAACACCCAGCCCATCCGTGGTATCAGTATACATACAATGTTTACCCACACAGTTCAGTGAAAACACACCACTAGCTCTGGCTCAGCTTCATCACCTCGGACCAGCGGTGTGACTCATCACCCCAACCTGTGCTCAGCACACCATATACAATGATAATGGACATTTATACTGTGCACTTTTTCCTGAAATGCTGCTCAAAGCACTTTACATTTCGTTCCCCTCCTCCTCCCCCCCCCCCCCCCCCCCCCACTCCTCCATAACCCCAACCCCATCACACTCATACACACACACACAAACGGAAACATGTGCCAGAATACACTTGTGCAATTAAACATTGGCAACCACCCACCTACCCATGATGCCCTCTGGAAAACACATCCCTGCAACACGTACCAACACATATTCGTGCACATACACACACGAATGCACAGACACTCACACGTACCCTGCTTTATACAAATGGCAAACGACTTCCCCACGATAAAGCATGCATTTGGAACCAGATCAAACCAAGACCAGCACTGGAAAATTACTGCTGTTGAAAAAGATGTTTTCAGAGCAGGCTTAAAAGAATTCAGTGAGATAGAATGTCACAATTTTTTTTTCTGGCAGTTTGTTTCACAATGTGGGGGCCTGAAAAGAGAAAGATCTCTAACCCTGTTGCTTCTTCTTCACGACAGGGGTTTTCAATAGCCAGGTATCGGAAGCAGAACGAAGTTGACAAGTTGGAAAGTACACTTCAAGGAGGTCAGAGACTTCAATGAGGTCAGAGAGGTAGCGAGGGCCAGAGCCAACAACCAAGTGGCTTACAACAAGACAGTGACAATACCTAGCTGAAAAGGAACCTGTCACAACGAATCTGACAGGTGTAACAAAATACACTGAAATCTGAAAAGTGGTCATAACTGGGACATTTTTTTAAGCAAACTTTGGGAACACAATAACCACAGACATAACTTGACAGGTTGATTCATGACAAGTGCTGACTGTATTCTGTGTATTACCCATGTGAGGAACAGAAGCAAAGAGGCCAAGGGAAGGAAGAAAGAAACTGAACTGTAAAACACCTAACCAGAAAATGAAGTATGAAGCATGAGACCTAAAAGCAATATTCCATCATCTGACCTAAAAGCAATACTCTATCATCTGACCTAAAAGCAATATTCTATCACCTGACCTAAAAGCAATATTCCATCATCTGACCTAAAAGCAATACTCTATCATCTGACCTAAAAGCAATATTCTATCATCTGACATAAAAGCAATATTCCATCATTCCATCATCTGACCTAAAAGCAATATTCCATCATCTGACCTAAAAGCAATATTCTGTCATCTGACCTAAAAGCAATATTCTGTCATCTGACCTAAAAGCAATATTCTATCATCTGACCTAAAAGCAATATTCTATCATTCTATCATCTGACCTAAAAGCAATATTCTATCATCTGACCTGAAAGCAATATTCCATGATCTGACCAAAAAAGTAATATTCTGTCATCTGATGTTACCGTGACAGAATATTTAGTTCATGTTATGACACATAGGGGCTGATCTAGGGACTGACACACCTGTGTATGTTTACACATGTGCAAAAATGAACGTGCTCAAAGAGGCACCCAAACACAAAAAATATGTAAACATGTTACAATGAAATACAAACGTAACGAAAAGAAACAGGGATTGAATTGGAGACAGCAGAGATAGCACAGAGAGAGAGAGAAAGAGAGTGACAGAGCGGTGTGAGAGAGAGAGAGAGAGACAGAGAGAGAGATTGACAATACAAACTGACCAACAGATCAACACATCAACATCACAATCACTGACAGCTGACAGACACGGAGACAAAACCAAATGTGTCCACACCGTTCTGACTTCTCGTGCGTTCAAAACTGGCATCTTACAAAGTCAGTCACTGGACTGAAAGAATAAATGAATGACAGAATTCCAGACGGACTGCCTTAACAGATACCACAGAGTGAAAGACATGTACCCTGACCAGCAACAATGTCAGGTGGACCTCACCAGGAGAGAAACTGACGGATACTGACAGGGTCAGGACAGAAGACAGATCAACACACAGACAGTATCAGTATCAGCAGCTTAAGGAAGCGTCACTGCGTTCGGTCAAACCCATATACGCTACATCACATCTGCCAAGCAGATGCCTGACCAGCAGCGTAACCCAACGCGCTTAGTCAGGCCTTAAGAAAAAAATAATAAAATAAAATAAATAAATAAATACATTTTAAAGAATAAATAAATAAATAAAAATAAATGAATAAATAAAATACTAGACAGACAGAACAAAAAGATAGAACAACACACAGACAGAATTAATTAAATAATAGACAGACAGGGCAGAGGACAGATCAACACACAGACAGAAAGAATTAAACAACAGACGGATAGAGCAGAGGACAGATCAACACACAGACAGAAAGAATTAAACAACAGACAGACAGAGCAGAGGATAGATCAACACACAGACAGAAAGAATTAAACAACAGACGGATAGAGCAGAGGACAGATCAACACACAGACAGAAAGAATTAAACAACAGACGGATAGAGCAGAGGACAGATCAACACACAGACAGAAAGAATTAAACAACAGAGGGATAGAGCAGAGGCTAGATCAACATACAGACAGAAAGAATTAAACAACAGACAGATAGAGCAGAGGACAGATCAACACACAGACAGAAAGAATTAAACAACAGACAGACAGGGCAGAGGACAGATCAACACACAGACAGAATGAATTAAACAACAGACAGATAGAGCAGAGGACAGATCAACACACAGACAGAATGAATTAAACAACAGACAGACAGGGCAGAGGACAGATCAACACACAGACAGAAAGAATTAAACAACAGACAGACAGGGCAGAGGAAAGATCAACACACAGACAGAAAGAATTAAACAACAGACAGACAGAGCAGAGGACAGATCAACACACAGACAGAAAGAATTAAACAACAGACAGACAGAGCAGAGGACAGATCAACACACAGACAGAATGAATTAAACAACAGACAGACAGGGCAGAGGACAGATCAACACACAGACAGAAAGAATTAAACAACAGACGGATAGAGCAGAGGACAGATCAACACACAGACAGAAAGAATTAAACAACAGACGGATAGAGCAGAGGACAGATCAACACACAGACAGAAAGAATTAAACAACAGACGGATAGAGCAGAGGACAGATCAACACACAGACAGAAAGAATTAAACAACAGACAGATAGAGCAGAGGACAGATCAACACACAGACAGAATGAATTAAACAACAGACAAACAGGGCAGAGGACAGATCAACACACAGACAGAATGAATTAAACAACAGACGGATAGAGCAGAGGACAGATCAACAGACAGACAGAAAGAATTAAACAACAGACGGATAGAGCAGAGGACAGATCAACACACAGACAGAATGAATTAAACAACAGACAGACAGGGCAGAGGAACACACAGACAGAATGAATTAAACAACAGACAGACAGGGCAGAGGAACACACAGACAGAAAGAATTAAACAACAGAAAGACAGAGCAGAAGAACACACAGACAGAAAGAATTTAACAACAGACAGACAGCAGAGGATAGATCAATAAACAGACAGAAAGAATTAAACAACAGACAGAGTAGAGAATAGATCAACACACAAACAAAGAATCAAACAACAGACAGAGCACAAGATAGATCAACACACAGACAGAAAGAATCAAACGACAGACAGAGCACAAGATAGATCAACACACAGACAGAAAAAATCAAACGACAGACATGGCAGAGGATTGATCAGCACAAAGACGAAAGAATGAAACACACACACACACACACACACACACACACACACACACACACACACACACACACACACACATACACACACACACACACTTGTGTCATGACAGTGCATTCATTCTAACCACGGATGACCACTGAAAACTGTTGTGGGTACGGACAAAATAAAATCATGCATAGCAAATCGCTCTTTGTTCTCACTGGTGGCACGAAAATCATTCAAACTGTGCATCGATAATCACAGATGACATTCCACAACTTTTACACGATTGTGCATGCATATTTTTTCTCATCCATCCATTCATGGGACTGAACTTTTGGGGTTTTCAATACTTTGATATTACATTACTTTTCCTTGACAAGCACTGGAACATCATGGACAACAAAAAGCTTATCACCACAGTACAGATGATTCCATATAATTCTGATAAATCTGATAAGAATCATTTCAGTCAAGAGCTGCTTGTGGCAACATGGCAAAACTTAGCCAAAGAATTGTGTGCCAGCATGAAGGTGTGTCTGTTGCCATTTTATAGGAACAAACAGATGGAAAACTGTCTGTTGCCATTTTATAGGTACAAACAGATGGAAAACGCACATGTAGTCCATCCATGTTTAGTATGAATGCATCCTAAGGCAGGCAAAACAAACTGACACACATAACAAACTGGTATACAAACAAACCAGAAAGACTGACAAACAACACAAACAAGGCAAAGAAAAACATACGAGACGGAAAGACAAATAAGACAGACGGACAGACTGACCTCAGCCTCAGGCATGTGAAGCCACTGCTTGGGATTCTCTTCCGCTGCCAGGTATGCAATCAGATCCAGAGCCGTCAGTCGCGTCTGGCGCCGAGATGACACGAAGATCAGCACAGGCTTGTCAGGTGAGTGAGACTTGATATCTGTGAAACAGATCACTCCACTCTACAGACAACACTCACTTTCTAATGTTCTTAAAAGACTAAACGAGGAGACAGGATGTGGCATGTGTAGAACTGTATAATTTCAAATTGAACTTGAAGTATGTATCTTATATAGATTCAAGTATACTCTGAGTTGTGCTGTATCAGCATTCATATCTGATAATAATAAGTATGATAATGAATACGGACACTCATAACTCCCAGATACTTCTTCTTTGTTTGTGGGCTGCAACTCCCACATTCACTCGTATGTACACGAGTGGGCTTTTACATGTATGACCGTTTTTACCCCACCATGCAGGAACTCCCAGATACAAGTTTTCAGTACAGTTCTGGACTTCATGGAGTTTTCGAAGGACACTGTCAGGGATGCCAGCCAGAGGAGTACTGGTGTTTCAAGACCAGATATAGCAAGAGAAGTTGCACTGGTTTTGACAACTTGGTCAATGAGGTTGTGACAAATTGTACTAATTCAATTCAATGTAGACAACCTAACAGATTTTATCAACAGGATCTCAGATACATAGTTTATTGTTTAAACATGACTCTCATGTTACATACAATTACTGTAGTGTCAATCCTTTGTGTCATTCATTATTAATTTCTTTTGAAACATCCAGGATTTAATGTCAGAGATGCAAGATCCTGTCAATGTGAAGTGGCTGGATATCAGTGGAGAGAGATGAACTGGACAGCTCTGAAAATTCAGCCAATTCAGTGTAAAAGACACACTTTTTCAATGATGTAAAAAGAGGTGTGCAGTATGAAAAGCAAGGGATTTAAAACGGAACCATGGGGAATCCCAAACTGAAGAGATGAAGGCTCAGAATAGAAGCCAGAGATACATACATTCTGTGTTCTGTCAGAGAGATGTGACTGTAAAAATGAAATGGCAAGATCATAAATGTCAAACACATTTCTGAGGCGGTGCAGAAGAATGTCAAAATCAATGGTATCAAATGCAGCACTAAGGTCTAGCAGGGTAAAGATAGAGACTTTGGTGTCATCAGAAGCACACGGCAGATATACAGGTGGGAAGGAGTTTGTGTTTTGTTACATGATCAGACAGCTGTAGTTTTACTTTGGGACATTCAAAATATTGTATGTAGATTAAACTTCTTTTTTTTTCCAATGTTCAGGACAGACCGGCAGTCAAACAGGCTGAAACAGGTGTTCCGTGTATGTGTGTACAACTCCTGAGTGTGTGCATGTTTACAAGCACACACACACACACACACACACACACACATATATAATTTTACATACATACACAAAGCAAATAACTGCAAAAGGCTTTCACAGTATTTCACACCCTATGGCTGTACGTGTGGATCAATATTCCCCATTCGACAAAGATATTAGAAAAAGCAACCATGTGTTCAGTCGCTTGGCCAGTCAGTAACTTGTGCATAATGCCACATTAGACATAACAGCTTTCAAAGCAGGGAGCACAAAGTTACAGGATAATTAACATACACTATCCAACATTCGCTGTTTGTTTTCATGTCCTGTTTAATATCAGCTTTGTGTATGATATTTTTGTAAGCATATTTCCGAATCATACATTAGAGAAAAAATGTAAAAGGCAACAAATATAAATAAGTAAAATTACAGAATTAAAAATAAACTGACTGATAAAAAAATACCCAATCAAAGACGGAGAGCCTCACAAAGCTTTCCAGTTCCAGTCCATGTGATGTAAACTGTACTGAATCAAAGTCAAACAGAAAGGTTTTCAAACCATACACAATCTTGGACATCAGTTGGAATGATGTGTTACTTGTAAGATCATGACGCTGATCTTTTAGTTTCTTCTTCTTCTGCTTCTTCTTTTGCGTACACGGGAACATCACCTTACTTAATCCTCCTCATGCCCTGTAGCAAATAAGACTGCTACTGCTGTCAGTCTCCTTCAGTTCTCTTTGGCAGAATGGTTAAGACGTTCATCTGCCAATACAGTGTTTGTGAGAGTCTGGGTTCAAATCCCGGTCTTGCCCTTTCTCCCAAGTTTGACCGGAAAATCAAACTGAGCGTCTAATCATTCGTATGAGATGATAAACCAAGGCCCCTTGTGCAGCATGCACTTGGTGCATTTCAAAAGAAGCCATGGCGACAAAAGTGTTGATCTTTGGCAAAATTCTGTAAAAGACATCCACTCTGATAGGTGCACAAAAATATATGCATGAACTCAAGGCCCAATTAGCACATTGGGTAATGCTGCTCTCAGGCACCCGCCAGGCAGATGTGGTGGAGTGTATATGGATTTGTCTGAAAGCAGTGACACCTCCTTGAGAAACTGAAACTGAAACTGAAATCCTTCAATTTATGGTGGTGTTTATATGCCTTGGAAAGCTGGGGGGGGGGTTTCATGGTGGTGTTTACTTACTTTGGAAAGCGGGGGGTGGGGGTGTGTGTGTCATGGTGGTGTTTACATACCTTGGAAAGTGTTTACATACCTTGGAAAGCTGGGGGGGGGGGTCATGGTGGTGTTTACATACCTTGGAAAGTGTTTACATACCTTGGAAAGCTGGGGGCGGGGTCATGGTGGTGTTTACATACCTTGGAAAGTGTTTACATACCTTGGAAAGCTGGGGGGGGGGGGGGTCATGGTGGTGTTTACATACCTTGGAAAGTGTTTACATACTTTGGAAAGCTGGGGGGGTCATGGTGGTGTTTACATACCTTGGAAAGTGTTTACATACCTTGGAAAGTGTTTACATACCTTGGAAAGCTGGGGGGGGGGGGTCATGGTGGTGTTTACATACCTTGGAAAGTGTTTACATACCTTGGAAAGCTGGGGGGGGGTCATGGTGGTGTTTACATACCTTGGAAAGTGTTTACATACCTTGGAAAGCTGGAGGGGGGGGTCATGGTGGTGTTTACATACCTTGGAAAGCTGGGGGGGTTTCATGGTGGTGTTTACATATCTTGGAAAGTGTTTACATACCTTGGAAAGTGTTTACATACCTTGGAAAGCTGGGGGGATTTCATGGTGGTGTTTACATACCTTGGAAAGCTGGGGGTGTAGGGGGCGTGGTGGGGGGCAGGGGTTCATGGTGGTGTTTACATACCTTGGAAAGCGGGGGGTGTAGGGGGCGTGGTGGGAGGTGGGGGTTCACGGTGGTGTTTACATACCTTGGAAAGCTGGGGGTGTAGGGGGCGTGGTGGGAGGTGGGGGTTCACGGTGGTGTTTACATACCTTGGAAAGCTAGGGGGTCGGGGGGGAGTGTGTCATGGCAGTGTGTACATACTTTAGGTGGTGGGGGGGCCAGGGGTTGGGAGGGAGGGAGTGTGTCATGGCGGTGTGTACATACCTTGGAGGGGGGGGGGGGGGCAGGCGTTGGGGGGGTGAGGGAGTGTTTCATGGCGGTGTGTACATACCTTGGAAGGGGGGGGGGGGGGGGGCAGGGGTTGGGGGGGTGAGGGAGTGTTTCATGGCGGTGTGTACATACCTTGGAGGGGGGGGGCAGGGGTTGGGGGGGTGAGGGAGTGTTTCATGGCGGTGTGTACATACCTTGGAGGGGGGTGGGGGGGGGCAGGGGTTGGGGGGGGGAGGGAGTGTTTCATGGCGGTGTGTACATACCTTGGAGGGGGGGGGGGGGCAGGGGTTGGGGGGGAGGGAGTGTTTCATAGCGGTGTGTACATACCTTGGAGGGAGGGGGTGGGGGCAGGGGTTGGGGGGTGAGGGAGTGCGTCATGGCGGTGTGTACATACCTTGGAGGGGGGGGGGGGGCAGGGGTTGGGGGGTGAGGGAGTGTTTCA
This sequence comes from Babylonia areolata, assembly GCF_041734735.1. NCBI lineage: Eukaryota > Metazoa > Mollusca > Gastropoda > Neogastropoda > Buccinidae > Babylonia > Babylonia areolata. Next base: position 37,702,518 of record NC_134881.1, on the reverse strand, counting down.
TGGCGGTGTGTACATACCTTGGAGGGGGGGGGGGGACAGGGGTTGGGGGGTGAGGGAGTGTTATGGCAGTGTGTACATACCTTGGAGGGGGGGGGGGGGACAGGGGTTGGGGGGTGAGGGAGTGTGTCATGGCGGTGTGTACATACCTTGGGGGGGGGGGGGAACAGGGCTTGGGGGGGTGAGGGAGTGTGTCATTGCAGTGTGTACATACCTTGGGGGGGGGGGACAGGGGTTGGGGGGGGGGAGGGAGTGTGTCATTGCAGTGTGTACAAACCTTGGGGGGGGGGGGCAGGGCTTGGGGGGGGTGAGGGAGTGTGTCATTGCAGTGTGTACATACCTTGGGAGGGGGGGGGGAACAGGGCTTGGGGGGGTGAGGGAGTGTGTCATTGCAGTGTGTACAAACTTTGGGGGGGGGGGCAGGGCTTGGGGGGGGTGAGGGAGTGTGTCATTGCAGTGTGTACATACCTTGGGGGGGGGGGGACAGGGGTTGGGGGGGGGAGGGAGTGTGTCATTGCAGTGTGTACATACCTTGGGGGGGGGGGGGGAACAGGGCTTGGGGGGGTGAGGGAGTGTGTCATTGCAGTGTGTACATACCTTGGGGGGGGGGGACAGGGGTTGGGGGGGGGGAGGGAGTGTGTCATTGCAGTGTGTACATACCTTGGGGGGGGGGGGGAACAGGGCTGGTGGGGGTGAGGGAGTGTGTCATTGCAGTGTGTACAAACCTTGGGGGGGGGGGGACAGGGGTTGGGGGGGGGAGGGAGTGTTTCATGGCGGTGTGTACATACCTTGGAAAGCAGGCTTGTTCATGGTGGCCATACGGGGACAGTAGTGCTGGCCGGGGAATCCCTTGATGTGCACCTCCAGGGGAACAGGGCGCACTGAGGGGCGGAAGTTGAACAACCCCATCTGCACACACCCAGTGTGCACTGCACGTCAGTCACCTCAATCCTCACACACACACACACACACACACACACACACACACACACACACACACACACACACACACACACACACACACACACACACACACACACACACACACACACACACACACACACACACACACACACACACACATATGCACACACACTTCAACAAGCAACACCAGGAGACAAACATATTCTTTCATCCAAACTCAAACACAGACACACAGACGCCGGACAGCAGCACAGGACCCAGTCAGGTGAGGTCCAGTCAAGAAGACTGTTACTGTGAAAGACACATGACAGAAAACTATCGATACCGCTCCGTTCAATCAAGTTTCTAGAATCTCTGTTTTCACAAGAGGTTCACATGCTAAATTTCATACCACATGACACATACACAAACAAAAGCCTTAATTCACACACAAAAAACCAAACCCACCCATACCCTCAAAGGCAAGGACACATGCCAACGTAAGCTTGCACTTGCACTGTCTCTTTCTTCAACCTATACATATTCATACCTGGGACTGACACCTATTCACAACTATTCCCAACGGGGAAAGAAATTCCGCGGCATAAAGAACCATCCCCGTGACCCAAGCCTGGTGGCACTTCCCTAGTGACCCCCCCGACCCCACTGACCTCGCGGATGCCAAGCCAGTCGGCCAGGTCGCGAGCGTTGGCCAGAGCGGTGGACAGCCCCACCACCCGCACCTTCTTGGACGTGTGGGACGAGATGAAGTTGGTGCGGGACACAATCACCTCCAGCACCGGGCCGCGCTCGTCACCTGGACCACAGGAAATTAACATAATCATTGTACTGTATTGTATTGTACTGTATTGTATTACTCTTTTCATCCCAATACATTTCTCTATGTGAAATACAAGCTGCTCTTCCTAGGGAGAGTGCATCACTACAATGAGAGCACCACTTTTTTTTTTTTTCCTGCCTGCAATTTTATTTGTTTTCCTTATCAAAGTGGATTTTTCTACAGAATTTTGCTAGGGACAACCCTTTTGTTGCCATAGATTCTTTTACATGCGCTAAGTGCATGCTGCACACTGGACCTCGGTTCATCATCTCATCTGAATGACTAGCATCCACAGCACCACTCAAGGTCTACCAGAGGGAGAGAAAATACTGGCGACTATGGAATTTGAACCAGTACACTCAAAATCTCTCACTTGCAAAGCGGACGCATAACCTCTTTAGCCAACACTCCACATTATACAATAATGTAACTATCTATCTATCCTTCTATCTATCTATCTATCTATCTATACACACATATAAATACATATATATATCTATACACACACACTCACATATGTATATATATTATAGATATATATATATATATATGTGTGTGTGTGTGTGTGTGTGTCGCAGCATGTGAAAACACGACTAAAGTCACAGTTTATCATTTTTTACACTTGTATACCTTCTACAAGTTTAAAAATCACAGATTAAAATGAAAAAAAACAAAAACAGAATGGATCTATCTGTCATAGTTTGTTGTTGTTTTTTTCTGTTATTTTTTCTAAGTTCGTGTGCCCAAGGAGTAGAAATGGAGAAATCGGCTCATGAAAAAACCACATTTTTGTGTGCCTATGACTTAAAAAACAAGAATAATCCTGAATACCTATATGGTGTCAAAAGATTCAAAACTGAATAACCTTTAAATTTCCGTATAAAAGAGGCACAGGAAAATTTGTATTTTCTCTCTGCATTACTCAAACAAAGTATGGCAAGTGGAGGAGTGACGTCATGCAATACAGATTATTCAGCCACATGGAAAAACCCACACATTTGTCTGCCTGTAACTTTAAAACAAGAATTTTCCTGAACATATGTGTGATGTCAGACAATTCAGGATTAAGTAAATCCATTCCCCCCCCACCCCCCCCCTCCACCCCCTCAAACTCTAATCACCCCTCATTTTCCATTGCCCTTTGATGTCTTTACAGTCAAAATTAGTTACTAGAGCACTGTCTGGAAGAAGTGGAACTTGGCTGATGGGTAAAAGCAGATTTACATGTTAATAAACTTCTGAGGACTGTGAGTTAAACTTTTTTTTTTGGTGCTTTTTAGTATCACAGCAAATATGATTTGAAACGAGGAGAACGGTCTTACTGTAATTTCCCACATTATAAAATACCTGTTTCGGTAGTCACAATAGCATGATTATACGCAGTTATCACGACCTAATAAAATGTATGCTGTTGTTCAGGCATTAGAAATACCTTCCATGCCTAATTATGGACTTGCTGGTCAAGGCATCTTGCTGTGACCTTATTACAGATTTAATCAATCTCTGACGTGCGGCTGATAGACTTTAAACAACACAAATCAGTTAGATTCCAGGTAATCAGGGTGTTTATGAATGTAGCCAATACAGATCTAGTGCAGCACAGTATTTGTGTGAACGGTGACAAGCAGTGCGATAAACACATTGTTTAGAACAGTAGTCACCGTAATGTAGTCAGTGCGTGTAGTGACCTAATTTCAAGACTAAATTTAGCCATTTGAAGAAAGTGCTGGTAGGTTGATGTGTCTCAATATGTTCACACAGCAACACAGTACATGAGTGCACCACATATTTTCAGTCAGTTGTCTCTGGCTACAAATTTTATATTTCAAAACATTTTAAGTTACGGGTTTGCCGGTCAAGGACATCTGGTCATACTGTGACCCAATCACATGTAAAGTGCTTAATCTCTTTAGCAAAGCGTCTAAAACGAATAATACACATAACACAACAATACACTGACTGTTTGAAAATCAAAAGTGATGCTCAAAGGAAAGACAACATTTAGATCTCCTGTCACATTAGCACGGCCGGTGCGTGAAGGGTGGCCTAATTTCATAGCTATTTGTAGCCAGATGAGGAAAGTTTCAAGATGTCTGTTGCCTTAATATGTTCAGATAGACTCACAGTTCATGTGTGCAACAGGTCATGCTTTCACTTGACAACCTAACTCTTGGGATTCCTTGAGAATGCTGTGAGCAGCTTAGCAGATGATGTTTTCGAAGACGCCATATTTGTTCACTTCATGTTGTGTTGATTTTATGAACTCACAGGTCCTTTTGATGAATTTTTGTGAGTCACACACACAACAGAATGAAACAACATCAGTAAGAATATTCCACACAAAACCTGAACTTTAAATAAAAATTAAATTTTTTCTAAATTTGAGTCGGAAACTTGGCAGAATTCAAAGAATCGATGGGACCCAGCTAAACTCGCAACTTATAGAGGGTAGCCAGTAAAACCATTGAGAACTGACTACATTCATACACTATCTTGATTCAGAAGGTCTAGGGGAGACGATTAATACCTGTTCACTACTCATTTCCATTTATAACTTCGCAGACCGGAATTTCCCCATTTTCGTTGCTTTCAGCATGCAACTGAAATAGGGCAAAAGAGTGCAGTATTTTTCTACATGGTTTTAACAGGCCTGCATCTGAAAACATTGAAAATACTACAGTTCCAGGGTGTTTTGTGCAAAGATACTTACCAACAGGAAAGATAAGACTTCGAAGATGTGATATTTATAAAAATCCCGATCTTGGTGATTTTGACCCTAAACACTTGTTTTTGTGTACAGCTAAAAATTGCTGGATGTGACTTTAGCCGGGTTTTTGTGTGCTGCGTCACATATATATAACTTTCTGTGCAAGGTAAAAGAAAAAAAAAGGAGCCAGCACTGACCATGGAGGTGGACAAAGAACAAAGAAGCCAGCAATAACCAAACAGATGGACAATGGACAAAGAAGCCAATAATAACCAAAGAGGTGGACAAAGAACAAAGAAGCCAGCAATAACCAACAGCAATAACCAAAGAGGTAGACAAAGAACAAAGAAGCCAGCAATAACCAACAGCAATAACCAAAGAGGTGGACAAAGAACAAAGAAGCCAGCAATAACCAACAGCAATAACCAAAGAGGTGGACAAAGAACAAAGGAGCCAGCAATAACCAACAGCAATAACCAAAGAGGTGGACAAAGAACAAAGGAGCCAGCAATAACCAAAGAGGTGGACAAAGAACAAAGAAGCCAGCAATAACCAACAGCAATAACCAAAGAGATGGACAAAGAACAAAGGAGCCAGCACTGACCCAGCAGGTGGATCTCGTCGATGACCAGCAGGGCCACAGCCTTGACGTAGCTGCGGGTCTGCCAGGACCGACTGACCCCATCCCACTTCTCTGGCGTCGTGACGATCAGGTCGGCGTTGGCAACCGCCCGCATGTCAGGGGTCACGTCGCCCGTCAGCTCCACCACTCTGTGAGGAGGGTGGAGAGGGGGTGGGGTGGGGGGGGGGGTTGTTGAAAATGATGATATCAGCAAAAGTGAGTATATGTCAGTACAAGTTGTGTGTATGTGCCTGATGATGATGATGTGTGTGTGTTTGTGTGTGTGTCTGCGTGTGTGTGTGTGTGTGTGTGTGTGTATTTTGAGAGAGGGAGAGAGAGAGGAGAGAGAGCGAGTGGAGTGTGTTTGTTGCGAACAGACAATAAAACCAGGAGGAGGAGGAGAAGAAGGAGGAGGAGAAGGAAAAGAAAGAGGGGAAGGAGGAGGAGATTGAGGAGAAGAAGAAGGAGAAGAAGAAGGCAAAGGAGAAGGAGGAGAAATAGAAGGAGATGAAGGAGAAGAAGGAGGAGGAGGAGAAGGAGAAAAAGAAGAAGACGAGGACAAAGAAGAAGAAAGGTAAAGCGGTCAGACAGGAACACTCACTTCTTGCCCAGCTTCTGTTCAATGCGCACCTTCCAGTCCTCCATCCTCTCCCTGACCAGCGCCTTCAGGGGAGCGATGTACACCGCCTGGAGAGTCACCACACCATCACCACACCGTCACCACACCACACCGTCACCACCACACGGTCACCACCACACGGTCACCACACCACACCATCACCACACCACACCGTCACCACACCATCATCACCACACGGTCACCACACCACCACCACACTGTCACCAAACCTTCACCACACCATTATCACATCATCACCACAGTCACACCATCACCACACCGTCACACCTTCACCACACCTTCACCACACCGTCACCACACCATCACACCTTCACCACACCATTATCACACCATCACACCTTCACCACACCATCACCACACCTTCACCACACCATTACCACACCATCACACAGTCACCACACCTTCACCACATCATCACCAGTCACACCATCATTACACCATCAATGACAGAAAGAGTGTGTGTGTGTGTGTGTGTGACACAGAGAGTGTGTGTGACAGAGAGTGGATCATGGTTTTACACACAAGATTGGGCAGCAGCAAAATACAAAAGCAAACCAAAAAAAAAAAAAAAAAAAAGAAACAATAACAAATCTTAAACAAATAAAAGACAACAACAACACACACAAAAAAAAGCTCCAAACATCAAAATCCACCTTAAACTTGGGGTACTCTCGGAACACCCTGAAGATGGCGAGTTCAGCGGCGACCGTCTTGCCGGAGCCAGTGGGGGCGCCCAGCAGCACATTGCAGTCGCTGTGGTAGAGGGTGTGGAAGATCTGGGTCTGCACAGGGTTGAAGTGCGTGAAGCTGTACAGAGATTCCAGGCGGAAGTCATTCAGCGCTGTCTTGGGCAGGGGCTGCAGGTTCAGCAGTTCTGGAAACACAGGGAGGGCAGGTCACTGCAGGGCGTCGGAATTGCATGGAAAATGCACAGGACCTCTGTCGCTTCTTTCTCCTTACTGTCAACCCTAAATAACCATGTCTTCGTTACTTACATCAACGCACGCGAGAGAGAGTTAAAAGTGATGGACTGTCCATCTGAGGGTTATGGGTTCAAATCCTGGTCACTGCACCTGGTGGGTCTCAAGGGTGAGGATTTTTCCCATCTTTCAGGTAAGCAGATGTGCAGACCTGGTTCATCTTATGTCTGCATTTTTTATGTACCCACAGACCCCAGTCCTACCTGTGTATGTACTCATAGACCACAGTCCTACCTGTGTATGTACTCATAGACCACAGTCCTACCTGTGTATGTACTCTTTGACCCAGTCCAACCTGTGTGTGTACCCACAGACCCCAGTCCTACCTGTGTGTGTACCCACAGACCACTGTCCTACCTGTGTGTGTACCCACAAACCACTGTCCTACCTGTGTGTGTACCCACAAACCATTGTCCTACCTGTGTGTGTACCCACAAACTTCTGTCCTACCTGTGTGTGTACCCACAAACCTCTGTCCTACCTGTGTGTGTGTACCCACAAACCTCTGTCCTACCTGTGTGTGTGTGCCCACAAACCTCTGTCCTACCTGTGTGTGTGTACCCACAAACCTCTGTCCTACCTGTGTGTGTACCCACAAACCTCTGTCCTACCTGTGTGTGTGTACCCACAAACCATTGTCCTACTTGTGTGTACCCACAAACCACTGTCCTACCTGTGTGTGTACCCACAAACCATTGTCCTACCTGTGTGTGTGTACCCACAAACCATTGTCCTACCTGTGTGTGTGTACCCACAAACCACTGTCCTACCTGTGTGTGTGTATCCACAAACCTCTGTCCTACCTGTGTGTGTACCCACAAACCATTGTCCTACCTGTGTGTGTGTACCCACAAACCATTGTCCTACCTGTGTGTGTACCCACAGACCATTGTCCTACCTGTGTGTGTGTACCCACAAACCACTGTCCTACCTGTGTGTGTACCCACAAACCATTGTCCTACCTGTGTGTGTGTACCCACAAACCATTGTCCTACCTGTGTGTGTGTACCCACAAACCATTGTCCTACCTGTGTGTGTACCCACAAACCATTGTCCTACCTGTGTGTGTACCCCCAAACCATTGTCCTACCTGTGTGTGTGTACCCACAAACCACTGTCCTACCTGTGTGTGTACCCACAAACCATTGTCCTACCTGTGTGTGTGTACCCACAAACCATTGTCCTACCTGTGTGTGTATCCACAAACCACTGTCCTACCTGTGTGTGTTCCCACAGACCCCAGTCCTTCCCTGTGTGTGTGTACCCCCAAACCACTGACCTACCTGTGTGTGTACCCACAAACCACTGTCCTACCTGTGTGTGTGTATCCCCAAACCACTGTCCTACCTGTGTGTGTGTACCCCCAAACCACTGTCCTACCTGTGTGTGTGTATCCCCAAACCACTGTCCTACCTGTGTGTGGCGGGTGTCTCTCAGGCAGGATCAGGTGCTGGAAGGAGATGGGGCACACAGAGGAGGAGCCGATCCAGCGGTCAGACACGGCCCGCACATAGTACTGGGTGGGCAGAGGTTCAAAGATGGGGATGGTGAACACCACCGTTTGAGGCTCTCCAGACAGCGCCTGTGTGAATATAATATACAGCATTAGCGCCTGTATCTAACTCTATCTATCTACATCTATCTGTCCATCCATATCTCTCTCTCTCTCAATCTATTTCTATATCTCTATATATTCATCTATCTATATTTATCCATCTATATTAATATCTATATGTGTGTGCTTGTATGCATGTGTGTGTGTGTGTGTGTAAGTGCGTGTGTGTGTGTTTAAGTGTGTGTGTGTGTGTGTGTCTGCATCTGCATGTGTGCAAATGTCTGTGTGTGTGTGCGTTTGCAAGTGTGTGTACATTCTTGTTTGCACATGCTAGAGTGTGTACATGCATGGGTACTGTGTATACTTCTGTAAATACATATTCATGGCCGCTGTATGCACATGCACGGATGAAAAAGCAGGGTAAAGAAAACAGAGAGACAGACTGGCTAATGTCTGATCAGTCAGTGATCCTCCTCTCCCCTTCTGTTTTCTTTTCTTCATTTTCTTTTTTTTTTTCTTCTAATTTCTTCTTTTGTGTGTGTGTGTGTGTTTCTTTTTCATCGTGTGATACCTGTGGATACTATTAATTCAGTTTCATGCTGATATTATCAAAGCATTATCTTACTTACTTGTTTATACATTTGTTTTATCTTTATCAAGTTACTTGGTACTAATGATAATATGGTTCATCAGCCGTCATGCTAAAACTCAAGTGCAACGTGTGATCATAGTGTAAATTTAAGCTTGCTTTTTTGTCTTTGCTTGTATTGCAATCATGTGTACTGTTGAACAATGGAAGATAACTTAAACCAGGGAGACAGACACACAGACAGAGACAGGCTGTGGGTGGCAGTGACCTGTTTCTTGTGCAGCAGGTAGTACTCAGAGTGGTAGATGTGATTGTTCTCTGGGTCCTCCACCCAGACCCAGAAGGCCTCCGTGCTCCCATGGACCTGCACACACCGTCAGTACACACCAGGTTTGACACACACCATCAGTACACATCACACATCAGGTATGACACACACCATCAGTACACATCACACATCAGGTATGACACACACCAGGTATGACACACACCGTCAGTACACATCACACATCAGGTATGACACACACCAGGTATGACACACACCGTCAGTACATGTCACACATCAGGTTTGACACACACCATCAGTACACATCACACATCAGGTATGACACACACCAGGTATGACACACATCAGGTATGACACACACCAGGTATGACACACATCAGGTATGACACACACCATCAGTACATGTCACACACCAGGCATGACACACACCATCAGTACATGTCACACATCAGGTATGACACACACCAGGTATGACACACATCAGGTATGACACACACCATCAGTACATGTCACACACCAGGCATGACACACACCATCAGTACACATCACACATCAGGTATGACACACACCAGGTATGACACACATCAGGTATGACACACACCATCAGTACATGTCACACACCAGGCATGACACACACCATCAGTACATGTCACACATCAGGTCTGACACACACCGTCAGTACACATCACACATCAGGAATGACACACACCGTCACTACACATCACACATCAGGTTTGACACACACTGTCACTACACACCACACATCAGGTATGACACACCATCAGTACACATCACACATCAGGTTTGACACACACTGTCAGTACACATCACATGTCAGGTATGACACACACCATCAGTACACATCACACATCAGGTTTGACACACACCATCAGTACACATCACACAACAGGTATGACACACAGAGTCAGTACACATCACACATCAGGTATGACACACACCATCAGTACACAACACACATCAGGTATGACACACAGAGTCAGTACACATCACACATCAGGTATGACAGGAACCAACACACAGTGAACAGCATTAGAAAGTAACCACACACGTCAAGTATGACATGCACTATCACCCACTTTCCCAACCCATGTCATCAGGAACAGAGGCAACATACAATACCACACAGCACAGCACAAAACAATACAACACAACACAACACAGTGAAACACAACACAACACAGCACAACAAAAAACAAAGCTTCACACACTGCTAAACCTTAACAACCCACCGACAACCTAACACCATACAGAGCTTTCTTTGTTCTCAAAAACAATGATTCCGCACTCCTCCCAACACCACCCACGACACACCTCCACCTCCACCAACCCCTCCTGACCCACACTCCCTCCATTCCTGCCCCACCATCCTCCAGCGCACACCCCCACCCACCCCCACCCCTAACACCTGTCAAAGCAGACACACACACCTTTTCGTCCCACTTGAAGTCCGGGGTGATGTCGAGTCGCACTCTGAGCACGGTGCGAGTGATGGGCTGGATGTTGGCCTGCAGCTCCAGCAGGGGCAGCTGGTGCACGCACCGCTTGATTGTGCCCGCCATGCGCTGGTGCGACACCATGTGACCTGAAAGTCCACAGTCTTTAACCTCCGCAGGTCAACACTCACACAGTCATGCAGTCTCTACCACCTAAACATTGCATACAACACACTACCATAATATTGCACGCCACACACTACCATCAAAATGTCACACAACACACTACCATCAAAACATTACAAACAACACACTACCACTAAACCATCACGCACAACACACTATCACCTAAACATTGCATACAACACACTACAACCAAAACATCACACACAACATACAACCAAAACATCACACATAAAACACCACCACCAAAACATCACATAAACACACTACAACCAAAACATCACACACAACACACAACAACCAAAACGCGCAATACACACCACCACAAAAACATCACATACAACCACAACAACCAAAACATCACACACAACGCACTATCACCAAAACACCACACACAACACACTACAACCAAAACATCACACACAACACACTATAACCAAAACATCACATACAACACACTACAACCAAAACATCACACACAACACACTACAACCAAAACATCACACACAAAACAACACCACAAAAACACCACACACAATACACACCACCACAAAAACACCACACACAATACACACCACCACAAAAACACCACACACAACACACTAGCACCAAAACACACAATACACACCACCACAAAAACACCACACACAATACACACCACCACAAAAACACCACACACAACACACTAGCACCAAAACACACAATACACACCACCACAAAAACACCACACACAATACACACCACCACAAAAACATCACACACAACACACCTCAACCAAAACGAACTGAGAAACTGAAACTGAAACTCCTGCACCCCTCCTACCCCCCCTCACCAATCTCCTTGGTATCCATCTCCCTCAGTCTGTCCACTGTCAGCCGGCGCCGCTCCAGTTTGTCCAGGATCTCCTGGGTCAGGATGGGAAACTGGCGCAGCGGGTGTTCGAACCCCCACAGCCGCTTGTCCACTGTCTTGCACTGCTCCAACAGGCGTCCAGCCATCACCGGCCACCCGCTCCGCAGCGCCATTTCAAACAGCGCCCGTATGATGCGTCCTGCGTTCTGCACAACGGGTAGACATGAGCGCTAAGTGGGTTTCTTTGTTTCTTTTGTTGTGGGGGGACTGTCTTTCTCAGATATTAGAGTCCACTTTGGTAAGATAAGACTTGACAGACAGACATACATACATACATACACAGACTCACACATGCACACTCATACAAACAATCCCACACTCTCACACATACAAACACTTACACGCATGTATACATGGCTTGATGTAGAAAATGAAAATCAAAAAGATTTTGAAAAAGGTGTTGTTTACAACACATAAGTAAAATTTTGACTTCAACTAATACATGTATGCACACATACATGGATACACGTGTGCACACACACACACACACACACACATACCATAACATCAAAATATGTCCATATATGTGACAGAAATACTGCCCCCACCACCTTATCTGAGCCACATACCCTATGTCAGAGATGAGAAAGGATACCAAAGGATGTATTAATACATGCCCTCAATAACAGGTAAAAACTGCCACCTGTGCATTAGCTGTGTCACAACTCCACAGGTAATGCAGAACTTCATATAACAGGTAAATACTGCCACCTTTTCCTTACCTGAGCCACAAAGGCCACAGATAATACAGAACTTCATATAACAGGTAAATACTGCCACCTGGGCCTTACCTGAGCCTTACCTGAGCAACACAGGCCACAGATAATGCAGAACTTCATATAACAGATAAATACTGCAACCTTTTCCTTACCTGAGCCACACAGGCCACAGGTAATGCAGAACTTCATATAACAGGTAAATACTGCAACGTTTTCCTTACCTGAGCCTTACCTGAGCCACACAGGCCACAGATAATGCAGAACTTCATATAACAGGTAAATACTGCCACCTTTTCCTTACCTGAGCCACACAGGCTACAGATAATGCAGAACTTCATATAACAGGTAAATACTGCCACCTGGCCTTACCTGAGCCTTACCTGAGCCACACAGGCCACAGATAATGCAGAACTTCATATAACAGGTAAATACTGCAACCTTTTCCTTACCTGAGCCTTACCTGAGCCACACAGGCCACAGATAATGCAGAACTTCATATAACAGGTAAATACTGCAACCTTTTCCTTACCTGAGCCTTACCTGAGCAACACAGGCCACAGATAATGCAGAACTTCATATAACAGCTAAATACTGCAACCTTTTCCTTACCTGAGCCACACAGGCCACAGATAATACAGAACTTCATATAACAGGTAAATACCGCCACCTTTTCCTTACCTAAGCCACACAGGCCACAGATAATACGGAACTTCATATAACGGGTAAATACTGCCATCTGGGCCTTACCTGAGCCACACAGGCCACAGATAATACAGAACTTCATATAACAGATAAATACTGCAACCTTTTCCTTACCTGAGCCTTACCTGAGCCACACAGGCCACAGGTAATGCAGAACTTCATATAACAGGTAAATACTGCAACCTTTTCCTTACCTGAGCCTTACCTGAGCCACATATGCCACAGATAATGCAGAACTTCATATAACAGGTAAATACTGCCACCTTTTCCTTACCTGAGCCACACAGGCCACAGACAATACGGAACTTCATATAACAGGTAAATACTGCAACCTTTTCCTTACCTGAGCCACACAGGCCACAGATAATGCAGAACTTCATATAACAGGTAAATACTGCAATCTTTTCCTTCCCTGAGCCACACAGGCCACAGATAATGCAGAACTTCAAAAACAGGTAAATACTGCCACCTTTTCCTTACCTGAGCCACACAGGCCACAGATAATACGGAACTTCATATAACAGGTAAATACTGCAACCTTTTCCTTACCTGTCCCACACAGGCCACAGATAATACGGAACTTCATATAACAGGTAAATACTGCAACCTTTTCCTTACCTGAGCCACACAGGCCACAGATAATACAGAACTTCATATAACAGGTAAATACTGCCACCTGGGCCTCACCTGAGCCACATAGGCCATGTCGGAGATGAGGGAGAAGGAATCAACAGGGTGGCGAGAGATGTAGGACTGCAGCAGGATGTTGACCTTGCCGTGCGTGTTCTCCTTGCCACCAGGCACAATCAGCTCACAGCCGTTGTGGGTCAGCGTGTCCAGCTCCTCCATCTCATCCTCACGCACCTGCCACCACAAGCACAGGTACGACTTTTACATGATGACTTTCACCTGGAGGCAATGTTTTTCATAGTAGTAGCAGCAGTAGTAGTAGAACTGTCAATGGACAGAGCCAGAGTGGAACTGAAAAAACCAACTATGGACTGACAACACTGTAGAATGGACAGAAAACCATTTGCTAGGACCTGGGCTTTGACACGCAACCAACAAACCTGGAGGAATCTGGTGAACAGTACTTCTGTGAGGCGCCCTAATGACTCTTCACAGACTTTTTTTTTTCTTTTTTCTTTTTTTTTGAGAAAACTCTTCAGACATAATGGAGGAGGAGAAGGAGAAGAAAAAGAAGTAGCAGTAGTTCGTAGTAGCAGTAGTAGTAGTAATAGTAGTGGCAGTAGTAGTAGTTGCAATAGTTGTAATAGAACAGGCTCAAGTCTAATCCACACAATTTAAATGTTTCATCTATCAAAGTGTTCCTGTTTACTGGGTTTGACCACTGCTTGCCCATATTCTATCAAAGTGTATGTTAATCATCAAAGTCAAAAAGTACTTTGCAAAAACTTTCTGTGTCCAGGATCAGGTGGTCTCCCTTACATTGACAAACAGTTTCTTTGAGGACACTGTAAGCAGGTCCTGACAAGGAAATTCACAGGCAATTTCTCTGAAGACGGTGCATGAAGGTCCTCACAGAAACATTTACAGGCAGTTTCTCTAAGGACAGTACAAGCAGGTCCTTATAAAGACATTAACAGGAAATTTCTTTAAGGACAGTACAAGCAGGTCCTTACAAGCACATTTACAGGCAGTTTCTTTAAGGACAGTACAAGCAGATCTTTACAAGGACATTGACAGGCAGTTTCTTTAAGAACAGTACAAGCAGGTCCTTACAAGGACATTTACAGGCAGTTTCTTTAAGGACAGTACAAGCAGGTCCTTACAAGGACATTTACAGGCAGTTTCTTTAAGGACAGTACAAGCAGGTCCTTGCAAGGACATTTACAAGCAGTTTCTTTAAGGACAGTACAAGCAGGTCCTTACAAGGACATTTACAAGCAGTTTCTTTAAGGAAAGTCAAGAAGATCTTAGAAGGACAATTACAGGCAATTTAGTGTAAGCGCCATGGCAGAATCAGTAAGGCGTTGGACTTCTGATCTAGTGGTCAGGGTACACGATTCCATGTTCCAGCTTGGTGTTTCGTCCTTGGGAAAGGCAGTTTACTCCAATTTTCTTCACTCCACCCAGGTGTGAATGGGTACCTGCCTTGGTGATATGGTGGAAGGAGAGGGCTGGGCCCTGCCTTCCTATGCTGACCCCTAGACACAGTGGATTTGAATTCACTGCCCTGATGGCTGTTAAAGGCTGTGGGACATTCCACCTTTTGTTTTAAACCTCAGTTCAAGCAAGTCATTGCAACACCACTTACAGGCAATTTCTTTAAGGACAGTACAACAAGCAACTTCTTACAGGACAGGTAAGTTCTCAGTTCACACACACACACAATGAACACACACACACACACACACACACACACACACAATGCACACACACACACACACACACACACACACAATGCACACACACACAAACACACACACACACACACACACATATACAGAGTAGACAACACATAAGCGTACTAACCTTGATCTGATCAAATTCCTGAGCACAAGACACCAGGGCGAAGATGTCTCCTTCTGACATGAGGGCACCAAACCTTTCGTTGATCACCTGCACAATAATTGCCAATCACAGCCTGTTTAATTTACCTGTATTGTGTCCCTGTGTTCATGACTAATTACACCCCACAATATCTCTAGTTCCCTGTATAATCCCTTTTGTCATAACTCTCTACACATGGCAATCCTCACATACACACACCCTCCACACCACAAAAATCTCCACCCCCCCATCACAAACACACACACACACACACACACACACCCACACACACACCAAACACTATCTCACCTCCACAGTGTCATACTTGATGTAGAAGTGACTGGCGATACAGCCAAGCTACACACACACACACACACACACACACACACACACACACACACAGAACACTATCTCACCTCCACAGTGTCATACTTGATGTAGAAGTGGCTGGCAATACGACCCAGGTCAGTGGAGTGCAGGAATCCTGTCCTCTCCTCAAAGCGAACCATGCGCACCTTGTCCAACTTGCGGGCCGCTTCAACGATCAGTGCGTAGCGGTGCTGCTCCAGCATGGGGTCATCCTGATCAACAGATGAAATGAAATACTGTTTAACTCATTCTACTCAAGCACAGTTAACTCATACCATGATTACTTTCCCCTGTGGACCAGGTACGAGTATTCTCACATCAACACACTATTCTTATTTCATTTATTTTCGCTTGGTACAGCTGGCATTCTCAACTGAACCATTTATGGATTCTGGAAGCATGAAAACAAAGCTTTGTATGACTGATTAAATCAACAATTCTCCATCGATTTTCGCCATTTAAGTCAACCATCCTGGGTTTTTTTCTGCAGTGGTCTCATGTAGTGCTGGGCCAGGGGAGTTGTAGCAGGTGTGTAACTGTGGGGTACAATGAGTTAAACCAACAACAGCAGAGATGTGGGGAAGGCGTACAAACACTGATCACTGTCAAACAACCCTTAGGTTTGTATCTGTGCATGTCACAGTTTTGAATGGACAAACACCGTCAGTATAAGGACACTATGGAGTTGCGCTCCAGGTGGTGATTATACAATGTCGGGCATGGCTGGACAGGACAAGGGACTGACAGCCCCTCCCACACTGCACACAGGTGATATCTGATGCTGGTCTGTCTGTCTGGCTTTGGGCCTTTCTCCTCCGTCTCTTGGCCTTGGAACGCTACACAAACATCTTTTCAAGCCTGGAGAGTTCTTTCTGATCCATCTGCTTCCAAGATGACTATTCAGAGGCTACACCTTCCCAAGTGTTGAGGTCAACCTTCAAGGCCAACTGATCTCTCTTGCAGATGTCTTAATAGTACAGTTGGGGTCTGCCTGTGGGACATGCTCCTTGTACCAGTTCTCCAGAATGAAAAAATCTTGGGGGTATATGGACAAACTATGAACAAAACAAGACAATTGCAGTTTGAAGTGACTGGACTTTGTCGCGATGCAACACACAGAAGAAAAGCAGCTTGAGATGCACGAGGACAAAATGCCAGACATTTTTGACAACACACCCACCTCCATGGAGGCATAGTTGATGCCGTAGACCAGAGGGTTGAGGCGCATGCGGACGTACAGGTAGGTGTAACTCAGCCATTTCACCGCCTCCTCCACATTGGTTACCGTCCCCAGGGCAATCTGAACACACCACACATTACTGTCCCCAGGGCAATCTGAATACATCACACATTACTGTCCCCAGGGCCATCTGAATACATCACACATTACTGTCCCCAGGGCAATCTGAATACATCACACATTACTGTCCCCAGGGCAATCTGAATACATCATACATTACTGTCCCCAGGGCAATCTGAATACATCACACATTACCGTCTGCTGTCCCCAGGGCAATCTGAATACATCACACACGTTACTGTCCCCAGGGCGATCTGAATACATCACACACGTTACTGTCCCCAGGGCAATCTGAACACATCACACACGTTACTGTCCCCAGGGCAATCTGAATACATCACACATTACCGTCTACTGTCCCCAGGGCAATCTGAATACATCACACATGTTACACACATTACTGTCCCCATGGCGATCTGAATACATCACACACGTTACACACGTTACTGTCCTCATGGGGATCTGAATACATCACACACGTTACACACGTTACTGTCCCCAGGGTGATCTGAATACATCACACACGTTACACACGTTACTGTCCCCAGGGCGATCTGAATACATCACACATGTTACTGTCCCCAGGGCGATCTGAATACATCACACACGTTACTGTCCCCAGGGTGATCTGAATACATCACAGTCATTACTGTCCACAGGGCGATCTGAACACACCACACATGTTACTGTCCCCAGGGCGATCTGAATACATCACACATTACTGTCCCCAGGGCGATCTGAACACACCACACATTACTGTCCCCAGGGCGATCTGAATACATCACACACATTACTGTCCCCAGGGCGATCTGAATATATCACACACGTTACTGTCCCCAGGGTGATCTGAATACATCACACTCGTTACTGTCCCCAGGGCGATCTGAATACATCACACACATTACTGTCCCTAGGGCGATCTGAATACATCACACTCGTTACTGTCCCCAGGGCGATCTGAATACACCACACACGTTACTGTCCCCAGGGCGATCTGAATACATCACACATGTTACTGTCCCCAGGGCGATCTGAATACATCACACACGTTACTGTCCCCAGGGCGATCTGAATACATCACACACGTTACTGTCCCCAGGGCGATCTGAATACATCACACACGTTACTGTCCCCAGGGCGATCTGAATACATCACACTCGTTACACTCCCCAGGGCGATCTGAATACATCACACTCGTTACTGTCCCCAGGGCGATCTGAATACATCACACACGTTACTGTCCCCAGGGCAATCTGAACACACCAGACACGTTACTTACTGTTTTTCCCAGGGCAATTTGAACATGTATTCTAAATATTTTCTTTCATCCCACTGAATCGAAGTAATGAATGCATGTGAATGACAAGTGTGAAAGTGCTTTGATTTGTCTCTACTCAATATAATTACTTTTATTACTTTAAATCATTAGTAATACACCACACATCAGTAATTTACTGGAAGGGGTCTTCTTTTATACAAACACTTAGAAAAGTATGTGTGCCCCTGTTCTCCTCCATCAACACACACACACACACACACACACACACACTCACACACACACCCCCCACACACACACAACCACCCCCACCCCCACCAACACCCACACCTGAGCACTGAGGCCGTCAGACTGCTGATGAACTGGCTCTCTATGAGGTTCTGTCTATCACTCACTAACACACACACACACACACACACACACCTCAGCATTGAGGTTGTCAGTCAGACTGTTGACGAACTGGCTCTCAATGGGGTTCTGTCGTGTCATGAGGGACAGGTAGTGGGACAGCTTGTCATGGGTGGTGATGATGGTGCCATGGCCGAACGTGTCAAACTGCGGCCGCCCCGCACGGCCGAAGATCTGCATCACGTCCAGGATCCCGAGATCCACGAAGGATCCACGCTTGGCGTCATAGATCTGAGTGCCCTGCAACCACACACAGCACGCGTCACCTGTCTGTCCGTCTGTCTGTCTGTCCGTCTGTGTGCCTGCCTGCCTGCCTGCTTCCCTGCCTGCCTGTCTGTGTCTGGCTGCCTATCTGTCAGCCTGCCTGCCTATCTGTCTGTCTGCAGTGGTACTGATCATCTCTTCACAGTCATCATCTTCTCAGCCATGACAGGTGCCACAGCCCTGTGGTTAAAGCACTGGACTCTCTGCATGAGGGTCCGAGGTTTGAATCCCTGTCACAGTGCCCGGTGGGGTTGAGGGTGGAGTTTTTTTCATACATCCCAGGCCAACAGTTGTGCAGACCTGCAAGTGCCTGAACCCCATCTGATTTGTGTGAATACACATGTAAAAGATCAAATACATACATTAAAAATAATCCATGTAAACATTTGCCAGATTCTGGAAACAAGAAAATACCCAGCATTCATCCCCACCCCCCACCAAAAAAATAAATAAATAAAAAAGAAGTAGGGCTGCCTGACAGACAAGGCATTAATGGTCACACATGTAAAATCTCACTTGTACACATGAATGGACATGAGAGTTAAAGCCCACAAACACAGAGGAAGAACTTGGAACTCAAAACTTTTCATCTAATGATAAATATTTTCTGCATGGCCTATTCTTCCAATCTGTCCTTGCTAATGTAAAACCATAACAAAGAGTACATACACACATACGAAGAAAAAGCACCTGGGCATTGACAATGCAGCCCAACAATGACGACAACAAAGCGGATGATCGATCGATCAATTCATTGACTGATTATAGTGGATTTTACTACAAAAAAAGTTGCCAGGGACAACTCTCTTGTTGCCATGGGGTTTTTTGACAGGCTCTAAGTGCCTGCTATACAACCATGCCAGACCCACCTTGATGATGACGGCGTGGGCGGGCAGGTTGACACCCCACGCCAGGGTTGCGGTGCAGCACAGCACCTTGACATGACCCTCGGCGAAGTATCGCTCCACCAGATTGCGGTCCTGTCGCAGCATGCCGGCGTGGTGCATGGCGAAGCCATCACTGAACAGCTCCTTCAGCTGCTTGTTGCGTGACCGCATGACCTGGGGGACAGTACACACACATGTACGTAAAGTGCGTGCATTGTTCGTGTACATGTCTGTCCTCTACTGTCTTTTTTTCTGGTTTTTTTTTTTCTTTTTCTTTTTTTTTTTTAAACACAAAGAAGTTTAATAAGGAAGAACTGAAAAATTTTAAAAAAAACAATACAAAAATAAAAAATATTTCAGGGAGTCAAACAGTCTGAATTTCATATAAAATGGTATCCATACCAGACGCTTGTTGAAGATCACTTGTGATTTTTTCCCTTGTACAAATTATCAAAAGGAATTGTACCTGTGTTCAATTCTACCCGATATGTGTTACTGTGTTCTGCTGCCAACATTGTTGCTTTTGTATGTGTACTGGAGAGATACATTGCTTTTGCTGAATGAATAATATTGTGATATCTATCTAATGTCTGTAGGTATATATGTATGGATATGGGTATGCATGATACATATATAAGTATATGTATATACATTTGTACATATAGGTTAATCTTTCTTTAATTTAACATCACCTCACTTCAAATATCATATGCGCCATGTGTGTGTGTGTGCGTGTGGGGGAGGGGAGATGTCCTCTACTGTCTCACTAGGTGGGAGCTGAGGATCATGTTCAGGTGAGAGATATTTCATGTATGTGTGTTGGGGGAGGGGTGTGGGGAAATGGGCATGCATAGGTAGGGGAGTGTGAGTCCGGGTGTGTGGGTGGAAATGTGTGGTTGAGGATGTATTGGGGTAACGGGGTGGTTGTGTGTGTGTGTGTGTGTGGGGGGGGGGGGTGCATGTCTGTTTGGAGGGGTGTGGGGGGTAAGTGAGGGGGGTGTATGTGTGTTATACATGTGTGTGGATGACCATGTGTGTCTCTATCACTGTGTGTGTATGTGTGTGTGTACTGGTGTACATGCCTGTAAGCATGTGTATGCCTGTATATGTGAGTTAAGCATATGACAAAAACAATAAGCCACAAATAACCAGCCAAGAGGACCAACACAACCATCACCCACATCAAGAACCGAGCAGAGCCAAAGCTTACGTTTTTCTCAGCCTCTCCGTAGCGCGGTCCCTGCTCCGGGGCAAAGAATCCCACATGCCCGTTGTTCTTAGCAAAGTCCCTGAACAGCATGGCTGTCCGCACCGTCTCGTTACGGGCATGGACAAACACCATCACCTGCACACACACACACACACACACACACACACACACACACACAAACACACAAAGCAGATGTACAGACCTTCACGGAACACATAACAGTTGTTCAGACTTCTTTTTCTTTTTTTAAATGACTGTTTCAGCAAAGCCATGGGATCTTATTACACAAACACTGCAGAACTAGAGTCAGAACTATACAGAACTCAAAGAGTCACACAGAACATTACAGAACACAGAGCATCCCGTATGTGTCACCTGTCTTTCATCACTCCCACGTGAATATTCCCCATTCCTACACAGCTGCAGTGTACACAGTGAAGCGACACAGGGCCAAACCAAGGTGCAGCTAACATGGGAACAGAAAAAACGATAGTATGGCTGAGTGTACCTGTGAAAACAGTCTTACCTGGTAGCCGGCCTTGACCTGTTTGAGCACCTTGTCGTAGCACACCTGGTTCATGTCCCTCAGCTGGTTGATCTTGCTGGTGGCTTTGATTCCTGCACACACACGGCAAATGTTGGTAATACTGACGTGCATTTATACTGCTCTTATCATGCAGCCTTTATCAATATATGTGTGGCATGAACAAAGCACACTAATGCAACAGAAAGCGTTAACATAAAACTCGCTAAAATTACTATTTTGAAAACAGTGCAACATCACTCACATCTCACACACTTCTCCCACTCACCACCAACACACATATCAACACATGCACTAAGGACAGTCTATAGGGGAGAAAGATCTATGGTTTAAAACATTGTTTCAACAAATATGCTGTAAGATGATATTTGAAAGATTTCATGGGGGAACAGTGACTGATATTTTGTGGTAGATCTCCTGAACCAAGGACCATAGTGTGCAAACATTCAGACACCATGGGACTGACATCTGCAATGCAACGTCTGTAAAAATGTGGTGGCCATTTCTGTGTGGATTTCTGATACCTGCACACACATGGCAAATAATATGGCCACTACTGTGAACTGCACTGCACGATATAAAAATTGATGTGTAAAACATATATTTTAAACCCTAAAATGACTATTGCATAAATGCATAACCCTTAACGGACATCCACTCAAACACTCATCTATGTACGTACACACAACACTCATCATACATATCAAACACCACAACACCTAAATGATGCACATCTCATATCACAATATTATACACCAATGTCACAATACTAAAAACCATATCACAATACTTAAAACTAATCTTAATACAATGCCCAAATAATGCACACCTGAAATAACAACATGTAACATCAATGTCCCCCTCCATTCCCCTCCACAGAATACTTCAACAACATACACACACAGAAACAAGCACACACTCACACCCATCACAATAGATGAAATTCAAAGAGGTGCTTCTTAAACATATTTCTGAAAGTTGACAAACAGAGTTTTTCTCTCAGGGACAGAGGTAGGGAGTTCCAGACAGTGGGGCCACAGACAGAGACAAGATTTTTTTTTTTACTAAAGGTCTCAAGGGAGAACAAGGAACTGTCGGCAGAAAAGTGTCAAGCGAGTATAGCGTCACAGAATGATGGTACAGATGAAGATCTGAAAGATACTGTGGCACATTGTTGTGACAGAGGTACCCAAAACAGAGACAAGCAATTGTGGATTGGATTCTTGTTTTCAAAGGAAACCAGTGAAGTGTTCTGAGCAGTGATGTTGCACTTTCATGCCCGGGTTCAGGGTGCCTGAGCTACATGATTGTGAACACACTGAATATGTTTGTTATCTTACCAATGAAGGTCTGTCCATGTCCTGTATCTTACCAATGAAGGTCTGTCCATGTCATGTATCTTACCAATGAAGGTCTGTCCATATCATGCATCTTACCAATGAAGGTCTGTCCATGTCATGTACCTTACCAATGAAGGTCTGTCCATATCATGTGTATTACTGATGAATGTCTGTCCATATCATGCATCTTACCAATGAAGGTCTGTACATATCATGTATCTTACCAATGAAGGTCTGTCCATATCATGTATCTTACCAATGAAGGTCTGTCCATATCATGTATCTTACCAATGAAGGTCTGTCCATATCATGTATCTTACCAATGAAGGTCTGTCCATGTATCTTACCAATGAAGGTCTGTCCATACCACGTATCTTACCAATGAAGGTCTGTCCATATCATGTATCTTACCAATGAAGGTCTGTCCACACCATGTATCTTACCAATGAAGGTCTGTCCATATCATGTATCTTACCAATGAAGGTCTGTCCATATCATGTATCTTACCAATGAAGGTCTGTCCATGTCATGTATCTTACCAATGAAGGTCTGACCATGTATCTTACCAATGAAGGTCTGTCCATATCATGTATCTTACCAATGAAGGTCTGTCCATGTCATGTATCTTACCAATGAAGGTCTGACCATGTATCTTACCAATGAAGGTCTGTCCATATCATGTATCTTACCAATGAAGGTCTGACCATGTATCTTACCAATGAAGGTCTGTCCATATCATGTATCTTACCAATGAAGGTCTGTCCATGTCATGTATCTTACCAATGAAGGTCTGTCCATATCATGTGTCTTACCAATGAATGTCTGTCCATATCATGTATCTTACCAATGAAGGTCTGTCCATATCACGTATCTTACCAATGAAGGTCTGTCCATATCATGTATCTTACCAATGAAGGTCTGTCCATATCATGTATCTTACCAATGAAGGTCTGTCCATGTCATGTATCTTACCAATGAAGGTCTGACCATGTATCTTACCAATGAAGGTCTGTCCATATCATGTATCTTACCAATGAAGGTCTGTCCATATCATGCATCTTACCAATGAAGGTCTGACCATGTATCTTACCAATGAAGGTCTGTCCATATCATGCATCTTACCAATGAAGGTCTGACCATGTATCTTACCAATGAAGGTCTGCCCGAGGGGAACAGGTCGGAAGCGGCCGTCAAAGAAGAAGAGTCCTTCGTAGGGGTTGACATGGAGGAAGCGCGCCACGTCCAGGTAGTTGGGCAGTGTGGCTGACAGACCCACGATACGGATCATGCTCTGGGAACTCTCCACCTACACACACACACACACACACACACACACACACACACTGATTCACTTCCATGTATTCTAACTACTTTATTGTTAAATTACTTTTTGCTTGTGGTATTTGTGACTGTGTATGCATGTCTAATAAACCTTGATAAGATAAGATATGAATAACTTTATCATCTCACAAAGAGTTTTGCATCAAGTGCTGCAAAACACAACTGGACAATCAGTCAACACACACACACACACACACACACACACACACACACACACACACACACATACCAACATTAAACTTTACTTGATTTAACAGGAGCAATAAACATAAAAGTTATCCAGATAAAAGTATTTCACATATTCGCTCTAAAAGCATTCTAATTAATAATCATTAGATATATGACAAGATAACTTGTCAATGAAATATTCTGACTTTTCCCTGCTTTGCATTCAGTTCCTTGACAAAAATGCTGGTAGCTTTAGCTTGGGGAATCTTTCTGGATTCTATTCATAGCTAGAAACACCATCAACGTCATGAGGCAGTCCTTTATTTGAACGTTTTGGTTGGGTTACTGTCCCAGTGTTTGCCTGGCTCCTCTCCTTGCTCGCTCAACAAAATGTCGGACTGACGCCGTGCTCAAGACATGCGATCATAGCGAACTAAATCAACCAAGATTGCTTTCTGTAGCTGATGCTCAGAAAGAATTGAAGCGTAAATTCGAAGAAGACAGTGATGAACATTTATAGGACGATTTGATAGAAAATAAAGGGATCTTCTTGGCACTCAACCAACGTGGTCTGATGAGAACTGGATAAAGTGGCCGTGTGAGATGGGTGAAGAGGAGGGGTGGTGGAGACTGAGGGGGCATGGCCTCACATCCACATTATCACTTGGAGAAGTCACAATGCATTGTGTATCAATCTCTTTTTATTTTATTTTTTTTAATTGTGGTTGTTCTAGTATGATTTTCTGTGCAGATATCCATTTGTCCAGAAAATATGATACTTTAGTGCAAATTACCTGACTAATGTTTGTAATAAACAAGTTGAAAATGTGACAAAAAATAAAACACTGCTTTCAAAACAACAGCATGTCAATAAAAAATATATAAAATGGGAAAACATCATGGGTTTTGTGTTCTTTATTCATTTAACTTTCAGGAAATAAATACTTTTATGGGTCTTTCTCCAATAACAAAGAGCACAGAATTTTTTGAAAATTTATACCCGTTTTTTGGGAAAAAAACCCTGGCAAACAGATTTCACTTAAAGCTTATTTTCCTGGCAACGAAAGAGTCAAGATTTAATTGACATTAAAATTGATTATGATTCGGATTCAGATTCAGATTCCTGCACACACCTTACCTTCCCACTGGTACAAGACTCACTCAAGCAACACACCTGCTCAAACAGAATCTTTGTCTTATCTGTTGTTGCTAATAGCCCACACAGCCACACAGGGCCATGTCAGGCCTGAAAAACTGCAAATACCAGTCCCATACTCACAGAAGTTATCAAGTAAAGGTATACATCATGTCTTCCTTTCTTGTGCCTTTCTGCCCCTGTGCAGACTGTAAAAGACAAAACATGTATTTTCCGAGATATTTCCAGCCCTGGAAACGTTTATTAAAGACTATACCAAACCTCCATGATTCTGTATGAATCTGGCTTGTATTTTTGCACACTGACTTCTTCTTCTTCTTCATTCATAGGCTGCAGCTCCCACTTTCACTCGTATGTACAAGTGGGCTTTTACGTGTAGGTTTTCACATCACCATGCAGGCAGCCATGTAGGCAGCCATACTCTGTTTTAGGTGGTGTGCATGCTGGGTATGTTATTGTTTCCACCAAACGCTGACATGGACATGGATTACAGGATCTTAAACTTGCATATTTGATCTTCTGCATGTGCATACACAAAAAGGGGGTTCAGGCACTAACAGGTCAGCACATATGTGGACCTGGGAGATCGGAAAAATCTCCAACCTTAACCCATAAGGTGTGCAGAGTCCAGGGATCAAACTCGGGAAACTCGGGCGAGAATCCAGTGCTTTAACCGTCTGGCCACAACACACTGACAACAGAGTCCTCCCAGAGACCTGTCGGATGGTGCGGGCCACCAGACTCTCAATGACGGGTCCACGGTCATCGTGCAGCAGGTGGACCTCGTCGATGATCAGCAGCCGCACCAGCTGGGCCAGGGCCACGTCCCCTGTGCTCTTCCGGGTCACCACATCCCACTTCTCCGGGGTCGTCACCAGCATCTGATCACCGCAACACAACACAACATAACAATGCACATTAGTGTCTGACAGAACTGCTGACATGTATTATTAAAAGATCTAAACATCTAGGGTTATCAATGTGTTCTTTCTCCTTACATGTAAAAACATATAAAATAGAATAATAGAAATATACACAGCACACTGCTGAACTCACCAGCCTGTTAATTATCATTCTCTAATGTGAATATATCTGCACATGCATTTTATACACACATGCTCATTGGCACATATGCACACTTGTGCATATGCTAGAATATGCACAAAATATGCACACACACGTACATGCACACACCACATACACAACCACACACACGCACACCCACACAAACTACACACACACACCCAAACATCCCCCCCCCCCCACCTGAAACCCCAACACACACCCACAACCCCCCCACAACCCCCCCAACACCCAGCCCCCTGCCCCCCACAGACCTGTGTCTTGAGGATCTCCTGTTTGGTGAGACTCATGTCTCCAGTCAGCTCCCTGACGGTGATGCCCAGTGCCTCCAGACGGCCCCCAAAGTTCCTCACCATCTCTGCTGCCAGAGCCTTCATGGGGGCCACGTACACAATCTGAAACATGGCGCCATTCTTCATGTGACTCGCACTGCACTGGGTGTCTTACCTTGGTGACAGTTTCGTGAACATCAACTGTCTGTTGTAGAGGGTCTTGTATCTCACACACACACACACACACACACACACAGCCGTCAAATGACACTTCTAGTGAACAGACGTTAAACTGAAGATCTCTCACGCACAGAGAAATACAGACACACACCCCTCTCACCCACCCATAGACCCTACACACACACAGACACACACACAATCACAACCCCACACACGCATACACCCACATCCATACCCACACCCACACAGAGACCCTACACACACACACACCTCCCATTTCCCCCCACCACACACACACCCACCCCCCTCCACCCTCCCCACCCACCCCCCTCCACCCACACATCCTCACCCACACACACAGACAACCCCCCCAAACACCCCCACACACACACACAGACACCCCCTCCCCACACACAGACACACACACACACACACTGAGACCCCTAACCCCATACCCCTCTCCACCCACCCCAAGCCTCCCCCCCCCACCCCCCCCAACAACCCACACACAGACACACAGACCTTGAACTCATCCTTTTTGATGACGCCCTGTGCCAGGTGCTGTTTGAGTTCGTGCAGGATGGTCAGCATGGCGATGTTCGTCTTGCCCGCCCCTGTGGGCGCACAGATCAGCAGGTTCTGGTTGGAATGGTACGCCGACTCAAACACCACCGACTGGATTCGGTTCAGCGACTTGGTGCTCTTGAAGGCCATCCTCGCAATCTGCACAGGAGTCAGCACGCCATCAGCCACATCTTGCCATCAAAAAACGACTATTTATGCATGTTTCTCAAAATTTGCACGGAACACATGATCAGCCGTACCTTTACTAACTAAAAACTTATTCATGCCTGTTTATCAAAATTTAAATGAAATTCAGAGTGTTCAATTCATGGGTGCATGAAAATATCAAAGAAACACATATATCTTTATAAAACCAAATGACAAAACATCCTGAAAAATCAAAATTGAAGAATTTCATGCGTACGTCTGTAGTAAACACAGAAAATGTCTGGGCTGAAGCAAACAAATGAGCATCATACAGCTAGGCATCAATCTACCACCAGGGGCACTTGTCAGAATATTAGAAAAGACTTTTTCTTCTTTCTTACTGTTGCAGCTTTCTGGAAAATTTTGTTGGGCATATTGGTCACTGGAACAAAAAACATTTAATCCAACATACTGATCATGACCCACTGGCGCAGATTCCATCACATGTCTAATTCCTGCCCTGTGCAAACTACTACGTCCTTCCCCTGCAAGCGAAGAAATCAAAAGTAGCTGCCACAATTGACCTCCCTTGATATATTACCTCCCTTATACACTTTCAGCTGTGTGCCCTGAGAGACATGAATCAAGAACAACAGCGCCAAATTTGAGAACAAGAAGCAGACAAGACTGAAGCAGCCATGACTGGAGAGAAGAGCATCACAAGTGAACACGGAGTGAAGGACAGCAGACCCACCTCGTCCAGGGAGTCGATGGGCACACGGTGCTGGCCGATGCTGGTGGGGGCGGGGTCACTGGGCGGGATGTTGATCTCCTCAAACACCTTGTCGTCCTTGCGTTCAAACCCTTCAGGCAGCACCAACTGTATACACACACACATAAATACACACACACACACACACACACACACACACACACAAAACGCCAACATGGAATTTAGTCAAAGATCTGCATGTCCCAGACTCTTTTCAACAACACTGTCCAACTGAAAATTGCTGCCAATCAGTCTGCATAACTCCCCCACTCCGAGTGAATTTAAAAGTCAGTCTGCACGAATTTTAAGTCAGTCTACATGTCTGTCACCAGTTAATATATCAATGTAATGGTAATGCCTTGTAGTTAAGGATGGAGACATTTCTAGTCTCCCACTATTAACAATAACTATGACAATGAATCGTTTTTATATAGTGCATAATCTTGAGTAATGCAGCATGTGTGCACTGTACACACTCTACTCACACAATTCATGCACTGACATCAGTCATTCATAAACAGCTGTCCACACATACACAGCCTGTAACATGGCTGAGGGAATGCTTGGCAAAGGAAATTTGTGTCTGCAGATTGGTTTTATATTCACTCAGTTGTGAGCGTTTCACAGACTGGATGGCAGTGAGTTTCAAATTTTGGGGGCCTTGAATCTGAAGCCATATTTATCAACTCTTCACATTATGTTTCTTTTTTATGTACGTGCAAAATTTCACTGACAGCAGGGTGGAGACAACAATTCACAATTCACAGACAGCAAGGTGATGA
Organism: Babylonia areolata; assembly: GCF_041734735.1. Lineage (NCBI taxonomy): Eukaryota > Metazoa > Mollusca > Gastropoda > Neogastropoda > Buccinidae > Babylonia > Babylonia areolata. The sequence goes on along the minus strand of NC_134881.1, from coordinate 37,672,851 downwards.
CAACAATTCACAGACAGCAAGGTGATGACAACAATTCACAGACAGCAGGGTGATGACAACAATTCACAGACAGCAGGGTGATGACAACAATTCACAATTCACAGACAGCAGGGTGATGACAACAATTCACAATTTACAGACAGCTAGGTGATGACAACAATTCACAGACAGCAGGGTGATGACAACAATTCACAGACAGCAAGGTGATGACAATAATTCACAATTCACAGACAGCAGGGCAGTGACAACAATTCACAAACAGCAGGGCAGTGACAACAATTCACAGACAGCAGGGTGATGACAACAGTTCACAATTCACAGACAGCAAGGTGATGACAACAGTTCACAATTCAGACAGCAGGGCAGTGACAACAATTCACAATTCACAGACAGCAAGGCAGTGACAACAATTCACAGATGGCAGGGCAGTGACAAAAATTCACAGACAGCAGGGTGATGACAACAATTCAGACAGGAGGGTGGTGACAACAATTCAGACTGGAGGGTGGTGACAACAATTCACAGACAGACAGCAGGGCTGTGACAGCAATTCACAGACAGCAGGGCAGTGACAATTCACAATTCACAGACAGACAGGAGGATGGTGACAACAATTCACAGACAGGACGGTGGTAACAACAAATCACAGACAGCAGTGCGGCAACAACAAATCACAGACAGCAGGGTGGTGAAAACAGTTCACAGACAGGAGGATGGGACAACAATTCACAGGCAGCAGAGTGGTAACAACATATCACAGAGAGCAGGGTGGTGAAAACAGTTCACAGAAAGCAGGGTGGGACAACAATTCACAGACAGCAGGGTGGTGAAAACAGTTCACAGAAAGCAGGGTGGGACAACAATTCACAGAGAGCAGGGTGGTGAAAACAGTTCACAGAAAGCAGGGTGGGACAACAAATCATAAACAGCAGGGCAGTAGTGTGGTGACAACAATTCACAGACATCAGGGCAGTGACAACAATTCACAGACAGCACGGTGGTGACAACAATTCAGACAGCAGGGTGGTGAAAACAGTTCACAGAAAGCAGGGTGGGACAACAAATCATAAACAGCAGGGCAGTAGTGTGGTGACAACAATTCACAGACATCAGGGCAGTGACAACAATTCACAGACAGCAGGGCGGTGACAACAATTCACAGACAGCACAGTGGTGACAACAATTCACAGACACCAGAGCAGTGACAATAATACACAGACAGACATCAGGGCGGTGACAACAAATCACAGACAGCAGGGCGGTGACAACAATTCACAGACAGCAAGGCGGTGACAACAATTCACAGACAGCAGGGCGGTGACAACCCCCCCCGCCCCTGGCAGCCTGACCTTGGTTCCGCTGACGAAGGCAGAGGAGTGGCGAGCCTCCTCGTACATGTCGAACACAAAGGGGAACTTCTCCCGTGTCTGGGGCTGCGTGGACCGGCCTGACACCAGGGGTTTGGATCTGGCGTTGCGCAGCGCTGCCTCCCTGAAACCCACCATGCTCCGCTCTCACAGAGGTTCACAGCCATTTGTTTTTTTTTTACTAAACAGTTCACTGGTATTTGTTGTTGGGTGTTGTTGCTTTTTACCTAAAAGTTCACAGGTACTTGTTGTTTTTACTGAACATTTCACAAGTATTTTTTGTTGTTTATTTTACTAGAGAGTTCACAGGTAATTGTCTTTTTTACTCAACAGTTCACAGGTATTTGTTTGTTTTTTTCTCAAAAAAGATTCTGCAGATTCATTGTTCTCAAAAACAATCTGTGCCTATCTGTTTTCGTTGTGTGCATTAATGATTCTCGAAACAGTTCATATGTGTTTATTTTTTTTAGAAACAGTTCGCAATATAAGCACTTTTTTCTTTTTTTTATCAACACAATTCATATATATTTTTTTTAAAGTTCATATGTATCCATTTTTTTTCATCAGCCAAGTAAGTTCATATTTTCTCAAAACAGTTCATATACATTTTTTTCTTATTAAAACAGTTCACAAGTATTTATTTTCCCCAAAGATTTCAAAACTATTCATTTTCTCAGTTCATAAGTATTTATTTTTCTCTGAAGACTGGTTTATCTTCTTCTTTTATGTGTGACACATTTGTTTTCTCAGAAACAGTTCACAAGTATACATTTTTTATCACAAAAGTTAAAATGTATTCATTTCCCTGAAAACAGTCCTAATGTATTTATTTTTCTCGTAACACAAACAATAATAGTTCACAAGTATATGAACTTTGGTCAAAAGAATTCACACAAAACCTACCAGTAACATGTATCTATCTGACACGAGTCCATGTAAGGTGACCTTTCTTCTTCTTCTTGTTTCAGTTTACCTTGCCATCTTCATTTCCTCCGGGTCAAAGGCCAAGGCCTTGAGGTCAGGGTTTTCCCCCCTCTTGCCATCCTTCTTGTTCTGTCGTTTCTCTTCACGTCGTATCTGCCTCTGCAGCTCTCTCTCTTCTGCTGACTGCACGACAACCAGGAGGGAGAGATTAATGTGGACATGAAGCTAAACTTACAAACTCATAAAGCAATGGAACCCGACACCATATCCGCATCATACTTTCTCACCATTAAAACGTATGATTATTCATTCATGAAAATGCCTATTATGTAACATACACCATCAATATCACTTACTTGTAAGCATTACCAATGCAATCACAAATGTACACCCACACACACTTCGTCATTCTTTGCACATGTTTTGTAAACAATTTTTTTCATCTTCATTAATTTTTCAGACATACACAGTCTAACACAGGACATATAAACACACATACACATCAAACAAACATGTAAAGCATCATCATCAAAATCATTATCACCACCATAACATCAGCAGCATCATAATGATCCTAACCTTGAATCTCACAAACATGCATCCCCACCCATCATCATCCCCATCCATCATCCCCATCCATCATCATCCCCACCCATCATCATCCCCACCCATCATCATTCCCATCCATCATCCCCATCCATCATCATCCCCATCCATCATCATTCCCATCCATCATCCCCACCCATCATCATCCCCACCCATCATCATCCCCACCCATCATCATCCCCATCCATCATCATCCCCATCCATCATCATCCCCATCCATCATCATCCCCATCCATCATCATCCCCATCCATCATCATCCCCATCCATCATCCCCACCCATCATCATCCCCATCCATCATCATCCCCATCCATCATCATCCCCATCCATCATCCCCACCCATCATCATCCCCATCCATCATCCCCACCCATCATCATCCCTATCCATCATCATCCCTATCCATCATCATCCCCGTCCATCATCATCCCCATCCATCATCATCCCTATCCATCATCCCCATCCATCATCATCCCCATCCATCATCATCCCCATCCATCATCCCTATCCATCATCATCCCCATCCATCATCATCCCCATCCATCATCATCCCCGTCCATCATCATCCCCATCCATCAGCATCCCCACCCATCATCATACCTATCCATCATCCCCATCATCATCCCCATCCATCAGCATCCCCATCCATCAGCATCCCCATCATCATCCCCATCCATCAGCATCCCTATCCATCATCCCCATTCATCATCATCCCCATCCATCATCATCCCCATCCATCATCATCCCATCCATCATCATCCCCATCCATCATCATCCCATCCATCATCATCCCCATCCATCATCCCCATTAATCATCCCCATCCATCATCATCCCCATCATCACCCCCATTACACATCCTCACCACTACATATCATCATTATCAACACCATTACATCATTATCATCAGCACTACATTATCATCATTCTCATCATCCTGCCTTCACTCTCACACACACATCATCCCCATCATCATCATGACAACCCACCTGAACAGTCACCTGACATCCATACACTGGTCGCTGTTCCTCTTTCTTCACTTCTGTCAACAGGGAACACAACTAATCACCACCAACAACAAAAAACCATGCATTTTACTGCCTTATTTTCCATTCACAAAACATTGATTTCAAAAGCAATGTTTTGAAACAGCAATAACAGAGAAAAAAAAGTGTACTCCAGTCTTCTGGACTAGCATTACTTAAATTTCAAATATAGATCATCACCATACAAAAATATATATATATTGGTATATAAAAAAAATGATAACTGACAGAAAAAAAGCAACAAAAGAACAACTCGTCAAACCAAACAGAAAATGTGGCAGACAGCAAGTTATCTCACTTGGTGCTTGCAGCATGACCTCCCTTGTGGCTTCCAGGGCAATGTTTTTGACAAAGGTATTCCGATTCTCCAACAGCAGAGTCAGGAGCTCCAGACGGTCACACCCCAACAGGTCAAACAGCTGAAACACAGATTGTACACTATTAAGGGCTTCTCTCAAGTCAATAATATGCAGGGTCCCATGGACTCTTTTACCATAATCCTGGATGGTTCCAGACCATCTTCACCCTGATGTGCACGTTTTAATCCAGTCTCCATTGTGACAGAAACAGAAAGGCAGGCATGGCATTTAGTCTTTATTTCTGGGCCAAGAAGTGGTGAACAGAAACAGCTTCTTTGTATCAGACCATCCTGACAGACTGAAGTTTCCATTCAGGGTTTTCACTCTTAGCGTTCCAGACGTTTTCAGAATGCCTCAGGAACCTGCTTCCTGAACATGCAGTACTCCCTTTCCATCTAAAACAATGTTTCAAAACATCTGGGATGTGTACTTATGCATTATCAGGCCTTGCATGAGTGCATTTCTTCTTTCTTCAAGATGTTCTCTTCCTGGAGTACCATTACATTTTCTTCACCAATATTATTCTTTCTTCTTTTACAAGGGATGCATGCATTGTGCAAATGAAAGTAAATCACATCATGAAATCTGAAATCTTACACAGGAAGCGCATGAAAAGTCTGGGAGTGAGGAAACAGTGGAATCGAAGAGTGTAAACATGTCCTGAATTTACAATGAACTGTCTCACTTAATACACTGTCAGAGTAAAATGAAATAGTGATTTTGCTTTGCTTTGACATAGCAAAGTAGCATGTTCCTTCAACTTTGTAACTTGTCTGTGTCAGCAAGGGTTTTATATGCAGCATGCTTGAAACAAAATACTGACTGGTGTATGAAATATGACCTCATTCTGTGTGTTTGAAAACCTACCAAATATTGTTTACTGGAAGTGTGAAGCCCATAAATTCCTTCATGTTTCTTTACTCCAACTTAGAGTGGCAGAAAGAAAGACAACGATTTAAATCTGACAAAGGTGACAAAAGTAGAGATCAGTTAGTTTACTGTTAACAGTAAAGTGATTTTACTGGTTTCATTTTACCATGTTTCTTGGCCTCATTTCCATGGAAAAAGGTGACGGTACACAGTCAAAAAAAAAGGTAAGAACTTTGAAACAAGTAAAACTTTGTTCTTTAAAAGAAGGCAGTAGATCAAAACAAAGGCAGTAGATCAATTCGTCTATGAAAATTAAGTATCGGGGTTACAAGAAATGGTGGTCAAAAACCATTCCGAATTCACAGATTTTTTTCATTTCTTTGATCTTAGCCCAATTCACAAGCCGATGACAAACCTACCCAAAAAGACTAGACCAGTTTTGTTTTTCCTTTGTGTTTGTCATTTCAAATGAAACCAGTGTGGCACGACTGAAGTGCAAGAACTACTGTTGTGTACTTTTGAGTGGTGTGACTCATTTTACTGAAGAAGCCCAAATACAGAATGGTGACCAACATCGTGACGAGTAACCTCAACCTTATCTCACTTAGCCGACAGCCCCTCACTGAAGAGCATTCTTGTCAGCCACAGTCATGGGGTTTTGACACTGTCGCTTCTAGTTCAGTCAACCACATTGGTAAAGGGGTTAAAACCCACTCTATCACTGATGTCCTTCAGAAGGAGGGCACTTTTTTTGTCAATGAGTCAAGTAACTGCATAAAATGGTAAGACATAAAGGTCTCCCCCTTCCTTTGGAAACAATGCTTTTAAACTATTTAATCCTAGGGAGTATACAGCCTCAGCTTCCCTGCTATATTGATATGGAAAAATGCAGAAAATTTACTGAAACTGACTGGTTTTCCCTTCAAACTGAAATGTGTGGATACAGCCGGAAATACTGTACAAGTTAGTTCCCTTTGCTTGCAGTTTGTGCACATGCAGGAACATGGAAACTTTTAACAAAAGAATTTCGGCACCCTAGCAATGCTTGGGTGCAGGTTTGAAGGAGTTCAGACTGTGAACCCTGTGTGGATTGTCTGTTCATGCCCCCCCTCCCCTGCAGTTCCACAGATTTCTACAGACACCAGACACAATGTACTGACCACTGCCTGTAGCTCATCGTCGGAGCGTGACGATGTCAGCACTGACACGATGTGCGTGCACAGCTCCCCCAAGTTCGAACCCAAGTCTGTGTCGTCTGAAGGAAAGTGTGCCTTCACCTGAACAGAAAAACAAATGGAATGAGACTTAAGATATGAAATTGGATATGGAATTTAAAGACAAATCAAAACGAATGACACATAATAACAAATCAGTATCCAAACTCCACATACATGTTTGTGCATTCACACACACACTCTGTCTCTCTCTCTTTCTATCCTTTATCCTCTCTTTCTCCTGAATAATCTCTACATTATTTCCTTGTCCCTTTAAGAGAATGTGTGTATGCATATATGTACATGTGTGTGCATGTGCGTGTGCGTGTGTGTGTGTGTGAGTGTGTGCATGCATATTTGCATGTGCATTCTCATTCATTCACGCACTGCTTTCACTTCATACATTCTCAACACTAAAGACAACATGAAAACAAAAATAGTTTTAAAACAATTTCTACAGATAATGTTATTCCCTCCTTAAAAAAAAAAACAACACCTTCCAATATCAATGAATCAACATTTTTTACCTCAAGAGAAGCTATCACAGAAACCCAGGTAAGCAGATGTGCTGTGCAAGGTTAAGGAAGTTAACCCTGAATTCAGCTGTTCAGACAAGTGTTTCTGACTTCACTTTTCTTTGTGGGCAGAGATAAACAATTCATAGTATTCAGTCTGGCGGGAAGAACTCATGTGTTTATCACCAACAGTATAAACTACCCCATAATTATGTCAACTGTTTCGAACAATGTTTGGAACAGCATTTCCAAAACTCTGAACATGTCATAAAAATAGCATTCTATTTGTCCACTTTTGGATGAGGAAATGGGGGTGCAGTGGGTGTGTCCCATTTTTCACATCAGTTTCAATTTCTATTTTAGTTTCAAGGAAAGTCAGAGCATGTGGACTGATCCATATGTGCTTCACCACATCTTATTTACTGAAAATAAAAGAATCATTACAGTAACACTACCCATATACTATTCACCCACAACCCACCCCCCACCCCCCAACATCCCCCACCCCCTCACACACGCACAGTCACAATCCACTGTGCCCTGCCACAATCCCAGGACCAGCCACCCCCACCTCTACACCCACCTGTTTCTGAAGCCACAGGGAGTCTACAGACTCCTTCCCATCAGCCACTCGGCTCTCCTTCTCCTTGTGCAGCCTGTGTTCTTCGGACGTCATCCCAGAGTAGCGCAGACTGATCTCCCTTGTGGTGGTGACCTCATCCTCGGAGTCAGAGGAGGAGAGGTTGTCGTCCTGCGGCCAGGCAACCATGGAGAACTTGATGCTGGACCCAAACTCCTCCTGCATCTCCGCACCATCCCCATCCTCCCGCTGGTCAGGGCTGGTGCACAGCCCCTCCACTGTCTGCACAGCACCACACCTCACCTCACTACCTCTGTCATATTGCTTTAATTAGTGAGACATGGGTGAGAGTGACTCACCTCACTGCCTCTGTTGTATCACTGACTGTCACCTCACTGCCTCTGTTGTATCACTGACTGTCACCTCACTGCCTCTGTTGTATCACTGACTGTCACCTCACTGCCTCTGTTGTATCACTGACTGTCACCTCACTGCCTCTGTTGTATCACTGACTGTCACCTCACTGCCTCTGTTGTATCACTGACTGTCACCTCACTGCCTCTGTTGTATCACTGTCACCTCACTGCCTCTGTTGTATCACTGACTGTCACCTCACTGCCTCTGTTGTATCACTGTCACCTCACTGCCTCTGTTGTATCACTGACTGTCACCTCACTGCCTCTGTTGTGTCACTGTCACCTCACTGCCTCTGTTGTATCACTGACTGTCACCTCACTGCCTCTGTTGTATCACTGTCACCTCACTGCCTCTGTTGTATCACTGACTGTCACCTCACTGCCTCTGTTGTGTCACTGACTGTCACCCCACTGCCTCTGTTGTATCACTGACTGTCACCCCACTGCCTCTGTTGTATCACTGACTGTCACCCCACTGCCTCTGTTGTATCACTGACTGTCACCTCACTGCCTCTGTTGTATCACTGTCACCTCACTGCCTCTGTTCTATCACTGACTGTCACCTCACTCCCTCTGTTGTATCACTGACTGTCACCTCACTGCCTCTGTTGTGTCACTGTCACCTCACTGCCTCTGTTGTATCACTGACTGTCACCTCACTCCCTCTGTTGTGTCACTGACTGTCACCTCACTCCCTCTGTTGTGTCACTGACTGTCACCTCACTGCCTCTGTTGTATCACTGTCACCTCACTCCCTCTGTTGTATCACTGACTGTCACCTCACTGCCTCTGTTGTGTCACTGACTGTCACCTCACTGCCTCTGTTGTATCACTGACTGTCACCTCACTGCCTCTGTTGTATCACTGACTGTCACCTCACTGCCTCTGTTGTATCAGACTGTCACCTCACTGCCTCTATTGTATCATTGATTGTCACCTCACCAACTCTGCCCTATCACTGACTGTCACCTCACTACCTCTGTTGTATCACTGATTGTCACCTCACCAACTCTGCCCTATCACTGATTGTCACCTCACCAACTCTGCCCTATCACTGATTGTCACCTCACCAACTCTGCCCTATCACTGATTGTCACCTCACTACCTCTGTCGTATCACTGATTGTCACCTCACCAACTCTGTCGTATCACTGATTGTCACCTCACCAACTCTGCCCTATCACTGATTGTCACCTCACCAACTCTGTCATTGCACTTAGAATTAGAATGACATGGGTGAGCCTCACTCACTTAGAAATATCACTTAAATTATATGACATGGGCGAGAGTTACTCACCTCACTAATTTCATATCAATGATTGCTATGACATGGGTGAGAGCAACTCACTTACTCTGCTGTATCACTTTAATTAGCATGACATGGATAGCAGTGATTCACCTCACTAACTCTGTCATATCACTTTAATTAGCATGACATGGCTGGCAGTGATTCACTTCACTAACTCTGACATATCACTTTAATTAGCATGACATGGCTGGCAGTGATTCACCTCACTAACTCTGACATATCACTTTAATTAGCATGACATGGATAGCAGTGATTCACCTCACTAACTCTGTCATATCACTTTAATTAGCATGACATGGCTGGCAGTGATTCACCTCACTAACTCTGACATATCACTTTAATTAGCATGACATGGATAGCAGTGATTCACCTCACTAACTCTGTCATATCACTTTAATTAGCATGACATGGCTGGCAGTGATTCACCTCACTAACTCTGACATATCACTTTAATTAGCATGACATGGATAGCAGTGATTCGGCTCACTAACTCTGTCATATCACTTTAATTAGCATGACATGGCTGGCTGTGATTCACCTCACTAACTCTGACATATCACTTTAATTAGCATGACATGGATAGCAGTGATTCACCTCACTAACTCTGTTCTATCACTTTGATTAGCATGACATGGATAGCGGTGATTCACCTCACTAACTCTGTCATATCACTTTAATTAGCATGACATGGATAGCGGTGATTCACCTCACTAACTCTGAAATATCACTTTAATTAGCATGACATGGATAGCAGTGATTCACCTCACTAACTCTGTCATATCACTTTAATTAGCATGACATGGCTGGCTGTGATTCACCTCACTAACTCTGTTCTATCACTTTGATTAGCATGACATGGATAGCGGTGATTCACCTCACTAACTCTGTCATATCACTTTAATTAGCATGACATGGATAGCAGTGATTCACCTCACTAACTCTGTCATATCACTTTTGCATGACATGGACAGCAGTGATTCACCTCACTAATTCTGTCATATCACGGATTTTTGGGACACGGGTGGAAGTGACTGATTTTTTTAACACTAAAACCTTTACAGCCAGGGCTCAGATGCTGCCAAACAGAAATAAAAAAGTTTATGAATAGCAATACCGAAACAAGGTAAAACAAAGAAAAAAAAGTTTTAAAAAACTGTCAACATGCCAATATGGAATCCCATATAACACATGCTTTCGATGGAAATTAAATTATGTGACCTGGTTGGAGACATAATTTGACCACAAACAAGAACGCCAGAGAATCGACAGACAGACAGAAAATACGAAAAAAAACTTAGCCGTATGAAGAGCACAGGTACAGGAGTCATGATGGCTGCCGGAAAAAGAGGGCGATAACCAGCGGGACAAAGGGGAGGTTACCTACTTCCGGGAGGTTATCGGCCGTAGTTTCGTCTGCTCCGCATAGGCGGATAGTAGTTTGCACAGGACAGGAATGTCAGACCCCTGCCGGAGTCTGCACTAGTTGGGTCACGGTTAAGTATGTGTAATTAAATACCATATTTGGGGACAGTTACAATGCCTACCCTGTGTCAGCAACAGCTCTTGAGAACGTGTGTGACACGGAAGTCAATAAAAATAAAAATCCACAACCAGGCAGTTAAGCACAAAGACTGAAAGTAAAATGTGACCGAGACAGCCAGAGAACAGTAATCCACACACATCAGTCTACAGGGAAGTGCTGTGATCTCATGGCCTTCTTTATCCATTTGGGGAACACCAATAGTTGGATGTGTAGTTGATTTTCAACATTATGGTAAATATGATTTTAAACCAGCACATCCATTAACAGAATAAAATAAAACCTGAACTATGTGCATATGTATAGGCCAGTCTACAGAATGAGTTCTGCTCACTTCACTCATTCGGTATACACATTTAAACAGTCAGCTGCTCAATATTGTGTTGTCCCTCACTCATGGCAGTGCTCATGCACAAGAAGCCTAAATCATCTCCAAACACAGGGATAAGAAAGAAGGCAAAAATGAGCTTCAAAATCATTAATTGAGTATTGGAACATCAAGTTAAAACTAAAAATAACAGCAGGTTGTCAGTGTGTTACACCCACAAAACATACAAGCTTTCAACATTTAATTCTGCCAGAGCAACAGGAATCACAGAATGTGTTACATTATTGCCAATAGTTCTTGATAAAATAATCATATTACTACATAATAAATGCAAACTACCTGTTTCTACATTTTATTAAGACTTCTTGCTATAGCGCATATTCTTGAAGCTCTATGCGCTTTACAATAGCACTAAAAACATTCACTCAAACATCCCCACACAAACATATGCATATAATTTGAAATATAGGGGAGAGAGAAAAATTAAAATAGGTCATGTCAGTTGATTAAATCAAGAAATGCAACAGGTATTTAAAAAAAAAATAGACAATTGAAATTGAAAGAACACAAGCACGTATACGCATGCATATATACGTAGGCACATACATACATACATACATACAAACACACAAAACACACAGCGTGCGCGCACACACACACACACACACACATACACGCACACACACGCGCGCGCGCGCACGCACTCACACATGCACCAACGAACACAAGCCGCATACCCAAACACATTACTCACGCACTCACTCAGTGACACACACACATACACGCACCTACAGGCACAATACACACACGAACACAGATCAACAATCGAATAATGCAAACTACTGCGACATTACATATATATATATATATATATATATATATATATATATATATATATATATATATATATATATATATATATATATATATATATATATATATATATATATATATATACATATACATATATATACATACACACATATACATACATATACACACACATATATATAATAAAATAAAATAAAAGTTCCTGCTAAGCATTTCCCTGAAGAAACACCCCGCATTACACACACAGATCAAAACTAGAAAGATGAAACAAATGTTCAGACACACACACACACACACACACACACACACGAATGACAAACAATTGAAACACACAGGCTACAACATCACATGATAAAGCATATTCTACATGAATATGTGTTGATGCGTGCAAATGTTCTTTGCTGGAACAAAGAATAGTAATATGCAACTTTCTTTCTTTATGAACTGTACTTCTCTCTCTCTCTCTCTCTCTCTCTCTCTCTCTCTCTCTCTCTCTCTCTATATATATATATATATATATATATATATATATATATATATATCCATCCCCCTCTCTCTGGGCCATTATTAACTACACATAACAATTGAATGTAAAAAAAACACCAAAAAAATCTATAGGTATATAGACTGGGTTACCTCTTCAGACAGCCAGGACACCATCCTGTTGACTGTCTGGCAGGCCTTGGTGGCATGGGAAGCAGGGTAGGGGCCAAAGGTGTTCCGCAGGCTCCGTGCCTCTGTCTGCCCCACACACTGTGTGTGCTTGAAAATGTCAAACAGGTAGGCTGCTGCACTTTCCACAGTGTCTGCTGAAGACTCCATTCCAGCTGCACAACAACAAAAAACACAAAAAATCAGGAAAAAAAAACACCCAGTGACATGCACAACTGCCACGCAACATTAATAAGAATATAATTCTAATTCATAATAATATAAATTTTGCAATATCTCCATTTCATATATTTTGAAATATCTCCATATTATATACTTTGTAATATCTCCATACCACACACTGTAATTATAAGCTAGAGTCACATAAACTCCTAACTGAACAAACTAGAAAAATAACCACCACTAACACCCCCCCAAAAAGATGAAACAAAATGAAAGCATTACCAATCGCCTTAGCAGATGCCGTCAGCTGTTTCAATGCCTCCTCCACCTCCGCCTTCCCAGCATCAGCACTGTGACGTATGACATCACAAATCTTCTTCCAGGACACGCAGCTCTTGCTCTGTTCCTGCAGTGCTAGTGCCTTGCGCTCTGCCAGGTCCTTCCCCAGCCGCACGTCCTGCGTGGCACCCTGTCCAGCTGACACGTTGCCGAATGCTCTCAGCGCTCCTGTCAGCCGCGGTGCCGTCCACATGGTGCTCTGTGTAAAACCCGGTCTGTTGTCAGCATCAGCCTGTGGAAGAAACAGTTAACACATCAATGCTGCCATATGTATACAATGATATACTGAACTCACCTGAACTGTTAATTGTTACTCCATGCAATGAGTCCTTTTCAGTAAAAACATATATTCCTTGTAGTTCTGGTGTCATTAGAAGTTTACTTCTCTTGTAGAGTAACCAAGAACTTGTAAAACACTACTTAGGAGTATTCAACCATTCCGATTTATTGCATTATCATCAATACTATCATCCCTCTACATATTTCAAGGATTTAGTACTCTATATGTTATATGTGTCTGTGTGTATTTACACTATATATATATATTTTTTTTTTATTATTGTCCATTAACTTCTTTTTTATATATATAGTTATGTATCTGTGTGACACAGCATTGATTTTCACACATTGATATGTTACTCATCATACAGCAGTAAGTAGCTTTAATCTTTCTGTTCCTACAATATGTAGATCTTCACCGAAGCACGTCTACAGCAACACTCCGACAGTCTGCAACAGGGATTATGTAATTTTACCGCCAACTTACACACTCTTGTTCTTGAAAATAATGAATTAATGCCTTTATGTCTTCCAAAAGAGACTTATCACTATGTACGAGTAATCCTGGTGTCAGTATGAACCTTGTTACATTTACAGCACGAAGAAACAGTAAAAACGAGCAGACGACATGGGGAGCCGCAGTGCAAACTTTTCAGTGAATGACATGCTCTATTATGGTACCTTAACACAAAATGACTCAGAAAAAGCAACTGTGCTAAACAGCTTTTTTGCTAGTGTTTTTACTGAGGAGAGCAACGTAAATGTTCCAGAGTTTTCATGCAAGACATAGGTTACAGAAATTTCCAACGAGGAGGTCACAATTGAACAGATGAAAAAAGCTCTAAAGAGCCTAAACCCATCAAAGTCCCCAGGACCTGACAAGATTCACCCACGAGTATTAATAGAGCTTGCTGAAGTTATTGCTCACCCACTTAAGATCTTGTTTGATAGAACACAAGAAAAGGGTGCAATACCAAAAGCTTGGAAAGAAGCAGAAGTACGACCGATTTTTATGAAAGGTAACAAGAATTCTGCAGGTAACTATCGTCCAGTCAGCCTAACATCAGTTGTCTGTAAAGTTTTTGAGGGTTTTATTCGAGACGCTGTCTGTCAACATTTAACCAAACATGATCTGTTATCTACAGAACAGTTTGGATTTACCAGAGGGCGCTCATGTGTTACACAACTACTTGTTACATTAAAAGATTGGTTAGCAATGCTAGATGAGAGGGTACCAGTCGATGCAGTCTACCTTGATCTAAGGAAAGCTTTCAATACAGTTCCCCATCAAAGACTCATAAATATGCTGGGAGGCTATGGGATAAAAGGCAAGCTACTATCGTGGATCAGAGACTTTCTAAATGGAAGATCACAGTTTGTAAGTGTAAATAGTAGTAAATCATCGAAGGTTAAGGTAACTTGTGGTGTACCACAAGGTAGTGTTCTTGGCCCAACCTTGTTCATATACTTTATAAATGATATGCCTGGTGAGGTAGATTGTAAAGTAAAAATCTTTGCAGACGACACCAAGGCTTACTCTGCCATCTGAAATATAGAAGATAGAGTTCACTTACAAATGTGTATACATAATCTAGTTAAATGGACAAATACTTGGCTACTGCAATTTAACAGCGAGAAATGCAAAGTTCTGCACCTTGGAAAGAATAATCCACAGTATCAGTACATGATACAGGAAAAGGGGATAACTCGAACAATGGATAGTACAATTGCCGAAAAAGATTTAGGTGTCACGATGGATCCAGAACTAAGCTTTGAGGCACATATAAATAATATAGTGAAAAAGGGAAATCAAATTTCTGGTCTTCTTGTGAGAACTATAACTAATACATCTCCCGAAATTATGATTCCATTGTTCAAAGCTCTGGTTAGACTCATTATTGAATATGGAAACTCAGTATGGTGCCCTTACCTTAAAGAGCACATAAATATGATTGAAGGTGTTCAACGCAGATTTACCAAGTGTATAACTAGTAATACTAATAGTACTCAAGATCTTAGTTATGAGGAGCGCCTGGCTCTTTTTAATATGCCTAGCCTAGAGTTTAGAAGATTAAGAGGTGATCTCATTTAAGTATACAAGATCATGCACAATATTTATGATCCTTGCACCACCTCTTCCTTGTTTACTATGGCTAACTACGATAAAACTCGAGGGCACAACTTCAAAATAAACAAAACTAATTTCGTAACTAACCAGTTCCGCAAGTTTTTCACTAACCGTATCATAAATCTGTGGAATAACCTTTCCTATGACACCATCAATGCACCATCGGTAAACGCCTTCAAAAATGACATTGACAAAAGGTTTAAGGACCATGTATTTTCCACAGAGTTAAATCTTTATTGAGCTGTAGATAAATGGAGTATACACTATGCCTGATTTAAACAAGGGTCTGTTCACAACAAGTGATCCAAAAGCACATAAATGGACACTGATTATGAGGGCAAAAGGCTTTTAGCCTATAACCAAACATTTCTGTGATTCTGTGATTCTGTGATATTATGTTGACAATATACCTTTCATTTATGTTATTTCTTCAATACAAAAACAATGCAGAGCCCATACATCCACTGCCCACAATAATTGTTCATCATGTCAGAAAACAGCACCATACCTTTCACTGTTCTATTGCAGTCGATGTGCCGTACACGCCGTACACTGCAACGATTGCACAAACCGAAACAAATCAACCCATTACTTCCCCTGAAGGAAGTCACTTTTAGCTGGAACCACACGGAATGGAAAACTGCCGACGTCAAGAAGCATTGACCCCAAGACATTCGCTGAATTCGTGGGCCATTAACACACATTTCACATGTTTTTATTTGTTCTTGTTGTTCGACTTTGAACGTTTTTGTTGATTATGCATTGGACCATCTGATGAACGGTTTCGGTTTCAAGGCGTCATATCGTCAGTGCAGATTCTCGAGGAACCGTCACCTGCTTAAAAAAATATTTTAAACAAAAGGAGCAGACGCATGACCCAGGCCATAGACACTAATATCTCGGGAATTCTAGTGTCTATGCCCAGGCATAAACCCCAAACCGTGCTGGTCAGGGTTTTGTTAGCCGGCCACGGGTATGTATCATACTGTAAAGCCTCGTTAGCTCCGGCAAAACGAAACACTGAAAACAGTAAACAAATAAATAAATCAGTGCTCCGAGAGCCCCCCACCAAAACTTGTACAATATAAATGGCAGAAAACACATTGCAGACAAACAAGTTATTCAAAACAAAATTAGAACCAAAATTAGGCTGTCCACGCTCAGCAGACCCTAGCACTGCCACACTGACACACACTGACACTGTCACGTTACACTTCACTGACACACAGGCGCACACCCGCTGGCAGTCACACACACACACACACACTCAGTCACACACACACACACACACACACACACACACACGTCACTGACACACAGGCACACACCGACGGTGGCCACACCACACACACACACACACACTGACACACACACATCAGTGCCACGAATATGACGTGCGTGCACTCCGCGGCACCGCGCACGCACACTGGTACGCACACACACTGCTGTTCCTTTTCATATAACCGACTGTACCTTTTTCTATGGCTTTCCCTGTCTCATCAGTCACTGATCCCACCATCTGACAGACCGTGGCAGAAAGCCGGAAAGAAACACACACGCACACTCGTGGCGCGCGGGCCTGCGTTTCTCTCTCTCTCTAACAACACAAGAAAGCTGCTGGTCTAGATGGAATTATTGGAGAACTATTATAATAAGCAAGTGATCATATTGTAGACTTCTTTGTTGTATTTTCTCATGCTTTATTTCAAAAAGGTGTTTTTTTTCCAGAAAGCTGGACAGAACTGAGGTATTGTGCTTCCTTTGTACAAAAAAGGTGATGTCAACGACCTAATAACTACAGTTAAGTGATGTAAGCAGTAAAATTTGCAGCACAATCATTAACCATCGTTTATTAGTGGGATGAAGAAAATGACATAACTGGTGAACCGACATCGAGCCGGATTCAAAAGAAATCATTCAACTATTGATCATATATTCGGCACCCCGTTTACCATGGTATAAAAACAGTTTTCTTTGAACAGGAAGTTATATGTTGTTTTTATTGATTTCGAGGAAACTTTCGATTCTATGAACAGGAAGATATTTTGGACAGTGTTACTGAAAAACGGAATAAAAGGTAAGCTGTATCATTGTATTAAAAGCATGCAGGCTATAACAACATTAAAATTAGAATACGGTGTGGGTTTAAACTGACTAATCATATCAAATGTACGTTGGTGTTAAGAAAGGTGATGTATGCAGCCCAATTTTGTTTTCTCTTTTTTTTTCTTTTTTTTTTTAAAAAAAATAATAAACTTGCAGTAGAAGTTATAGAAAATGACAAACACGGTGCTTTGTTTACTGTTGATTATTTTTAGCTTTTTATTTTGCTAATAGCAGAGGACGTTGCACTGTTATCAGAAACCACAGTGGGATTGCAAACACTATTAGAAAGTTTGCAGTGGGCAGCTCTTTCACTTGAAGTTAACTTGAATATAACTGTCCCCCTCTGTCTTTGCTTCTCTGTCTGTCTGTCTCCCTCTGTCTCTGCTTCTCTGTCTGTCTGTCTCCCTCTGTCTTTGCTTCTCTGTCTGTCTGTCTCCCTCTGTCTCTGCTTCTCTGTCTGTCTGTCTGTCTCCCTCTGTCTCTGCTTCTCTGTCTGTCTGTCTCCCTCTGTCTCTGCTTCTCTGTCTGTCTGTCTCCCTCTGTCTCTGCTTCTCTGTCTCCCTCTGTCTCTGCTTCTCTGTCTCTCTCTGTCTCTGCTTCTCTGTCTGTCTGTCTCCCTCTGTCTCCTTCTGTCTCTGCTTCTCTGTCTCCCTCTGTCTCTGCTTCTCTGTCTCCCTCTGTCTCTGCTTCTCTGTCTGTCTGACTCCCTCTGTCTCTGCTTCTCTGTCTGTCTGACTCCCTCTGTCTCTGCTTCTCTGTCTGTCTGACTCCCTCTGTCCTTGCTTCTCTGTCTCCCTCTGTCTCTGCTTCTCTGTCTGTCTGTCTGTCTCCCCCTGTCTCTGCTTCTCTTTCTGTCTGTCTGTCTGTCTCCCTCTGTCTCTGCTTCTCTGTCTGTCTGTCTGTCTGTCTCCCTCTGTCTCTGTCTGTCTGTCTCCCTCTGTCTCTGCTTCTCTGTCTGTCTGTCTGTCTGACTCCCTCTGTCTCTGCTTCTCTGTCTGTCTGTCTCCCTCTGTCTCTGCTTCTCTGTCTGTCTGACTCCCTCTGTCTCTGCTTCTCTGTCTGTCTGTCTCCCTCTGTCTCTGCTTCTCTGTCTCCCTCTGTCTCTGCTTCTCTGTCTGTCTGACTCCCTCTGTCTCTGCTTCTCTGTCTGTCTGACTCCCTCTGTCTCTGCTTCTCTGTCTCCCTCTGTCTCTGCTTCTCTGTCTGTCTGACTCCCTCTGTCTCTGCTTCTCTGTCTGTCTGACTCCCTCTGTCTCTGCTTCTCTGTCTCCCTCTGTCTCTGCTTCTCTGTCTGTCTGACTCCCTCTGTCTCTGCTTCTCTGTCTGTCTGACTCCCTCTGTCTCTGCTTCTCTGTCTCCCTCTGTCTCTGCTTCTCTGTCTGTCTGACTCCCTCTGTCTCTGCTTCTCTGTCTGTCTGTCTCCCTCTGTCTCTGCTTCTCTGTCTCCCTCTGTCTCTGCTTCTCTGTCTGTCTGACTCCCTCTGTCTCTGCTTCTCTGTCTCCCTCTGTCTCTGCTTCTCTGTCTGTCTGACTCCCTCTGTCTCTGCTTCTCTGTCTGTCTGTCTCCCTCTGTCTCTGCTTCTCTGTCTGTCTGACTCCCTCTGTCTCTGCTTCTCTGTCTGTCTGACTCGCTCTGTCTTTGCTTCTCTATCTGTCTGTCTCCCTCTGTCTCTGTCTGTCTGTCTCTCTCTGCCTCTGCTTCTCTGTCTCCCTCTGTCTTTGCTTCTCTATCTGTCTGTCTCCGTCTGTCTCTGCTTCTCTGTCTGTCTGTCTGTCTGTCTCTGCTTCTTGTCTCCTCTGTCTTGTCTCTGTCTGTCTGTCTGTCTCCTCTGTCTCTGCTTCTCTGTCTGTCTGTCTGTCTCTGTCTCTGCTTCTCTGTCTCCCTGTCTCTGCTTCTCTGTCTGTCTTCTGTCTCTGTTTTGCTTCTCTGTCTGTCTGTCTCCCTCTGTCTCTGCTTCTCTGTTCTGTCTGTCTGGTCTCCCTCTGTCTCTGCTTCTCTGTCTCTCCTTCTCTGTTTTTCTGCTCCTCTGTCCTCTGTCTTCTCTGTCCTCTGTCCCGTCTCTCCTCTGTTCTCTGGCTTCTTTCTGTCTGTCTGCTCTGTTCTGTCCTGCCTCTGTTTTTCCTCTGCCCTTTTCTGTCTGTCTGTCTCCCTCTGTCTCTGCTTCTCTCTGTCCTGTCTCGTCTCTGCTCTCGCCTCTGTCTCTGCTTCTCTGTCTGTTCTGTCTGTCTCTGTCCTCTCTGTCTCTGCTTCTCTGTCTGTCTGTCTGTCTCCCTCTGTCTCTGCTTCTCTGTCTGTCTGTCTCCCTCTGTCTCTGCTTCTCTGTCTGTCTGTCTCCCTCTGTCTCTGCTTCTCTGTCTGTCTGTCTGTCTGTCTCCCTCTGTCTCTGCTTCTCTGTCTGTCTGTCTCCCTCTGTCTCTGCTTCTCTGTCTGTCTGTCTGTCTCCCTCTGTCTCTGCTTCTCTGTCTGTCTGTCTGTCTCCCTCTGTCTCTGCTTCTCTGACAATATAACTGTGTTTTGGAAACTGAAAGTGGCTATTCGGCAGAAAGAGAAAGATCGACATTTAACAATGCTGTGATGCCTGTTGTAAATGCTCACAAATATACCTACTTAGGTATGATATTCTCTACTAAACTTAGTTTCACAGCAGCATGCAGTGATCTTGTAAGTAAAGCAAAGAAAGCTTCACTGGGAATTATGAAAAAAAATCTAAATCTACTTACAAATAACAATTTAGATTTATTGCTGAGACTATTTGATTCTCCAAGTCAGCCTATCGCTCAGTATGGCGCAGAACTGTGGGACTTGACTATGCATGTCGTCAATGTGAAAAAACTACATTGATTTACTCTGAAGAAAGTTTTGAGGGTAGAAACGCGACTGAACACCAGATAATTTCGTTTTGGGTGAAACCAGTTGATATCCTACTTGTATAAACTGTATATTACGCTGTATCCACTACTGGCTGAAATCAACCAGGTCAGAGGAATATCAATTACCACACAGAGCTTACAGAATGTTGTTTGACTTGGATGCAAGAAATGAAAGAAAATTAATTGGGTTTAGAATGTCCGTTGTAAATTATTTCAGTTTGGTTTCGGTTATGTTTGGGAAAATCAGGGTGTTCAAGATATCAGGTTGTTTTTATGCGTGCTTATGGACAGATTAAATGCATGCAGATGACAAGAATGGGACTTTCATGTGAAAAGTAGCGACAGATTTGAAATATAGGCTATCGAACATTTTGTACTGTACATAATATTAGACTGTACTTGAGAATGGATCTAGATAGACACTTGAAATATATCATGACTAATCTTAGATTTGGTATCTCTTAAATTGCTCAGCAGCAATTATGTTATAGTAAGCATACTGGAAAAGATTTAGTTTGTCTATTATGCAAAACTCGAAATGAAGATGAGTTGCATTTCATTTTGTATTGTCCTGCATTGACTAAATTTGGAGCACAATATATTCCCTTTTTCTTTTCAGGGTGTGTGTGTGTGGGGGGGGGGGGGGGTATCCAAGTCAACTACGTTTAAGCTTACTCAAGGCTTCTAGTAATGAAAGAATTGTGAGGATTTTTTCAGTTTATTTATACAAAGCATTTCGGTTGCGATCAATTCGTTAAGAATGTTATTCAAATGCAGATATTGTACTGTTGTACACCGTGTACTCCATTCAAAAGGAGCAATGGCCTTTTATGAATAAACCATCCACCCATCCATCTGTCTGTCTGTTTGTCTCTCTCTCTTTCTCCCTCTCTCACTCTTTCTCTCTGTCTGACGGTATGTCCGTGTGTCTCTCTCGATCTCTGTCTCTCTGTCTCTCTCTCGTTCGCGTGTGAAGACTTCCTTCTCAGATGCTGTCTTTTCGTGTTGTTATGATGCAGCCAAACGACACTGAACGCAACCTTGGGCCCGTCGAAAATGGAAAAGTTGTCTGTGCAGTGACAACAAACCTTGAACTGCGCTCCTCCCAGATTATGCACGGCAGTCTGCACGCACAATTTAAGGGACCAGCTAAACCAGACAAATGCACGACCACATCCACAGTCTTCAGCATTCAAGTTCATTGAGAAGGATGGAATGACAGCTGCGACATATGAAACGAGATATACGTGACAAGGGATCTGGCATCATTGAACTCCAAAAGGACAGCGTCACCGTGCCACAGCGCACTGACAAACTGGAACAGAAATTAGACCGTTTGGAACTTTAAATCAAGAGGGAAAATTCTGAAATTCTTCGGAATTTAGGAGGCAGGTCCCCGTAAAAGATGCACAGATATTTATGAAATTGTCGCAGATTTGACTTTTCATTCCTTGAGCCAGAACTGGAAAAACAGCGACATCGAACACACACAGAGAATCGGACAAAGAACAAGAAACAAGCCGTCACTAAGGCCTCTCGTTGTCTCTAAGCAACGTAGACGATAAAGACCAAGAGCTCAGAATCAACCATACTCCGACAGCTTGACATCAGTCTCCACTGACCTGACACCCCTCCAGCGGGAAAGGCTGCGCGACGAAGCAAGACAGCCTCAGTTTAACGTGAATGGAAATCTCCATGTTGAAGGCAACGGTATGGAGAGAACACCAGCCCAGGAAACTACAAAAGGTCTGGTGATCACTGTGACTCAACAGAGAATCACAGAAACGGCACCCCCGTGTATGCAACTTCGACACGGGCATTCTCTAGGCATCACACCTGCATCGGTCACCTTGATGGCAGCTCCTGTGCAGACATCCACCGTGCCTGCAGACTCTTTTGCAAGTGGTCACCACACAGGCAAACACAACACAGGGAATCATCTAAGCAGAGAGGCGTACCCTGTCCACCCACCAACACCACAGCAGACACAGATGACAAGAAAAAGACCCAGGACACGAAGTAGGTCACGCCAAACTAGTCACCTTGATCAGTTTCAACATGTGCCTCGAGACAGCAGGAGAATAAGACAACACTAACACAAAGGATAGGACACTGGCCAACGCACATACACAAACATACCTATTTCTGGAAGTAAAACTACGTTTGCTTCATTCAAAGTTGAAATTCTGTGTGGGGGGGAAAAAAATCAATGAAAACAAAATCATTCCAAAAAAAAAAAGCATGAGCCCATCTCCTAAAACAACGTGCCTTTAATTCTTGTCAGTTTTTATCCATTTTTCAGTCAAATATAACAATTTGGCAAAAAGACATTTGTTGTGTGTCAGGCACCTATATATGGACACACTGCTTACTGATGGACCCCTCCTACCTCACCCCCACCCCCCAGCCCCCTTCCCTCTGCTCCCTCTCCCTTCTCCTCGTTACCAAACATTCTGCTGAACTCCTTCCTCTGACACGCTGCAAACCCTGCCACCCCACCCCCCCCCCCCCCCACCCCCCACCCTCTGTCCTCCCCCCTCCCTCCCTTGGCCACTGAGTGCAGAAGGAGCAAGATCAAATTCTGTAGTAAAGCACCGGCTACATGCCGATGTGACCACACGTCTTTGTGACCACGTGTGGTTGTGACCAAATGTTGTGACCACGTGTGGTTGTGACCAAATGTTGTGACCACGTGTGACCACGTGTGGTTGTGACCAAATGTTGTTGTGACCACGTGTGACCACGTGTCGTTGTGACCAAATGTTGTTGCGACCACGTGTGACCACGTGTGGTTGTGACCAAATGTTGTGACCACGTGTGACCACGTGTGGTTGTGACCAAATGTTGTTGTGACCACGTGTTGTTGTGACCAAATGTTGTGACCACGTGTGACCACGTGTCGTTGTGACCAAATGTGATCATGTGCTTTTGATCTCATGCCGTTATGACCATGATTTTTAATATTTTTTTCAAAGCGTGGCAGACCTGATACTGTAATAGTTCTCATATCTCTCCTTCCTTTTTATTTCGTGTGATGACTGTATGGAAGGCGGTACTCTTTTTTTTTTTCCTAGTGTTAATGGGTGTGAATGCATAAATCTGCACTGTTGTTGTTTTTAAATGTGGTTGAAAAATATCCCCACACAACTCTCTCTCTCTCTCTCTCTCTCTCTCTCTTTACGAGCTTCCTGCATATAACACAGTCTGAAAACGTACAATAAACGTGTAATTGTAGGAAATACAAAAATACTGATCCGGAGAAAAAGTCATGATCGTGGATTAGAATTTTCAGTTAGTGTAATCATAACAGCTTCCTGCACAGAACAGAGACCGAAAGTACGTAATCATAAAAAGTATGATCCTGGGGGAGAGAGAGAGAGATGTATGTGTGAATACTTTATGTACCATATTAAAAATCACAGAGCAGACGTTTGCATCCATATCAATAAACCCTAGAAGAAGAAAAAAAGTACCACCGTCCACACATTTATAACTGGAAAATAACAGGAAGGAGAGGTATAAGAACTATTGCAGTGAGGTCTACCATTCTTTAGCAAAATACTGAAAATCATGGTCACAACGACACATGGTCATATTCATCTTCAGCCCCTCGGGTGATAATTACCGCTCATGACACCACCACTGTGGTTTGTGTGTTTTTTTGCTCTTGGGAAATGATTTCGTAACTAACCTGACAGAAAGGCCTCAGTTTTTCTTTAGATCAGAAGATGAATTAGATCTATGACAGTCTATGGTCATGGGGCTGTATGAGAACAGAGCTTTTGGAAAATATATTTGAAGAATAGGCAACTTATAAGGGCACGACCAGTGTCAGTGGTAAACCAGGGAGATTCTGATAGCGTCTTGTGGCCAATAAAGTCAACACCTGTGTTGGCTGAGAACCAGAACCCTGTGCTCAGTTGATGTGACTCAGGGTGAGTCTAGTGGACAATGAAATTAAACATGTGTTGGCTAAGAATCAGGAGCCTGTGCATAGTTGGTTTTGGCATGTATTCCTTGTGGTCGTTTAGTGTGTTTTGCAATTTAATTTTTTGGCTTACTTTAGTATCGTTTTTTGTTTGTTTGTTGTAACGCCTGGGTGTACTCAGTGCTAGAATATATTTACTTAAGTGATTGTTGGTTATCACTGTTGTGATTTGTCCTTATTACTTTAATTCAGTTTGTATGTCTTGGATGTTGTTGTAATTATAGAGTGTTTCACTGTGATTAATTGAACTCAATTATTATTACATTAATCCTGAAAGTTTTGGTGTCTGACTAAAGTCAAGAAGCCCCAGGGCATTTAATAAACTGATCTAAATGGAAGATTGATTTGGATGTATGAAGATTGTTTGAGAGTAATGTATTGAGGTTCAGTTCCATGGGGGAACATGTCTTTCCGATTTATATTTCATAAAAGACTAGCTGCAGTACTAATTGATGGTGTCTGTGGTTACGCTGAACAAGATTAATTGAAACAGGCTAGTTTGGATTTTAAGTACATTACTTGTATTTGCTGAATATTTTATGCAGAACAAATATATGTATTGGTTACTCAGTTTCTGAGTCTTGGAAACACAGTTTGGTGTCAGCTGAATTGTGTTACATCACAAGAACATTGAGAGACACTTTAGCTGATGTGGTTTTACACAGTTAATGTAAGTGGAATGTGTTGATGCTGATACCATGACTTGTGAGAGTATAGCCAGTCTGTGTGTGGCTTAAGGTTTGTCAACAGCTGTTCACCGGATTCACTGAGGTCTGTCGCCTGTGTGTCAAAATCTGAGTCCCTGCAAATCGGTTTCCTGTCCATTCTCCAATGTTGTCCAGCCATCGTTTCTTCTGTTTTCCTCTCCGGCTTCCTACCTGAACAGTTCCTTGGTAGCAGACGTCAAAGACTGATCCACAGCCCGCCATTCAGACTGTGGGTTGTGTCTGGAGAAACTGCCAGACGGCCTGAGACAGCTCCCCATGGACAGAGAGAACATAATCCTGATGGCCTGGAGCCGCATGCAAGAGACCATCGTGCCTTCGGGTAAAGGTGTACCTGTGGGCAAATCTACCTGAGGCAAGGCAAACTGCCCGAGGGTAAGCAGTATCCGGTATTCTGGAATACTTGATTCTACCCGAGGGTCTTCAAACCCAAAGGTCAATTTGCCCTTACTATGCTATATGTCAAAGGTGACTGCCCACGAAGCCGAGGTAAACATGGCGGATCCTTTTGTTGCGGTTTTTTTTGTTTTGTTTTTGTTTTTGTTTTTCCCAGGCAAACAAGAGTACACTGCGGAGAGACCGTGTTTTTAGGACAGGGAAAATCCGCTCGATAGTTTCGATGATGTTGAGCTTATCAATACATTTCGTTTTCAACGAGACTGTATTTGGGGCATTATGCAAGAAATGGAACACAACTTACAACTTGCAAATAGGTTCGGTGCTCTGTTACCACCGTGACCTCTGTAGTCACCCTTTCTTATTTTTTTCCCCAAGACTCAAAACTTGCCGACATTGTGAACGCAAGGAAGGCACGGAAGGAACAGAAGTGGCGTAAAAAGTAAAAGAGTTTGCGCGGAAGGGAATCCCCGAGATTTTTTAAGATAAACGGTGATAGCTGCCTGTGCGCACCGTGCGTGTCTCGAATACGAAGATGATTTTACCTTCAATGTAAACTGTAGCCGCTTGTCCCTACCATGTCAAGGGTAATTTGCCTTAAGACAAAATGAATTTTGTCGTGAATGCGGCCCCAAGTGTTCATCAGTCGCACTCTTCTGGAGTTATCCAGATTTATTGGACAAATTAACACTTGCAAATCTCTGTGGAATGAATTGTCTGCTTACCTATGATTGCACTTTCAGTACCTTTGTTATTTTTAACAACCGTTTCTTTAATTTACGATGGAAAGAAGAAATTTTGGGCATAAGCAGATTTTTTTCTCCCTACTTGTCTCCAGGAAAACTAAAACTTATCTGATGTTTTCTAGCCCGGCACTAAACACAAACACACACAAACACAGAGACTAATAGTAATCTATGAACAATAATCATAGTCAGTATCTATTGGTGTACTGCTTGTTTCATTGTGTGTATAATGTTTTGTAAATGCTTGCTTTGGCAGTGTATTTGTGCTATATGAGAGGACATGTGTTTCTGAAACTGATTTGATGGGGTGTGATGGGTTCATGCAACTACTGTGTGCGTGTGTGTGTGTGTGTGTGTGTGAGAGAGAGAGAGAGAGAGAGAGAGAGAGAGAGAGAGAGAAGCAGCTGTGTATTTCATTACTACTCTATTCTTGCATGTAGGCTACGTGTATATGAATTCCCCCCCTTTCCCAGATCTACTTTCTTTGTGTTCTCTTTTTCTTTTATTTTTTTATTTTTATTTTTTTTACACAGATGGCTTGATGCAAAAAATATATTTAAAAAAGCAACAACCATTTTGAAATTATCTGATTTTGATTTTCACCCCCACCTACCACCACTCACACATGTACACACTACCCCCATTACACCACACACAAAAGAAAAATATACATTGACACTGATGTATTTACTGATTTGGCCTCTACAGAGACGCATATAAACGCATACTGGGGCATGAAAGATTTCAGAAGACTGCATAATTTGGAAAACAACTGGGATCATTATAACATTTGCATCATTTAAGGTAAAATAAGGGTCAACATTCCATCTTCTGTATGAATTTATCATATGGAATCTTGCAAGTCTTAATGAATTTACTAAGTCTAAAGAGAACCAGTTTACTTGCAGAGGGAGAGAGCATTTGGCTATATTTCATTAAAATGATTACAAAAACATGTTCGATTGATCAATTTATTAGGTGAAAAAAAAAAGATGCGAAAAGAACAAAGTAGAAAGACGGAGAGTGGAAGAAAAAAGAGTAGATACAATTTAAGCAGTAAAGGACGGGGGAGGGGGGGTGGGGGAGTGTGAAACAAAATCAGTCATAGAAAATTAGAGCAACGGTAGTGGAGAATTCTAATGTGTTGTGTTGTAAACATTATAAACCTGGGGAAAAAAAAAAAAGAGGAACGGAAGAGGAATCGAAGCCCATATCCTGGTGTTTATGACTGGAAGACATACCACAGGACCAAACCGCGTATGAAGTTTGGGACCAAAATTAATATTTAAACTTACGTTTTTAGGGCGGTAAATTGACTATTATATTCGAGGTAATGACATCGTTTAAATCATGTTATTTTCATGTATCTCAATTATTTAAGACATACTCAAGTTCGCTGAAAAGAAAAATGACGGTGCCATTGCGTCAGGGATATCGCAACATGTTGCCATTCTCTCCAGATCTACGCAGACCGGTGTACGCAACTGAAAATAAGCGTGTGCGAGAGAAAATAGAGTCCGCATTCCAACTAAATAAATGTGTATCTCGTGCTTCCAGTCGTACTTTCTGGCCCCCTGTTGGTATGTTAAATGAGATGTAAATTTTATCGGGTACATTACAATGTATTTCTTTTGGCAGTCTTTTTTCTTGGGATTCCTTTCTTTTCCTGGATAAATAACGTTCGGCCGACCGAAGTTTCATTCGCACATTGGTTCAGCCGTCAAGAAGTTCTTTCCGCTTTCCATCTACAACGCTCGTCACCATGTCTGACGCTGCACTAGCCCCTGCCAAGAAGGCCGCCAGGCGCAAGAAGCCAGCCAAGCCCAGGAAACCAGCCAGGTCTGCAGAACGCCACAAGTACAACGCCATGATTGCCACAGCCATCACCTCCCTGAAGCAGCGCGGTGGTTCCTCCCGCCAGGCCATCCTCAAGTACATCATAGCCAACTACAAGGTGGGCGTTCAGGTCAACAAGATCAACGCTCGTCTGAGAACTGTCCTGAAGGCTGGAGTGAAGGCCGGCACCTTGAAGCAGGTCAAGGGCTCTGGAGCTTTCCGAAAAACGCTCTACACCATGTCTGACGCTACACCAGCACCCACCAAGATGGCCGCCAGGCGCAAGAAGCGAGCCAAGCCCAGGATCTCAGCCAAGTCTGCAGAGCTCCATAAGTACAACATGATGATCGCCGATGCCATCACCTCCCTGAAGCAGCGCAGTGGTCCCTCCCGCCAGGCCATCCTCAAGTACATCATGGCCAACTACAAGGTGGGCGTTCAGGTCAACAAAATCAACGCTCGTCTTAGAACTGTCCTGAAGGCTGGAGTGAAGGCCGGCACCCTGAAACAGGTCAAGGGCTCTGGAGCTATCCGCAAAACGCTCTACACCGTGTCTGACGCTACATCAGCACCCACCAAGATGGCCGCCAGGCGCAAGAAACCAGCCAAGCCCAGGAAACCAGCCAGGTCTGCAGAACGCCACAAGTACAACGCCATGATTGCCACAGCCATCACCTCCCTGAAGCAGCGCGGTGGTTCCTCCCGCCAGGCCATCCTCAAGTACATCATAGCCAACTACAAGGTGGGCGTTCAGGTCAACAAGATCAACGCTCGTCTGAGAAATGCTCTGAAGGCTGGAGTGAAGGCCGGCACACTGAAGCAGGTCAAGGGCACTGGAGCTATCCGCAAAACGCTCTACACCATTTATAACGTTAAACCAGCATCCGCCAAGATGGCCGCCAGGCGCAAGAAGCTAGCCAACCCCAGGAAACCAGCCAAGTCTGCAGAGCACCCCAAGTACAACGTCATGATTGCTGCTGCCATCACCTCCCTGAAGGAGCGTGGTGGTTCCTCCCGCCAGGCCATCCTCAAGTACATAATGGCCAACTACAAGGTGGGCGTTAAGGTCACCTACATTAATGCTCGTCTGAAAACTGCCCTGAAGGCTGGAGTGAAGGCTGGCACACTGAAGCAGGTCAAGGGCTCTGGAGCTTCTGGTTCTTTCCGCCTAGGAGAGAAAAAGGTAGCCGCTGCCAAGCCCAAGAAGCGTGCTGCCAAGAAGGCCAAGTCTCCAGTCATGAAGGCCGCCGCCAAGAAGTCTAAGTTCTCTGCCAAGAAAGCAGCCAAACCCGCCAAGAAGGCAGTCAAGTCTCCAGCGGCCAGGGCAGCCAAGCCCAAGACCCCCAAGAAAGCTGCTGCCAAGGAGCTGGCCAAGAAGTGAGGGGCTCTAGCTTACTTCACCTGCCTTCTCCTCTCCCACTTACACCCAGGCCCTTCTCAGGGCCACCCTCGTCTTCCCAAGTGGGTTGGACATTTTGTTGCAAAGTTGATCGTTTAGTGTGTGTGTCAGTGCCAGTACTCGAGTGCCAGTGTGTGTGTCTGTGTGTGTGTGTGCCTTACTCAGTCACGTACAAAATGACGCGAAGTAAACTTGATTTTTTTGTTGTTTGTTTTGTTTTGATTCAGAGTCACTCGATCATTCAGTGGTTAATCACCAACAACCAGAAGCACCGGCTCCCAAAACAGCCCATTATGAGATCTCCTCCACTGCCAACTTCACATGCAGTAGACTTGAACACCCTCCTAATCAAACTCCAGCAAAACCACTGCAACCACCAAAAGATGGTGGCGCTGCGCTCAGTGGCGACACGGTGTTTTTGCAGGCTCGTGCTTTTTAGCCCCCTCGCCACAGCAACACCTGAACTTCACCAGCAGACGAGTGTATGGGAGCAGACATTATGCGTGCATGTGGGACTGAGCGGGTGAGCACGGGCAAGCATTTCTGTGTGTGATCGGAAGTGATTTTTAAATATTTTCTTATTTTACTTGGATTTCATGTATCTTAATGTTCTAATTTTATTGGCGTGACATATGTTATGTGCATGCATACGTTGTATGTGTGTGTGTGTGTGTGTGTGTGTGTGTGTGTGTGTGTGTGAATGAGTGTGTGTGTGTATGTATGTGTGTGTGTGTGTGTGTGTGTGTGTGTGTGTGTGTGTGTGTACATTTTACTTATATATACGATTTATTCCCTTGATGTTTTTATTTATGTATTGTTGTGCAATACCTTATGGTCTCAACGTGTGTGTGCGTGTGTGTGTGGGTGTGTGTGTGTATGTGTGTGTGTGTGTGCGTGCGTGCGCGCATGTCATTTTTAGTAATTATACCCTTTTTTGTTGGATGTTTTCATTTGTTAATATTGTTGTGCAATACCCTATTGTCTTAACATGAGTATGTGGGGGGGGGGGGGGGGGGGGGGGTAGTATATCGTCAGCTATTGGGAATTCTTATTTGACTAGTTTTAATCTCTTCTTATGTTGCGCATGATTTTATGCCAGTGTTTACAACGAGCCTGTGATTGCACAACTTAATTTCCATGTGGATTAATAAAGTGTTTTTGATCTGATTTGATTTGAACCCGTCCGTCACACACACACACACACACACACACACACACACACACAGAGTCATGGACGATGGCAAAGGCCTACTACCACTTATATTCTTAGGCCCAAAGGTAATGTGCAATAGATGGCCTGTGTGCAGCCAACAACAGGGACTGGAATCTTCGAATTTCAGACAAAAAGTTGGTCTCTGTAACCAGTCCGCTACTGGTTTGGTCTTCAATGAGCTTTTGGATTGTGTTGTGATGTGCAAAAAAGAATAGAGGGAAACAACTCTTTGCAATTGTGCACGAAAGGAAATGGTTGGGCTGCTCCCCCTTGGGTCCGGAAGCAGACGAGAATTATGTTTGGCATCAGCATCATAATTTATCATAATATCTGCAGGACAAGGCCTGGTACGCATCGTTCTAACAAGTTGTAGGTGATGCTTCGATGTCACCAACCTTCGTGCAAGCATAATAATGAAGTGCACCGAATCCTTCTGGGAGAAAACGCATTTTTTCTCTCGAATTTTGCTTTTGTGCAGGTGATTTTGAAATTGATGATGGCAGATTGCACTGATCTGTCGAGCTGGTTTGAGTACCTGTGTTACAAATCGTAAGTCGTGCATTATCCGACCAGCATACTCTGTGACACAGAATAATGGCATCGTACCAAGCTCAACACATACAGTTCGAAAACTGGACTCCACAAGAAGTCGCCAATTGGCTGCAGGGTAAGTTGTGTTTTTTACACGGAGAATAGTAATGGTTTGCAAAATATAGCTGCATAATTGTAAAGAAAACCGAATCAAGTTACGGTAGTCATCAATATTGCCAGTGACAGTCAGTACCGATAAAACGTTTGATTTCCTTTGTTTTTCTGTGGGGATGCATTTCTTATGTTTGTTATGATAACTATAATTATATTTAACTGGACAAAGGGTCACTTTTTACCTGAAGGAATTAAAACTAAAGGGTTGGTCTTTTCAGTGAAGAAAATTGAAAGAATGGCATGTGCTCGCAATGAAATTTGTGTTCAGTGTTTGAATTCTTTTACAGTTCTTAAAAGGGCTTTGCTCCTTATTCCATTCTTTTGATTATTTTTCAACCAGGGAGACTTCTTAAATTGTTCATGATTTGAACAGTTAAGTCCTTTTCAGAACTGATGAATTTGAATATATTAATTTTGTTTTCCAAATTTGACCAGTTGAATCCTTATTGTATCCTTTTTATGCTTCATTTAGTTTGTGATTTTTTGGTGCACTTTAAAAAACATCTAATACCACACCCAGGACATACTCATGGTACTGCTGTTGTTGTTTTCCAACCCTGTCACTGATTTATTAGTGTGTAAACACACTTTGTATATATTTATTTTTTAGACACCGAATTTTAAAAAGTTTAGATTTTTCAAAATAGTTGAATTTACTTGAAATGATTAATGATTTATTTTGAATTATACTGATAGAAAAACAAGCACGACAAAATAAAAAAAATAATAAAAAAATTAAAAGATAAACGATACAAATACAATGAAAATAAAGATGAAAAAGAAAAACAAAGAAAACCTGCAATTTCAACCTGCCCTCTCCTTTAGCAATGCAATTTTGGTACGCAGTGCAGCATGCAAAAATGTGTATGTTTCATTATCTTGCAGACAGATTTGGGACATAAGCCAGTGACTTCACAAGTTTGTATGTATTTATTATTTTTTAAACACTGAATTTAGAAAAGTTTTAGATTTTTCAAAATAGTTAGAATGGTTATTGATTTATTTTATTTGATACTGATGATAGAAAAACAAGCACTGCAAACTAGAAAAACAAAACAAACAAAAAAAGAAAAAGAAAAAAAAGAAGAAATTAAGATTAAGATTAAAAAAAAGAAAAAGAAAAAAAACCCTGCAATTTCACCCTACCCTCTTCTTTACCAAAGCAATGTTGGTACACTGTGCAGAATGCAGAAATGCGTATGTTTCATTATCTTGCAGATTTAGGACATAATCCAGTGACCTCTGGGTTATAATAACGTATGCATTATTCTGTATCAGATGTAGAATTGTACTGTACAATGTCAGCTAACTAGATGTCATAAAAGAATCTAAATCTTTGTGCAGAAAAGTGTTTAGTTCAGTTGCTGAAGGAGGCATCACTGTGTTCAGACAAATCCATATACACTACACTACATCTGTTGGGCAGATGTCTGACCAGCAGTGTAATCCAGTGCTGGTGGTAGTAGCAAATATTCAAACGAGAACTTTGAAGACTGAAGTGGAGAATGGTTCCATGTGAACAGCAGTTGAACATGGGTCAGTCGGTACTAAGATAGAGGAAGAGTCCATTTGGAATCAAAGCGCTGTTGCAGAAAAGAAACTACAGGAATAGAATCAGTGTACACCATGCAAATAGTGAATTGATTCTACATCATACCTGTACTGTCTGATTATTCATAGTGCTTGCTATGTGTGACACTAGGACTGGACGAATCAGTGGCACAGTATGTGACGCTGTTCAAAATCAACTCAGTGGACGGGCGGAAGCTGCTGATGCTGAACCACTCTGACCTGGAGAAGATGGGCATCAAGAAACTGGGTCATCAAGAACTGGTGCTGGAGGCTGTCGACCTGCTGCGCTCCCTGGTGGGTCTGGGGGTGATGATGATGTTGATGATGGTGATGTTGGTGATGATGATGATGGGCATCAAGAAAGTGGGTCACCTGAAATTGGTGCTGGAGGCTGTTGACCTGCTCTGATGGTGATGATGATGATACTAATTATGATGACACTAATGATGTGCTGATGATAATGATAATGATAAAAATGGTGATGATGATGATCTGTGGGCTTTTCAGTAGGTGGACACTGCTGGATGTGGATACATTAAGTCCTGTCTTTGATTATTTACAGACTCTCTCAACTTGTATTTTATTCAAATCTCCAGCATGGAGTCCAAGAACTGATAATAACAATAGTAATAATGATGATAATAAAAAAGTAATAATAATAATGATGATGATAATGATAATCATAATAATTGTTATGATAATGATAACAATAATAGTTGTCATCACCATAAGAAGAAGAACGATGATAATGATAATAATAATAACAATAATATGTTTAAAGGTCAAAGTTTGGGGAAGTAGCATAGCATTAGAACTGTAACAGTACTGTATTTGTTACTAACATTGCCACATTGGTTCCAGCGTTACACCCTGGACACAGAGAACCTTCAGTCCATGGCGCTACAGCTGGGCTGCAAGGCTCGCAATGTGGTGGCGGAGATCCAGATGCGGCAGGGAGAGAACGACCAGAACCGTGCCAATCTGCGGTATGGGGAGCTGCACCGGCGCCGGCTGTCCATCACCATCCTGTCCTACGTGGCTGACCTGCTGACCACACTGAAGAACCTCGTTTCCTGGCTGGACAGGTGGCTGGGTCCTGTCAGTGCCTGTTTCATGGAGGTGTCAGAGTGTGCAGACAGATACATACATGCTGCACCACATCTGCCTTCACGCTCTCTCTGCTTGGCGCTTCTTTGAAATTTGTTTGAATTATTTTTAAAAGCTTATGTGGTGTAGAATATATGGATCAGACTGCACACTTTCAGATCTCCATGAAACTGAAACTATCCGACGGATGTGATAGCTAAGTAGTTACAGCATCAGACTTTCAATCTAAGGGTCCTGCATTCGAATCCCAACTGTGTATGGTGGGTTAATGGTGGAGATTTTCTGATCTCCCAGATCAACATATAAGCATACTATTATGTGTACACTTGCAGAACATCAAATTGGCACATTAAAGGTCCCATAATCCATATCAGAGTTTGTGGTGGGTTTTTGAAACAAGAACATAACCAACATGCACTCCCTTTAAAATGGAGTATGGCTGCCTTAACAGTGGGGTGAAGAACAAAACAGTCTTACATGTACATGTAAAAGCCCACTTGTACAAGTAAGTAAACATGGGAGTTGTTGTCCCTTTGAAAACTTTCTTGATTTTGATTTCTTTAAATTTTTACAGCAGATGTGGTGTAACATATGTATATATATATCAGTCTTCACACTTCTTGATACTGAAACTTTACATTTAGCTTGCAGGTGTTCTGGGGAAAAAAAGTAAAAAATAAAAAGCAGCAATAAAAATCTGGATTGATGAGTCTCTTTCAAATGAAGACCCTGTTTAAAACAAGCATAGAATATATACATAGCAACAGAATGCTACGTGTAATGCATTATACGTTGTGTGACAAACATGCTTTACCCTGCGAATTATAATAAGCTACACATGTGCTGGCAAATTTAGAATTTACTGATCAAAGTCTGAGATAGCAATGAAAACCAAAAAATTACTGGGCAAATCAAGAAAAGTGTGTGCTCATGTTGTTGTGTCCCTAACTGGGACACACTGGTGACTGACAGGGCTCCGTTTGAAGGGATCTACGACATCTGCCGGCTGCGGAACTCTGTGGTGAAGCTGGGTCTGGAACTGGTGACGGTGACACAGAGAGAGTCTGCCTGTGTGGACCCCGAGGGAGCCATCAAGAAATCAGTGAGTGTTGAGGGAAGATGAGGGGGTCAGTGGGGGTGGGAGCACATAGAAATCTGTTAGTGCTCAGGAGGACATAAAAAAATCAGTGTTGAGAGAGATGTCAAGAAATAAGTGAAGGCTTTTAGGGCACCATAATGATGGGGACATCAAGAATCCTTAAGTGTTCAGAGGAGGTCAAGAAATTAGCATGTGCCCATGGGGACATGAAAAAAACCAACATGCTTTGGGTTGTGTCATGAAATGAGTAAATGTTGAAAGGGATATAAAGAAATCCCTAAGTGTTTCGGGGAAACTAAGAAAAGGGCAGGTATTGAGGAGACGTCATTTGCAAATCATTAGGTATAGAGGAGAATATTAAAAACTCAGTAAGTGTTTATCCATGTGATGTTTTAGTGTGCATTCTGACCAGATACTGTGAGGAACTTGGTCAGAGCAACACATGGTTCCCCACTTGTGAAAAAGCAGATGCTACTTTTACCTTTGACAAACTATATAACCATTGTCTCATGAACAAATTTCCTCATGAGCATGTTCATTTAAACTTTTTTAAACAAATATTGGGAGTCCACAAAAAATCCACAAATTTAGCAATACTTGGTGAAATAGGTAAATACCCCTTAAGTTTAAAAGTGATTTGTCAAGTAATAAAATTTTGTTTTCACTTAACACAGGCACGAGAAAATTCGTATATCAAAATTGTGTATGACAACATGCTTACAGAGGAAACAAAACAGTGAACATGGATTAATTTCATTGAAATTATATTACAGAATCTTGGTTTAAGACATGTTTGGAATAATCAGTCAACATTCAATGTTCATAGACTTAGACGCGTTATAATGAATAAACTAGAATATGGATATGTTTTATTCTGGAAGAGAACAAATCTGAAATTAAATCTAAACTACTATTCTATAATAAAATTACTCGTGAATACAGAACTGAACCTTATTTGCTTGAAGGATATCTTAATTATAATCAAAAACAATCATTGTGCAAATTAAGAATATCCTGACATGATTTAGCAATAGAAAAAAGCCGATATTTTAACATCCCAAAAGAAAGGAGACTATGTTTACAATGTCAAACAATAGAGAATGAATATCATTTCTTAGATGACTGCGAATTATACAAAGAAATAAGAATAGAATTTATGCAAAAAATTCAAAAGTACCTTCCAAATATTATTAAACCCAGTCAGCTAATACTGGAAGACAAACTTGTGGGACTGTTTGGGAAATTTGTCAGTAACTGCTGTCAAAAATGTCATAGCAGGCGGGAGTGATTCAATCTCTTGTTCAATATTTATCTATTTTGTTTAGCTTTTTTGTGCGTGGTTTCATGTAACTTTGCATGCGTGTCTTATAAAGCTTGTTCAGGTTTAATTGACATTAAAATTGATTCTGATTTCGATTCTGATTCTGATTCATACACTCATGTCTTAAATCGGAATGCAGCCCAAGTCATCTTTCAATGTGGCACATTTATAAGTAGAACACTATAAAGTGGCCTGTTCATGACATCAAGAACATCCTGGTTATTGTTAATCTGAGCATGTCCTGTGTTTGTACAGTGTGGCACACTGATAGACCACTGTGAAGGGCTTGTTCAGAACACCACACAACTCTGTCATGGCACTGAACATGGCCTGTGTTTGTACAGTGTGGCACACTGATAGACCACTGTGAAGGGCTTGTTCAGAACACCACACAACTCTGTGTCATGGCACTGAACATGGCCTGTGTTTATACAGTGTGGCACACTGATAGACCACTGTGAAGGGCTTGTTCAGAACACTGCACAACTCTATGTCATGGCACTGAACATGGCCTGTGTTTATACAGTGTGGCACACTGATAGACCACTGTGAAGGGCTTGTTCAGAACACTGCACAACTCTATGTCATGGCACTGAACATGGCCTGTGTTTATACAGTGTAGCACACTGATAGACCACTGTGAAGGGCTTGTTCAGAACACCACACAACTCTGTCATGGCACTGAACATGGCCTGTGTTTATACAGTGTAGCACACTGATAGACCACTGTGAAGGGCTTGTTCAGAACACCACACAACTCTGTGTCATGGCACTGAACATGGCCTGTGTTTGTACAGTGTAGCACACTGATAGACCACTGTGAAGGGCTTGTTCAGAACACCACACAACTCTGTGTCATGGCACTGAACATGGCCTGTGTTTATACAGTGTAGCACACTGATAGACCACTGTGAAGGGCTTGTTCAGAACACCACACAACTCTGTGTCATGGCACTGAACATGGCCTGTGTTTGTACAGTGTGGCACACTGATAGACCACTGTGAAGGGCTTGTTCAGAACACCGCACAACTCTATGCCATTGCACTGAACATGGCCTGTGTGTTCACAGTGTGGGACACAGTATTGTGAGGGGCTCGTTCAGAACATCACATTGCTCTATGTCATTGCACTGAACATGGCCTGTGTGTTCACAGTGTGGGACACAGAGAGTATTGTGAGGGGCTCGTTCAGAACATCACATTGCTCTATGTCATTGCACTGAACATGGCCTGTGTGTTCACAGTGTGGGACACAGAGAGTATTGAGAGGGGCTCGTTCAGAACATCACATTGCTCTATGTCATTGCACTGAACATGGCCTGTGTGTTCACAGTGTGGGACACAGAGAGTATTGTGAGGGGCTCGTTCAGAACATCACATTGCTCTATGTCAATGCACTGAACATGGCCTGTGTGTTCACAGTGTGGGACACAGAGAGTATTGTGAGGGGCTCGTTCAGAACATCACATTGCTCTATGTCATTGCACTGAACATGGCCTGTGTGTTCACAGTGTGGGACACAGAGAGTATTGTGAGGGGCTCGTTCAGAACATCACATTGCTCTATGTCATTGCACTGAACATGGCCTGTGTGTTCACAGTGTGGGACACAGAGAGTATTGTGAGGGGCTCGTTCAGAACATCACATTGCTCTATGTCATTGCACTGAACATGGCCTGTGTGTTCACAGTGTGGGACACAGAGAGTATTGTGAGGGGCTCGTTCAGAACATCACATTGCTCTATGTCATTGCACTGAACATGGCCTGTGTGTTCACAGTGTGGGACACAGAGAGTATTGTGAGGGGCTCGTTCAGAACATCACATTGCTCTATGTCATTGCACTGAACACAGCCTCTTTGTCTACAGTATGGGACACTGAGTATTGTGAGGGGTTCGTTCAGAATGTCACATTGATCTATGTCATTGCACTGAACGCGGCCTGTCTACAGTGTGGGACACTGATAGAGTATTGTGAGGTGCTTGTTCTGAACACGGCCTGTGTCTT
Organism: Babylonia areolata; assembly: GCF_041734735.1. NCBI lineage: Eukaryota > Metazoa > Mollusca > Gastropoda > Neogastropoda > Buccinidae > Babylonia > Babylonia areolata. Next base: position 37,634,282 of record NC_134881.1, on the reverse strand, counting down.
TACAGTGTGGCACACTGATAGAGTATTGTGAGGGGCTCGTTCAGAACACCAAGGATCCCCTGGTCATCCAACCAGCAGCACTGGAGCAGGCCACCATCCGCAAGAAGCAAGGGGAAGAACTGGTCAGTGGGCATGAGGACTGTTGGCACTGCGTTCTTAATGTGTTGTTCTGTGGACATACATGTGTCGCTGTAGAAATTGAACAATATTGCATGCTCTAAATGTTTGACATGGGTGGAAGTATTTCTGTATTATATGGATTTCCATATTGATAATTTGTTGATTTAAAAAAACGACTTTATTTTGTTTTGGTATTAAGACCCCATACTCTAGCTCCCAAGACCCTGGCTGCAAACATTTTAGTATTACAAAAGTCAGTCACTCCTACCCATGATGTAAATAGCATCACGCATTATTTGCTGTGGCAAAACTGTATATAAAGGTCTTATGCCTGTTTATATCACTATGAGAGGGAGGGAGGGAGAAGGAAAAGAGAGACATGGGGGAGAGAGAGAGAGAGACTGAAGCAGTTTTTCATTAAGGTTATGTTTCTCCTGCATTTGGTAGCCTCACAAGGCCTGACCAATTTATTGAATCTATACATAGCTTGGGAACTGGCATCCCCTCCCTACCTACCTTTTAATTTTAAGCAGATGTGATGTAGGATATATATATATATATATATAGTCTGTATGCTTTGCTGCCTCCTTGAAACTGCAGCTGATTGCTTTCTTCCACTTCTGTTTTTTACTTTGACAGGGTATGAACATCCAGTCTGCCTACAATGGAATCCATGGAATCAGCAGTATCAAAGATTTAGTGAGTACAGGGTTTACTGTGGCTGTCTTAGCTTTATGTAGGGGGACAAGGTGGTGAAGGGTTGTTGTGTCATGCACCCATGTAGACTTGTACCACACTCACGTCAAATTCTCCATTCAATTCTTTATTCATTTTCAGCCAAAACTTAAACAAAAACAAAAACAAAACAAACAAACAACAAGAACAACAACAACAACAACAACAACAAATCAGAAAAAAAATCCTGAAAGAAAAGAAACAAAACAAGCAAAATTTATAGCAATGAAACAGAAAGGTATACCATGTCCACATGATCATGGCAAATTAATGGTGACTAAACAAAGGAAATTATTACCATGTCCACATGATCATGGCAAAACATTATAAAACCAAGAACAACATATGCCATGTCCACACGATCACGGCAAATTAAAGGCAATTAAACAAAAGCATTTATTACCATGTCCGCATGATCATGGCAATACATTATAAAAACAAGAGCAACACCTACCATGCCCACATGATTATGGCAAATTAATGGTGATTAAGCAAATATTACCATGTCCACATGATCATGGTAAAACATTACAAAAACGAGAACAGCATCAGCCATGTCCACATGATCATGGTGAAATAATATCAGTGAAGCAAAACAATATCTGGCATGCCCACATGACCATGGCAAGTTAATAATGATTAGACAAAATTACATATTTATCATCAAAACATACTGTATTACAGAAAGCATAAAAAAAGGAATACTTTCAGTTTGAAGGAACTTGCAGCAAATGAGCGAGCAATCAGTGGAAATTTTCCACAGATAAAATCATGGAATTCTGTGAAGTTCTTCCACAGACACATATCAACACATGAAATTAAAACCATAATCAAGATGTTTCTTGATTAGCAAGGGGTTGGTAGCTCTGTTTTTTCCTAAATAACAAAAATAATATTCAGTGTATGGGGCCTTGTGAGCACAACCCCATAATGAGTCCTTAAAACAACAGCAATACACAAACACACACAAAAATACCAACACACACCTCAGGACTAAGATGTTCCCACAGGCATTTGCGCCCGCTGCCTGTCAGCCTCACGCACACATTCTGCCAGTGAACCAAAGTCACTGAAAACAAGTTGACAATCATCAGCACCTAAAACCACTAGTCCAGATCTCAACATAACTGGACATTAGGGAACAACCAAGCCATCGGAAACCTGCTGTGCAATGGTATATTACTTCGATCTCAGCTTAGCAGAACGCTCTCTCTCTTTCACACACGCACACACTCAGAATCTTCATCAGCTACTCCATCTTTCTGCCGACGTTCTCTTAGCCAAAAGTCTCATTCCTGGCTAAACTACAGCAAATAATACAGTTTAAACGGACACAAAAAATTGAACGTTCAACATCTCTCGGCATTTTTACAACAAAAGAATGCTTATATTTTTCTGGTTCGAAATGTCCGCTTCAGTCTTTAGAACTGTGTTTATAGTGGTGGAAGGTCACAAAGTAACCTTGACACATGAACCCTAAGCCTGGTGTGTATTGCCATACCGAAAATCTTAACAGACACACACCAGCCTATAAATTATCAGTTCTTTTTGAGTTGCAAGAAGTGGTCAACAGCAAAAAATTAATTACATGTAAAGGAAAGAGTCTTCTCTTGAAAAGAACTTGCTATATCACTGACTAGAACCCGTTCATAATAAGATGAACATTTAACAATCTTTTATAAATAACATAGTTCTTCCATGATAATTTATGTCACAAGAAAAACAACAACAAAATCATTCTCCATAAAAAGTCTGTATCAGACTTTTGCAAGCAAAAGACATTTAATATAGCAGCATACAAAATAAAAATGAACAGCACTCTTTAGTAATGTCTAATCATTCCTGGCAGGCAAATTTTCCAAAGTCAGACTTTCTTCTGAATAGAATGCCGTAAAATGATTTTCTTAACAAAAAAACCCCAACAAACTTCAATCTTCAACCAAACAAGTGGTTTGTAACTTCTAGGCTTCCCTGCAGACAACCAAGACCGAATTATACCAGGGAAAAATCTCACATACCCAATCTCTCCCCTTCCACAAAGCACCTGCTTGCTCTGTGATGTTGTCTCTCTAGTGGTTGGAGCCAAAGTGACCCAGAGCTCAAAGAAGATGCCCAAGGTACTATTTTCATCCTTCCACAACACACTGTAGTACCCTCATATTCAGTCCCAACAATACTATTATTCACAAAATAATAAACATAAAATTTTCAGAAACTGTAAAGCAAAAAAATAATAAATTCTTACCAACTAGGCCAAGTTAGGTTGGTATACAAGAATAAAGAAAGATAAACACACTTTTAATGGTGGGAAAATTAACAAAGCACGTTCACAACCCCTCATTAATGAGTTCTAGACATTCCAAGACATTATTCAACTGGGGTCCCCGATAGCTCAGAGGTTTAAGCCAAGTGGTCGAAGGGAGATAACCTAGCCCTTCCACTCAGTTCAGGACAGTCAGTAACAGACATTTCCTGCTGCATATGTCTTCTCATATTTGTACAGGTTTGTCTTGTCTGTTCTTGTGTGTGTGTGTGTGTGTTTCTTTGTCATAGGTGACTCTGTTTGTTGTTTGTGTGTGTGTGTGTGTGTGTGTGTGTGAATGCATTGATGTATATGCTGGAAGCGCTAGTGGGTGGGTTTGCCACTGAATGATCTTAATAATGTTTGTGGTTTCTGTTGTTGCTTTAAATAAACTGATCTCCATAAATGTCTGTTTCTGTTTTACATGTGACAGTGTGTGTGTGCGTGTGTGTGTGTGCGTGTGTGTATGTTTGTGTGTGTGTGTGTGTGTGTGTGTGTGTGTGTGTGTGCTTTACACACTGATGCACATATAAGAAGTACTTGTGGACTGCTGTGCTGTTGATTTCAGAAAATTTTGGTCTGCAGTGCTCTAGTGCTTGGAGCACTGACATATGACTTATGAGAGCAAAATTTTGTTCTTCAGGAAATTTTATAAAATTCAGGGATGTGTAAACTGGCAAGATGAGTCTAGGGATGACAAAATAGGCCGTGAATAATGCCTGTTTTGTGGGTGTATGTGTGGGTGTGGGTCGGTGGGTGCATACGTGTGTGTTGCTGGGTGTGTGTGTGTGTGTGTCGGGGGGGGGGGTGTATGTCTCTCTTTGTGTGTTTATGCATGTGTTTGTGTGTGTGTGTGTGACGGTGAACTTCTGGCTTGTTTCAGTCCCCGGCGGACATGTGCAGTAAAATAGAGAAAGGGGACGAGGTGTTACAGGTCAACGGACAGACTGTGGTCAGTATCAGCTTTGTGCCCAGTACTTTGTAGTGACATGTGGGGAGTCTGTGTGATCCACCTTTCATATGGTTCTGCTGGATCTTTTTTTACAGGGGAACAAAATCAGTAAAAACAATTGCTGGTCAGGCTGTGTGTGTGTGTGTGTGTGTGTGCATGTGTGTGTGTGTGAATGTGTGTGTGCGCGTGCATTGTGTGTGCGCATGTGTGTGTGTGCGCATGTGTGTGCATGTGTGTGTGTGTGCGCGTGCACGTGTGTGTGTGCATTTGCATGTGCATGTCCATTCACAAACCCATTGCTGAGACACAAGGGAACATTATAAATGATTTATACACACTGTGAAAAAAATTGAGAAGTAGAGTCCATTCACAAAGCCATCTCTGAGACACAAGAGAACCTTATAAATCTTCTATTCAAACTGTGAAAAACTTGAAGTTTATCCCCCACACAACACCTACATTGACCCTGTCTCTGTGTGTGTGTGTGTGCGCGCACGTGCATGTGTGTGTTTGCGTGTTTGTGTGATTGTATGCGTGTGCGTGCGTGCATGCATGCCTGTCTGTCTGTCTGTGTGTGCATTCGCCCCTGCATATATGTGTACATGCATATGTGTGTGCATGCATTTGTCCACCAGCTGGGCTGGCAGCTGAAGGAGCTGGTTCGGATCCTGAAGGACCGGCCCAAGGAGGTGACCCTGCTGCTGAAGAAGCGGCCGCGGCACGTGCACCCCCTGGGCGCCATGCAGAACCACAAGAAGCTGGCGGCCAAGCACGCCCAGCAGGCTGTCACCCTGCCCAAGGCTCTGAAGAAACGCCGCTCCAGGGAGGGGGAGGGCCTCAAGCAGGGGAGACCATCCCTTCATGAGTTTGTCGTCGTGTCGGCTGCTGGAGAGAGCGTCTATGTCACCAAGTGAGTGCTGGGGATGTAGGATGTGTGTGTAGGGGTGTGGGGGGCTGGGGAGGGGATGTGTGTGGGTGTGAGTGATATAGTTTGTGGGTGTGGGGGTTAGTTTGTGGGTGTGTGTGGTGAGATGTGGTTTATGTGTGTGTGTGTGTTAGGGGGTGATGTGTGTGTATGTGAATGTGTGTGATGTAGTTTTGTGGGTGAGTGTATGTGGGGGGTGTGTGATTTGTTTTTGTGTGTATGTGATGTGGTTTATGTGTGAGTGTGGGTGCGTGGTGGAGTGTGTGTCATGTGGTTTATGCTATCTGTGGAGTGTTATGGATTTACATGAATGTGCACTGTGTTATGAGTGACGTTCAGTTGCTATTGGGGCCACTCCACACTCCCTTCCCTGCCTTCATCCCACACGCTCTTTCTTCTTTACTTTGATCAATAATTTCTGTGTCAGATTGATTGGGTATTTACACATGAGTCATGAAGGCTTTGGTTCACTTGATGTGTGATGTAGTGTGTGAGGTGTGACAGTGTGGTGTGATGTGTTGTTTGCCTCAGTGGAGACTTGCTTTGTGGATTTCTTGGTGTGGCTTAAAGAGGTGTTAAAGTGTGTTATTTCGTATCAGGAGTCGGCTCACAGGGTTTTTGTTTTCAGTCTTTTTTCCATATATGGAGAACAATATGTTTGTGCTTTCTTTTTTTTCTTTTTCTTTCTTTTTACTGGTGTATTAGATGCACATTTGCTAATGGTATGGCAAGCTTCTAATTGAGAAATTTACCTGGAAGTTATATGATTTTTCAAGTGTGTGTTTAATGGGTTTTTGAAGTAGTTGAATATTCTTGTGGTAACAGTGCGATCAAGCAGATTGTTCCACAAGTTAATAACTCTGTTAGTAAAAAAAAAACAGTGTGCAAACAGATTAGATTCGATGAAAGGTTTTGTCAACGTTAGTGGCTGTCTTCTTGTGTGTACTGTCATGTAGTATGAAGAGAATCTGTGAAGTGCTTTTGTCATGATGTCCTTACAGAATTTTATATGGGCTGATAAAACAGTTCTGTATTGTGTTGTGCTGATATTCTGCTTTCTGTTTGCTCTGTTGCATTTAAAACTATATGACATTTTTCTGTTTTTGGCTTGCCTCTTTTGTCATCGTTTCATTATGACACATAGCGCTGCAGTTTTGTGCCAGACTTACATGTATGGTATAATTTTTTAAAAAAAGTTTTTATCTTGGTCTCTTTGTCATAGGCAGTATTGGAGATGTAAAACCATCTGTGTGTGTGTGTGTGTGTGTGTGTGTGTGTGTGTGTGTGTGTGTGTGTGTGTGTGTGTGTAAGTGCTCACGCTCGTGCGTGCATGTGTGTGTGTGTGTTGGTCAGTTTATATCTTTCCACTTTTAAGTGATATTAGACAGATTGCTGATGGTGGATGTATCTGTTAAGCACAGGTTCTTGTGTACGCATGTACTATATGTGTGTGTGTGTGTGTGTGTGTGTGTGTGTATCTACATGAAGGTATATATATATTTGTGTGTGTACACACATATGTACATGCATGCATGCCTGTGTGCATGAGTGTAGAATTTTGCAAAAAAACAAAACAGAAAAATAATACTCAAAATTAAAGGGAAGGGAAGAAAAATAAGGGATCTGGTAAGGAAGGAAATCCAGTATTTAACAACTGGACAAGTACAGGACGAATCCTTTTGGATTATGCAGTAAGCCTTTAACGATATTGTCAAACTATCAAAAATACATTCCATGGATCTTTGAGAAAAATTACACTGAATTTAGAGTGCTTTTAAACTCTTCAACCCAAGTCAGTAAGGTCACCAGAAATATACTCCCCACTTAAGCATTAAATATTTGATGAGTTCAGAAGCAAAGGCACTTAGTGTGTGTGTGTGTGTGTGTGTGTGTGTGTGTTCCATGCCCAAAATGGAACAAAATTTGTTTCATAAATTAGAAAAAAAAAGTGTTTGTGTGCCTGTCATTTTCACATAAACTTTATAATTAAAAAAAAACACCCTAAAACAAACAAAAAACCAAAAAAACATGTGAGTCTGATGTAAATTCTGAGCTGCTTGTAGCTGAAATTCATTTTGAGGTGGTTGTTTTGCAACTGCAGTTTTGTAATAATAAACACATTTAAACCAAGTGAGTTTGAAGTGCGGCATGTAGTGTGATGCTATGTATGTGAATTTTGTGGTGTTGTGTAGTGTGATGAGTGGTCTTCAAGTTGTGCTGTGTTGATCACCAGCTCTGTTTCCAGTCTGAAGTGTCATCAAAGCACTTTCAGTTTGTCCGTCTGACCTGTGTCCTCAGTACAACTAGCTGTCACTCATCAACACAGCCGTTCATTTCTGCTATAATTGCCAGTCATTGGGGAATGTTGTCAGTTATTTTTTTGCAAAGTTGTCAGTCATTTGCAAAGTTGTCAATCATATTGCAAAGTTGTCAATCATTTGCAAAGTTGTCAATCGTTTTGCAAAGTTGTTAGTCATTTGCGATGTTATTGGTCATTGCAAAGATGTCATCATTTGCAAAATTGTTAATCATTTGCAAAATTGTCAGTCATTTGCAGGTTGTTGATCATTTGCAAAACTTTGAAACATTTGAAATGTCAATCAGTTATGAAGTTGTAAATCATTTTTAGAATTTTCCTCTATTTTTTACCCCTCTCTCCCTCCCCCCCCTCCCTCTCTCTCTCTTTCTCTTTCTCCCTATCTCTCAGAATTCCATTAATAGTCTTTGTAATCTCAGTCAAAATGGATACAGGTGGTATTGGAACATGTTTTTCAGTACAATAAATGATTGTTTCAAAACAGTGTCTTGTACTGATTTAGTAATTTTCATAATTTTCTTACCAAAGATATACGTGATCAAGTATTCATTCAGGTATCAGCATTAAAGTTGTCAGTCATCAGCAAAGCTGTCAATCCCCATGAAGAGATTCACAGTCAGGAGTGTATGAAGATGTACTGCTAAAAAAACAAGAAGACTGTCCATTTTAAAACTGATCTTTGAACAACAGTCAGATATTAGAAGTCGATATATTATATGATACCTTATGAATCTTAAAGAGAGAAAAAGAAGGGGAAAAAAATGGAAGACTGGCTGAGACTTGTGGATTACTGAGCATGATTGTAGTGTAGTGAGTGAATGAGAGAGAGAGAGAGAGAGAGAGTGGGGGTGGGGAGAGAGAGAGTGTATAAACGGTATATGCAGCATGTGTATGTATGTATACATGCAAACATTTGTACGTATCTCTCTCTCTCTCTCTCTCTGTGTGTGTGTGTGTGTGTGTGTGTGACATCATGGTGAACTGTCGATAAAATGTAAAAGGATCTTAGTCATATTGTAGCACTCACTGGTAGATCTATACCCACGTTTGTATGGAGATTCCATTTGAAGGCGGTGTCAAAATTTGTAATTGTATTTGTATTTCTCTTTTTTGTCACAACAGATTTCTCTGTGTGAAATTCGGCTGCTCTCCCCAGGGAGAGCGTGTCACTACACTGAGAGCGCCACCCATTTTTTGTTGTATTTTTTCCTGCATACAGTTTTATTTGTTTTTCCTATTGAAGTGGGTTTTTCCTACAGAATTGTACCAGAGACAAGTCTTTTGTTGCTGTGGGTTCTTTTACGTGTGCCAAGTGCATGCTGCACACGGGACCTCAGTTTATCATCTCATCTGAATGACTAGCATCCAGACCACCAGTCAAGGTCTAGTGGAGGGGAGAAAATATTGGTGACTGAGCTGTGATTCGAACCAGCATGCTCAGATTCTCTCACTTCCTAGACGGATGCGTTACCTCAAGGCCATCACTCCACATATAGATCCATGGAATGTATTTTTGATAGTATGACAAAAATGTCAGCTGTGTTGATTGACACAGGTTCTCCATCCCATCAGTTGAATAAAATGATTTCACCTCGTAAAAGAAAAAGAAAAAAAAAGAGTGTACGTAAAAGAAAAAGAAAAAAAAAGGAATGTACGAGGAAAAGTGGAAGGAGATAGTACTGTGCCCCATGGGGACCTTGTATTTGTCCTGATGAAATCTGACACAAAGTGTTTGTCCTGATGAAATCTGACACACACAGTGTTTGTCCTGATGAAATCTGACACAGTGTTTGTCCTGATGAAATCTGACACACACACACACAGTGTTTGTCCTGATGAAATCTGACACACACAGTGTTTGTCCTGATGAAATCTGACACACAGTGTTTGTCCTGATGAAATCTGACACACAGTGTTTGTCCTGATGAAATCTGACACACACAGTGTTTGTCCTGATGAAATCTGACACACAGTGTTTGTCCTGATGAAATCTGACACACACATTGTTTGTCCTGATGAAATCTGACACACACATTGTTTGTCCTGATGAAATCTGACACACAGTGTTTATCCTGATGAAATCTGATGCACACACACAGTGTTTGTCCTGATGAAATCTGACACACACACAGTGTTTGTCCTGATGAAATCTGATGCACACAGTGTTTGTCCTGATGAAATCTGACACACACACACAGTGTTTATCCTGATGAAATCTGGTGCACACACACAGTGTTTGTCCTGATGAAATCTGACACACACACAGTGTTTGTCCTGATGAAATCTGACACACACAGTGTTTGTCCTGATGAAATCTGACACACACACAGTGTTTGTCCTGATGAAATCTGACACACACAGTGCTTGTCCTGCTAAAATCTGACACACACAGTGTTCGTCCTGATGAAATCTGACACACACAGTGTTTGTCCTGATGAAATCTGACACACACATTGTTTGTCCTGATGAAATCTGACACACACAGTGTTTGTCCTGATAAAATCTGATGCACACACAGTGTTTTTCCTGATGAAATCTGACACACACAGTGTTTGTCCTGATGAAATCTGACACACACATTGTTTGTCCTGATCAAATCTCTCTCACACACACACAGTGTTTGTCCTGATGAAATCTGACATGCACATTGACATTGTTTGTCTTCATGAAATCTGACGCACAGAGTGTTTGCCCTAATGAAATCTGACATAGACATCATTTGTCCTGATGAAATCTGACACCCACACACAGTGTTTGTCCTAATGAAATCTGACATAGACATCATTTGTCCTGATGAAATCTGACATAGACATCATTTGTCCTGATGAAATCTGACACCCACACACATTGTTTGTCCTGGTGAAATCTGACACACACAGTGTTAGTCCTGGTGAAATCTGACTCACACATTGTTTGTCCTGATGAAATCTGACACCCACACACAGTGTTTGTCCTGGTGAAATCTGACACACACAGTGTTTGTCCTGGTGAAATCTGACATACACATTGTGTGTCCTTATGAAATCTGACACACACATTGTTAGTCCTGCTGAAATCTGACATACACATTGTTTGTCCTGATGAAATCTGACACACACATTGTTTGTCCTGATGAAATCTGACACACACAGTGTTAGTCCTGGTGAAATCTGACACACACAGTGTTTGTCCTGGTGAAATCTGACATACACAGTGTTTGTCCTGGTGAAATCTGACATACACATTGTGTGTCCTTATGAAATCTGACATACACATTGTTAGTCCTGCTGAAATCTGACATACACATTGTTTGTCCTGATGAAATCTGACATACACATTGTTTGTCCTGCTGAAATTTGACACACACATTGTTAGTCCTGGTGAAATCTGACATACACATTGTTAGTCCTGCTGAAATCTGACATACACATTGTTTGTCCTGATGAAATCTGACACACACAGTGTTTGTCCTGGTGAAATCTGACATACACATTGTTTGTCCTGATGAAATCTGACATACACATTGTTTGTCCTGCTGAAATTTGACACACACATTGTTAGTCCTGCTGAAATCTGACATACACATTGCTTGTCCTGCTGATGGTGATGAGGATGATTATGATGGTGGTAGTGGTGGTTTTTATGATGATGATGACTGATAATAATGACTGTTGTTGTTGATGATGATGACTGATGATGATGACGATAACTGATGTTTATTGATGATAATGGTGATGGTAATGGTGAATAGTGATGATGTTTACTGGTGATGATGATGATGACTGATGTTGATTGATGGTAATGGTGAATAGTGATGATGTTGACTGGTGATGATGATGATGATGACTGATGTTGATTGATGATAATGGTGATGGTAATGGTGAATAGTGATGATGTTGACTGGTGATGATGATGATGATGACTGATGTTGATTGATGATAATGGTGATGGTAATGGTGAATAGTGATGATGTTGACTGGTGATGATGATGATGATGACTGATGTTGATTGATGATAATGGTGATGGTAATGGTGAATAGTGATGATGTTGACTGGTGATGATGATGATGATGACTGATGTTGATTGATGATAATGGTGATGGTAATGGTGAATAGTGATGATGTTGACTGGTGATGATGATGATGACTGATGTTTATTGATGATAATGGTGATGGTAATGGCGAATAGTGATGATGTTGACTGGTGATGATGATGATTGATGATGATTATGATGACAATAACTGGTGATCAGAGTTGTGTGTCGTTGTCTTGCTTGAAAGGAATCAAATGAGTGACTCACCCCTTGGTTATTGCTCACTAATATTGGGAAAATCTGATGGATTTGTTGGCTCTGGTCTCATCTTTTATTATACACTTGGCTTATTCAGAGGTTATAACTTGATCATGACATTTTTGTTTCACAAAGAGTTTCTTTGGTGCAGATGCAGTAGAGGTCGTTTTCCTTATGTTAAGAATAGTGCTGAGCATTAAACAAAACTGCCCTGCTCAGTTTTCTATTTGACCAGATTACATACTTTTATGAGTCACAAACACGAGGTCTTTAATGTTAACCGGCAATACTGGTCTTTCCTCTTTTCTTCATAATCATGATGTTCAAAATGAGAGAGAAATAAACTCAAGTCATCAACATCTAAATTTGTTCATGCAGTGCCTGGCTGTTTTTTTCCCCCCCAAGGCCTCTCACCAGCTTCATTTTCATTCTACTCATCTTCCCTGTTCCACTAAGCAAATTGTATTTTGCCAGTTTCAGTTCAGATTATGTCCTTTGCCTTGTTGGTTTCCCTGTGAATCTTTCTTTGTTGTTTGGGGACTTCTTTTGGAGACTATTTCATTTTGCTGAACAAAATGTCAGTTTCTTCTGTTTTAGTTCTTTAAAGAAAAAAATTGTCATTTTTTAAACAAAATACGCAGATAATGTTAGGAACAGTGATACAAAACAAAACAGAACTTACAAAATCATTCACAAATTTGTACTGTTAAGCATCATGAAGGACTAAAGTCACAAGTGAATTCTTGTTGTTGTTTTGTTTTTTGTTTTGTTTTGAACCAGCTAAATCTTGCTGCATACAACATCTACAAGTTGGGTTACATTTGCTATCATACATTGAAACATGTCACTACATGTTGCATTGCAACAAGATGGAAGATTCCACTCTGTCCCTCCTCCTTGACTCATTCTATACTGCCCAATGACTTCCTTCATTATACTCTCTGCACAGGCCGTTTATTTATGTTACAAGAAAAATATCTGAAAAAGAATGCCATTACATACAGCTGTGAAATTTTGCGATAATATAAAGAATAGAATGGACTAACATTTGGCAAAGCTTCAAAGCATTCACTTAATTATTGAGTGATTTATCTTATTTTGAAAAACATCCATGTTTTTGACAGCTGACATAAAGGGGGTGTGTTTTTCTCATAATTTAACAAGTGTGGTCTTTTGTAACCATGGACACTTCCTAATTGTAGCAATTGAATGGGCAAATGCTTATACACAGTGGATATCCACTATAGAATAAAGTTTGCATTTGACTTTGAGCCACAGAACTTGCTGAAGTTGATGGAGATGCCATCTTGTTGAGCGAGTGAGCAAGAAGGCAGTGTTGGGTGACTGTACACTCGCATGCATTGTACTCAAACAAAAGCATTTTCAACTATAATAACTATACAGGTGCACTTTTGGGTGACCGTAGAACAGAGCTGTGCTGTTTAGTTTTGTACAAAACCGTTTACCAATGAACTACGAATTTTCAAACTCGTGGTACGCTATAGCGTACCACAGTAACAAAGCGTTGTGCACATAAGATACGCTATAGCATACTGTAGTATAGAAAGACTTAACTATCAGCTGATTTACTTAAGTAATAAAGATGTTAGTTAAGTTTTTATCCATGGATACTGACATCATACCTGACCTCTGTGGGTGCTTAAACAGCCAGGTAAAAAGTCCTACACATGAAGTTGACTTAGAAATCAGTGTAAATAAGTGTAAGTGTTGTTGTAAAGTAATAATAAAGAAATTTTAGTAAAAAGTCCAGCATGATCTGTGAAGGAATAACCCAGGTAGTTTTTTTTTTCATTTAATTAACTAGTCAATTTATCTTCAGTAATAATTGACTACTCTGATTTAGTTCACAACCTTTTACACAAAACTGTGCCCACGTGAGTTTCAGCTGGCTTTCAGAGACATACATTTTGTGACTTCTGGTTTATTTCTATATGTTTTACTGCTGTTGTTGTTGTTGTTGTATTTGCTGCTGTTGTTGTTATTATTGTCGTTGTTGTTCTTGTCCTCGTCTTCTTCTTTGTGTCAACCTGGCATCTTTTCATTAGAGCAGAAAGATATTGTTTGCCTGTTATCAGAGGCTGGTGTGATTTTGTATTGTTTTTTCTTTGTTGTTGTTGTTATTGCTTGGTTTTAGAACAAGAAAACTGCACACAAAAAAACAAGAGAAAAAAATTTCACAACCTTGAGGAGCACTCAATGTCTATTTTTGTAGATGTTATTGAGTGTGTTTGTCTCTTTCATTTTTCTTCTTTTTTTTCAAAATTGATTTTATTTTATTTTATTACTGTGATATATATGTATTTAAGAGTGTGTGTATGCCAGTGTTTGTAGGATTGTATGTTACAGGCACACCTGTATGATTATCCGAATGCTTATGAAATTATTAAAACCTACCTCTTCCCAAAATAGCCTCCCTTCCCTGCCTCTTCCTTGTCTTCAGTTTCTCCAGATTTAGAGTTCGTGTGTGTGTGAATGACTGGTGCGAAAGCGGTTTTGATTTGTCTCTGCACAAGATTCAGCGCTATATAAATATCATTATTATTATTACTATTATTATTAATGTGTGTGCATGCTTGAGTGCACCAGTATATACTTTTTGTACATGGTCGTATACTTGTACTCTTCAACATGTAAATGCACTTATGTATTTGTTACTTTTCAAGACAAAAGTAATACCATTATTGTTATTATTATTATTAATGTATGTGCATGCTTGAGTGCACCAGTATATACTTTTTGTACATGGTCGTATACTTGTACTCTTCAGCATGTAAATGCACTTATGTATTTGTTACTTATCAAAACAAAAACAAACAAAAAGTGGGGAAAGCTAACCATGACTGTAGAAAAAACAGACACACACACACACATACACATACACACACACACACACACCTTTCAGGTTCAGGGCCTCTTTGCATAAGTGATCTTAATTAAGCTAGGCTTGCTTAGGGTTAAGTTTTCTTTTGTCTACACTAATTCCATGGACATAGAAAGGAAAATTCTTAACCTGTTAGTTCATTCAGGTCTGTGGCATTTATCTCTGTGTGTGTGTGTGTGTGTGTGTGTGTGTGTGTGTGTGATGTATCTGTGTCTTTGTTTATCTGTGTGTATGAGTGTGTGAGAGAGTGAGTGAGTGTATATCTGCATTGTGTATATGTGTGTGTGTATCTGTGTGTTGTGCATTATATATGTGTGTGTGTCTGTGTCTGTGTGCATGCGTGTGTGGGTATACTAATGTTTGCTGAGCATGAATCATTTTTGTTCTGATTTTGTTTGTCATTTGCCTTCTCTGTGTCTTTCATTTTTGTTCAGTTTTCGTGTATTAACTGATCGCTCATTTTGGGGGGGTTTGTTGTTGTTTTTGTTGTCTTCTTTCCCTTTGTCTTTCTTTTCTATGATATTTTGGTGTATCATTTATTTGTTTACTTTGTTTATTTGTCTTTTTTTGTTTTTGCAAAGGTTTAATAATAAAAAAAACCTTTTGTAGGCCCTCAAGGCTCCGATCAGCCTATTGGGTTTATCATACGTAAGTCAGGCATCTACTGCCTTTAAAAAAAAAAAAAAATGAAGACAATAAAACAGAGGTGTACACGGATCAGTTCACACATATTGATGCCGCTTTGAAACTGAAAGTAGGTTTTCCAACAAAAGCATTGCAGTATTGCTGTTTGAGTGATGCTCCACAAAAAATTCATTGTGTGGCTGTCAGACTGCGTGGTGTTTACCTTAGGGGTGGGATAAGGATGAACCTCACTCCATAGTGCACTGGGGTTCATTTCAAAAAGAGAGAGAACAAATAAGGGGAAAATGTTAAGGAGGGGTGGGGGGGGGGGGGGGCTAGGGGGGTAGTGTGTGTGAGAGTGTGTGTGTGTGTGTGTGTGTGTGTGTGTGTGTGTGTGTGTGTGACTGAGGGTGTTAATATGAGTGTGTGTGTGTGAGAGAGAGAGAGAGAGAGAGAACGAACAAAATGTTTTATTCAAATAAAGGCCATAGCCCCTTACTGAAGGGGTGTCACACATGTACATTGAAATATATGAATCATAACAATCATACTGAATACAACAGCAACATACTTTGTAAACCATAAATTGCTCACACTCAAAGTGTGAGAAAGAGAGAGAGATAGAGAGCATGTGTGTGTGTGTGTGTGTGTGTGTGTGTGTGTGTTTATATTTGCTCATATATGTCCATGTATCATGCACATACTTTCATGTCTCTATGTGAATA